>NC_046155.1:168881071-169181071 GCF_011064425.1 Rattus rattus
AAGAAGTGTAGGCAGACAGGAGCCGGATGTAGATCTCTCCTGAGAGACACAGCCAGAATACAGCAAATACAGAGGCGAATGCCAGCAGCAAACCACTGAACTGAGAATAGGACCACCGTTGAAGGAATCAGAGAAAGAACTGGAAGAGCTTGAAGGGGCTCGAGAACCCATATGAGCAACAATGCCAAGCAACCAGAGCTTCCAGGGACTAAGCCACTACCTAAAAACTATACATGGACTGACCCTGGACTCTGACCTCATAGGTAGCTTTGAATATCCTAGTAAGATCACCAGTGTAAGGGGAAGCCCTGGGTCCTGCTAAGACTGAACCCCCAGTGAACGTGATTGGTGAGGGGAGGGCGGCAATGGGGGGAGGATGGGGAGGGGAACACCCATAAAGAAGGGGAGTGGGAGGGTTAGGGGGATATTGGCCCGGAAAACGGGAAAGGGAATAACACTCGAATTGTAAATAAGAAATACTCAAGTTAATAAAAAATAAATTAATTAATTAATTAATTAATAAAATAAGTAAGGGGGAAAAAAGAAGATCAAACCTTGGATAATATGTATAGAAGAGAGTGAAGACTCCCAACTTAAAGGCCCAGTAAATATCTTCAACAAAATTATAGAAGAAAACTTCCCTTAACCTAAAGAAAGAGATGCCCATAAACATACAAGAAGCCTACAGAACCCAAATAGATTGGACCAGAAAGGAAATTCCACCCTTCATATAATAGTCAAAATACCAAATGCACAAAACAAAGTAAGAATTTTAAAAGCATTAAGGGAAATAGGTCAAGTAGCATACAAATGCAGACCTATAATTACACAAGACTTCTTACTAGAAACAATGAAAGCCTTCCTCTACTCAAAGGATAAACAGGCTAAGAAAGAAATTAGGGAAACTACACCCTTCACAATAGTCCCAAATAATATAAAATACCTCAGTGTGACTCTACCCAAGCAAGTGAAAGTTCTGTATGACAAGAACTTCAAGTCTCTGAAGAAAGAAATTGAAGAAAATCTCAGAAGAAGGAAACATCTCCCATGCTCATGGATTGGCAGGATTAATATAGTAAAGATGGCCATTTTGCCAAAAGCAATCTACAGATTCAATGCAAACCCCATCAAACTCCCAAGGCAATTATTCAAAGACTTAGAAAGAGCAATTTGCAATTCCATTTGGTATAACAAAAAACCCAGGATATCAAAAAGTATTCTCAACAATAAAAGAACTTATGGGAGAATCACCACCCCTGACTTCAAACTGTAATACAGAGCAATAGTGATAAAAAAACTGTGCAGTATTGGTACAGAGACAGGCAGGTAGAGCACTAGAGTAGAATTGAAGACCCAGAAATGAACCTAAACACCTATGGTCACTTGATCTTTGACAAAGAAGCTAAAACTATCCAATGAGGAAAAAAGACAGCATTTTCAACAAATGGTGCTGTTTCAACTGGAGGTCAGCATGTAGAAGAATGCAAATTAAACCATTCTTATTCCCTTGTACAAAGTTTAAGACCAACTGGATCAAAGACTGCCACATCAAACCAGATACACTCAAACTAATAGAAGAAAAGATGGGGAAGAGCCTTAAACACATGGGCACTGGGGAAAACTTCCTGAACAGAACACCAATGGCTTATGCTCTAAGATCAAGACTGGACATATGGGACCTCATAAAACTGCAAAGCTTCTTTAATACAAAGGACACTGTCATTAGGACAAAACAGCAACCAGCCGATTGGAAAAAGGTCTTTACCAATCCTACATCTGATAAAGGGCTAATATCCAATATATACAAAGAACTCAAGAAGTTAGACTACAGAGAGTCAAATAACACTATTAAAATATGAGGTACAGAACTAAACAAAGAATTCTTGGCTGAGGAATATCAAATGGCTGAGAAGCACCAAAAGAAATGTTCAACATCCTTAGTCATCAGGAAAATGAAAACCAAAATAACTCTGAGATCCACCTCATACCAGTCAAAATGGCTAAGATCAAAAACTCAGGTAACAACAGATGCTGTTGAGGATGTGCTGGAAAAGGAACACTTGTCTATTGTTTTTGGGATTGCAAGCTGGTACAACCACTCTGGAAATCAGTCTGGAGGTTCCTGAGAAAAGTGGACATAGTACTACCTGAAAACCCAGCTATACCACTCCTGGGCATATACCCAAATGATGCTCCAACATATAACAAAGACACATGCTCCACTATGTTCATAGCAGCCTTATTTATAATAGCCAGAAGATGGAAAGAACACATGCCCTTCAACAGAGGAATGGATGCAGAAACTGTGGTACATCTACACAATGGAGTACTACTCAGCTATCAAAATCAATGACTTCTAAAAATTTATGGGCAAATAAATGGAGCTAGAAACTATCATCCTGGGCGAGGTATACACCTCACAAAAAACAAACATGGTGTACACTCACTGATAAGTGGATACTAGTCAAAAAGCTCAAATTATCCAAGAAACAATCCAAAGACCACATGAAGCTCAAGAAGGTAGACAACCAAAGTGGGGATGCCACAGTCCTTCTTAAAAGGCAGAACAAAAGTATTCATAGGAGGAGATATGGAGACAAAGTTTGGAGCAGAGACTGAAGAAATGGCCATTCAGAGCCTGCCCCACCTGGGGAATCCAGCCATATACATACAGCCTCCAAATCCAGACAATATTGCTGATGCCAAGAAGTGCATTATGACAGGGACCTGATATAGCTGTCTCCTTAGAAGTTCTCTCAGAGCATGACAAATAAAGAGGTGAATGCCAGCAGCAAACCATTGAACTGAAAACGGGTTCCCATTGGAGGAGTTAGAGAAAAGGATGAAGGAGCTGAAGGGGCTTGCAACCCCATAAGAACAACAATACCAACCAACCAGAGTTCACAGGGACTATACCATTACCCAAAGAGCACACATGGACAGACCCATGGCTCCAGCTGCATATGTAGCAGAGGATGGCCTTCTTGGGCAACAATGTGAGGAGAGGCCCTTGGTCCTGCCAAGGCTGGACACCGAAATGTAAGAGAATGTCAGGGAGGGGAGGGAGGAAAGGGTGAATGGTTGGGGAAGGAGAACACCCTCATAGAACATCCCCCTTGGAGGGGGATGGGATGGGGAGGTTATGGACAGGAAACTGGGAAAGGGAATAGCATTTGAAAGGTAAATTAAAAAAATATCCAATTGAAAAAAATTAAATTGTGAAATGTTCAGGTAATTGTGGAACTGGAAATGATCATTTATGGTGAGATAATCCAGACCCAGAAAGATCAATATTGTGCATTTCTGTTCTGTGTGGCTTTTACACTTTACATATAAGCATTTCATTTAGAACACCACAGAGGTTACATAGCTGATAAGGGACCAGGGAAGAGGATGGGATCTTTCAAGGAAGGAAATATAAGCAAGCACAGCTTGCACAGACAAACAGACCTGTTACTCATAGTCCTGGTCTGGGTGGAGATGGCTATAACAGAGGTGAGGAGGTCAGGAAGAGACAGCACACACTCTTCTGACCTCATGAGACAGAACCAACAAGTACAGCTGATCTTCGCACCCTCTTACTTGGCAAGATGCCACATTGGACTTCTGTGAACCCACAACCTTGCTCTTAACTGGTCAGCTCAGATCCTCATTCCAATCCCAGGGAACATGATGGGAAAACGATACCTTTTACACAGCATAATCCACTTAGTGCTCCCCAGACAATAGGTTGTTGCTTCCCAAATGTCCTTGAAGGGTTTTTAAGAAGTGAAAAAGAGGACACAGCATGGAATGATTAGGAGTGTGTTTCTAATACAGTGGTTCTCAACCTTCCTAACACTGTGACCCTCTTAATACACTTCCTCATGCTGTGGTAACCCAACCATCCATAAAATTATTTTTTTTGCTACTTCATAACTGTATTTTTGCTGCTGTTATGAAACTTAATGTAAATATCTGGTACACAGGATATCTAATATACAACCCTGAGAGAGGGTCATTCGACCACACACACACACACACAAAGGGATTGTGACCCACAAGTTGAGAACCTCTTTTCTAAGAGAAGCTGTCTCTAGGGTGCGAACATGATTAAAATACCTTGTATGGAATTTTAAAAGAACTAATAATATTTTGAGTGAGGAAAAATAAGTAAACTATTACTGCGCTCCCTCATCTTGTTGCTGGGAATAGGGAAGTGCAGAGAGGTTGTCGACACCTTCCCTCTCAGCCCACTGTGGTCTAGAAATCAAGTGTCAAGCCCAGTCTGTTGAAACAGCCTGATAATACAGAATATGAGACAGATGGACAAACCTGATAAGAGAGAAGCAAGACAGACAACAAAAGACAGTAAGAGGAGAGGAGAGAGAGTTCTATGGGTTCCGTGGATGGATAATCAACATTGAGACAGGGCTACTGACAATACACAAAGGGCATGTGGCTCGGCTGAGAGAGTGACTGCCCAGCATGCATGAAGTTCCATCTCCAGCATAGCATAGCCCAGGCATGGTAGCTATGCAGTGAGTCCTGGGGCAACCTAAGCTAATGAGACCCTATCTCAAAAGAAACAGACTTCTTAGCTACAGAATGAACACTGGAAATGGAAATTAGAAATGGCTTCCTAAGACAGAAAGAGGCCAACAGCAACTCTAAGACTCAGCTTCTAAGCTTTTCTTCCCATGGTGAATTCATCCCAATGTCCCCTTACCTGTTTCAAGGGACTCACTCTAGGAAATGCTTGTCAGTCCCAATAGAGCACTGATTTTTCAATTCTGACTACCTGAGTCTGCATCACAGTTCAATTGTCTGTTTTGTGTTCCTTAAGAAACCTGGGCAGTTGCCTGCTCAACTTAGAGCCTTAAATTCCCTTGTCTGGGAAACTGAAGGATGTTCATGGTGCAGATGAAGTAAAAATGAGTGCTGGGAAGAACAGGACGTGGCATTTTGTAGGTGCTCCGTGAGTTCCTGGTGCCACAGAGAGACATGGGAGACATGGGAAGCTAAAGATAAGGAAACACAGGAAGCTGAGGGAGGTAGGGGTGTGGTGAGGGATCTAGGGATGGGGTGAGGGAGCTGGGGACAGGGTGAGATAGCTGGGGATAGGTTGAGGGAACTGCGGACACAATGAGGGAGCTGGGGACAGGGTGAGGGAGCTGGGGACAGGATAAGGGAGCTGAACAGTTTGAGGTTGTTTTGTCAACATGGATGCCTATGCCGTGAGTGCATGGTACCCAGAGGCCAGAAGGAATGTAACCTATGGAACTTGAGTTGCTTAGGGTCATGAACCAATATGTGGGTGCTGGGAATCAATCCAGCATCCTCTGCAAGAGTAGCCAGTGCTTTTAAGGAGTGGGACATCTCCTCACTCCTTGGCCTGGGTGTTTTTAATTCTGATCATGCTCTTCATGCTCTGTATCAGTCAATCATATCCAGCACTCTCTCGCTCTCTCTCACTCTCTCTCCCTCAACCCTGGTAAGCCAGGCACAGTTGCTTTCATCAACTCCACAATCATGACACTACAGGACATCAAATGGTGCTAAAATAACTAGTGTGATTAGTGTGTTTGACTATTTGTTACATTGTTCACCTCCAGTGAAGTTATGGGCCATTGGTGGCCCCATGATAAGACAAGGAAATCTGTTTTTCATTGACTGTATTGGATAGACACAATTATGCTCATGTTGGAAAGGAAGAATGTTTTAGGAACCCAGCAAGAGAGTGGATCTCATAGCCACACTCTCACACCCTCTCTCCCCAGGACTGGGTAGACTCAAGAGTTTGGGGGACACAGCCAGAGGTGTGAGCAGCCAAGATCATCTGTGCTAGCTCCTCCTACGGGGTACCACAGTACTCCCAATGTTCCACTCCATTTTCCATGGCCATGACCAATTGCAAGACCTAGCTTCATTCCAACCTGAACAGTTTTTAAGAGGAAGCCTGCCTTGGTGCCACTCTCTGCAGCCGAGTGTCCATGCTGTGTGACTCTGGGGAGATTCCAAACTCCTCTGTTCACTCTTTAAGATGAGCCAGTTCCTGTCCATTGATAGATGGTGCAGCTAGGCTCAGGTGAATGGAAGAAGGAGAAGCCCAGATCTGCCCCAATTATACTTACTCCTGAGCATGCCCAGTTCATTCAGGAAATCCAGAATGTGTCAGTCAATGAAAACACCCAAGTGTTGTTAGAACAATGCCAGTTTGCTTTTTAAAAAACATCTAAATTCAAGTATACACTGGAAATTCCAAATTAACAGCACATCTAATCCAAAATAATAAATAGTTTTTTCATAACCATGTTGTTAGAGTTATACAAAAGTTACACAACAATGCAAACATTGGAAAATAGTTTAATCATGACTAGTATGTGAGATGCAAACACTTGTAAAAATAGGAAAGAAAGAAATCAAGGGCTGGATAAATGGCTTAGTTGTTAGGAGCACCAGATATTCTTCCAGAGAACCTGGGTTTAGCTGACATGACCCATATAACAGCTAAAAATTATCTGTTACTTCAATTTCAAGAGATCAAATACTCTCTTCTGCCCTCCAAAGGAACAGCCAATTGCATGTACAGGTGCTAAGCACAAAAACATAAATGCAAGTAAATATTCAAATATATAAAAAATAATTTTAAGTCAGGAGCCAGGAGTAGTGGCACCTGTAATCCCATCACTTGAGCACCTGAAGAGTTGATGCAAATTGAAGATCAACCTGGACTACAGAGCAAGAACCTATCTCACAAAAAAAAAAAAGATTTGAAAAGAATAATGTAGCTCTGAGTTAGAACACTTACCAAGATTCCCCAATGAGGGGCTTGGGGCAAGGTTCAGTGATAGAGCCCCTACCTAGAATCCCCCAGTGAGGGGCTGGGGGCACTGCTCAGTGGTAGAGCCTTCCCTAGTATCCCCCAGTGAGGTATATTCCTCAACTACTCTCAACCTCATATACTATGCCATGCTTGGCACAGCACAGAAGTCATAATCAGATGCTAACACCATGCTCCGGGACTCCCCAACAACAACCAAAAACCACCAACTTCAATTATGTTACCCAGTCTGTGACAGTTGTATGGCAACATAAAACAGACTATGACAGTCTAATTTTTTTAAGTCAGGGTATCACTATGTAGCCCACGCTTGTCTCCAGCTCACAGTCGTGTTGCCTATGTCTACAAGGTGCTGAGATTATAGGTATGCACTGCTATGCCCTGCTTATGCCAGGCTAAAACACTGGCTCAGATATCACCTCTGACCTCTTCCCTACTCCACATTCTCATCATTGTCCCATGCAGAGCTGAATACCTCTCTCTCTCTCTCTTTCTTTCTCTCTCTCTCTCTCTCTCTCTCTCCCATCTCTGAGCTCTGTCTTTCCACCATCTCTGTCTCTCTCACTTCCCCCGTCTCTCTGTCTCTGATCTATGTCTGCTATGTGACTTTTCCTGGGGAGGCATGCATGTACATGCATCTATTCACCCTAGATAGGGCCACCATGAAGAGGCCAAAGAAACAGCTCCACCCAATTTAGCGTGGTGAGCCAACGACTGTATTGGGGTGATTTATGGGAAGATAGATGAGGATTGACAGCACTGGGGCAAAGAAAAATGGATTGCTTATAGAGACTGAAACACAGGGAAATTGTGAGCAGAAACTCAACCGAATAGGATGCTTGTATTTTGGTTTAGAGTACTAGGCATTAAAAATTCCCTAAGGAGCACTGAGCTACAACATCCCAGTACCTGCCTTGTGTTTGTTTTGATTTGGGGACTGAAGTGGAAGCTTAAGGGTTCTTTGAAGAGTCAGTTGTGTTGAAGGGTGTTTTCACTGAGGCAAACACATGAAGGAGTGTTTTTCTGAAGTGAACACAGATGAAAGACTAAGGCAGACTCAGGAAGGAAAGTTTACTTGAAATGGACATAAGAGAGAACGTCCTGTTAAAGAAAACACCTAAAAGGACACCAGATGAAGGATTCTTTGCTAAGAACAGGCAGGTTTTAGTCTGCCTTACATTGTGTAGTTGAGCTGCATTTGTTGGTACTCAGTGGACTTGGGCTGATTGGATGCACATACTGAGGCAAGACACATGCTGAGACAAGGCACATGGAAGACATGTGATGTCTGGAGGATATAAATAGGACTCCACAGAGTGACACTGACAGAACTTGGGTTGCTGGCACAGCTAGCTGTGCAAAGCTTGTGGGTCTCGCACCTTCACTGACCTTTGCTTCCCTGAAATAGGAACAGCCAAGAACTTCTGCTAAGATCACAACCTCACAGGCCCACAGTAGAGACAAGCTACAGTCAGAGACAGCAAGACTAACTAACATCAGAGACAACCAGATGGCAAGAGGCAAGCTCAAGAACCTAAGCAACAGAAACCAAGACTACTTGGCATCATCAGAACCCAGTTCTCCCACGAAAGCAAATACGGGATATCCCAACACACTGGAAAACAAAGATTTAGATTTAAAATCACATCTCATGATGACAATAGAAGACTTTAAGAAGGACCTAAATAATTCCTTTTTGAAAAGTACAGGAGGGGCTGGAGAAATAGCAAAGTAGTTAAGAGCACTGACTGCTCTTCCCAAAGTTCTAATAACCCTAATAACCATGTGGTGGCTTACAACCATCTATAATGAGACCTGATCCCCTTTTCTGGAGAGTCTGACAACAGCTACAGTGTACTTATATGTAATATAGAAATAAATCTGTTTTATAAAAAGAAAGAAAGAAATGTAGAACAAAGGTAAACAAGTAGAAACCTTAAGATTAAATGCAAAAATACCTTAAAGAGTTACAGAAGAGCACAACCAAAGAGGCAAAGGAATTGAACAAAATGACCACAATCTAAAAATGCAAATGAAAAATGAGAAAATCTCAAAGAGAGACAACCCTGAAGATAGAAAACTTAGGGAAGAAGTCAGGAGTCATACATACAAGCATCATGAACAGAATACAAGGAATTGAAAAGAGAATCTCGGGGGCAGAAGATGCCATAGAAAACATTGAAACGATAGTTAAAGAAATGCAAAAAGCAAAATGCTCCTAACTCAAAAGATCCAGGGAATCCAGGACAAGAACAGAAGAGAACAAAGATTCCCAACATAAAGGACCAGTAAATATCTTCAACAAAATTATAGAAGAAAACTTCCCTAACCTAAAGAAAGAGATGCACATGAATATACAAGAAACCTCCAGAACTCCAAATAGACTAGACCAGAAAAGAAATTTCTCCAGTCACAAAATAGTGGAAACATCAAATACACAAAACAAGGAAAGAATATTAAAAGCAGTAAGGGGAAAAGGTCAAGAAACATATAAAGGCAGACCTATCAGAATTGCACCAGATTTCTCAACACAGACTACAAGAGCTAGAAGATCCTGGATAGAGGTCATAAAGATCCTCTGAGAACACAAATGCCAGCCCAGGCTATTATATCCAGCAAAACTCGAAGTTAACATAGATGGAGAAACTAAGATTTGACATGACAAAACCAAATTTACACAATATCTTTCCAGAAGTACAGTCCTACAAAAAAATATAATAGCTGGAAAACTCCAAGACAAGGAGGAAAACTACACCTAGAATAAGCAAAAAAGTAATCTCCTTGCAACAAATCCAAAAGAATAGAGCCACACAAACATAATTCCATCTCTAACAACAAAATTGACAGGAAGCAACAATCACTATTCCTTAATATCTCTTACCATCAATGGATGCAATTCCTCAATAAAAAGACATAGACTAACAGACTGGATACATAAACAGGACACATAGTTCTCCTGCATACAGAAAATGCACCTCAATGACAAAGACAGACACTACCTCAGAGTAAAAGGCTGGAAAACAACTTTCCAAGCAAACGGTCCCAAGAAACGAGCTGGTGTAGCCATTCTGTTATCAAATAAAATCGACTTTCAACCAAAAGGTATCAAAAAAAGATAAGGAAATACCCTTCATACTCATCACAGCTAAAATCTACCAAGATGAATTCTCAATTCTGAACATCTATGCTCCAAATGCAAGGGCACCTACATTCATAAAAGAAACTTTACTGAAGCTCACAGCACACATTTCAACACACAAAATAATGGTGGGAGACTTAAACACCTCACTCTCAGCAATGGACAGATCATGGCAACAGAAACTAATCAGAGACACATAGAAACTAACAGAAGTTACGAACCAAATGGATTTAACAGAGATCTATAGAACATTTCATTCTAAAACAAAAGATTATACCTTAACCTCACCACCTCATGGTACCTTCTCCAAAATTGACCATATAATCAGTAACAAAAATAAAAAAAACCTCAACTGATACAAAACTGGAAAATCTGGATGAAATGGACAATTTTCTAGATAGATACCAAGTACCAAAGTTAAATCAGGATCTAATAAACCATCTAAACAATCCCATAAACATTAAAGAAATAGAAACAATCATTAGAAGTATCCTAATCAAAAAGAGGCCATGACCAGATGAGTTTAGTGCTGAATTCTGTCTGTCCTCATAAAAGACCTATTACCAATACTCTCCAAATTATTTCACAAAAGAGTAATGGAAGGCACAGTACACAATTCATTCTGTGAAGCCACAATTACGCCCTGACACTAACCTCACAAAGACCCAAAGAAGAAAGAGAACTTCAGTTAAACTTAATTTTATAAGCTTGCTGTCCCATGCACACTGGAAGTAGAGACAGGATTGTGGGGATTGCCAGTTTCCATCCTGCCTGAGAGAATGCCAGACCCAGGTTTAGGGAGAGAGTCAGCCCCAAAGGAATAGACAGAGAGTGATAGAGGTCAAAAATGCCCCCATTTGACCTCCAAGTAATGGGTGCATGCATTGATACACAAAATACACTTACAAGCTTATAACTGGTTCCTGAAATACAGACCCCAGTCATTATGATGGGGCAGCAAGTGTTCCAGGCCACTGAGCTTCAATTGTACCTTGAAAATTGTTTCTTCCAGATTTACTTTTATTTTGTGTATAAGATTGTTTTGCCTGCATGAGTATCTGTCCACCATGTGTGTGCCTGGTGCCTGCTGAAGTCAAAAGAGGGTAATGGATCTCCTGGAAGTGGAGTGGAAGATACTTCTGAGCCTCTGTGCAGGTGGAGGGAACCTAACCCAGGTCCTCTGCCTGACAGCTTAACTTCTGTACGATCTCTTCAGCCACTCTAGTAATAACTTTTGAGCTATGGTATTTTTTTTTCTTTTCATTTTTTCGGAGCTGGGGACTGAACCCAGGGCCTTGCACTTGTTAGGCAAGCGCTCTACCACTGAGCTAAATCCCCAACCCCTAGCTATGGTATTTTTAAAGTTTATCATTGCTCCAGAGAAGTAGTTCTCAGGTTCCCTAATGCTGTGACACTTTAATACACTTTCTCAGGTTGTGGTGACCGCCCCCAACATAAAATGTGTTCTATATTACACTTATTGTTCATAACTGTAATTTTGCTTCTGTTGTGTGTCGGTTGTCTGAGTTACGGGGGAGAAAAAGAAACACTTCAGAGAGTAATAGGTTTAGTAAAAGGAGCAGAGAGAATCAGCCTCTGATAAACTGACAGTCCTAGCAGCTTCACAGACGGGCTTTTATTAATTGTTACATAAAAGGCCTTTGAGCAAGTCTATTCCTGCATACCAAGATCTCTTATCTGATCTAGTTGTAGTCTCAGGGAACTATTACCTAAGCAAACACAGTCATTGTAAGAATTCCAGGTTTGCCAGGAATGTCTTACGATTGAAGTGAGGCTAAGGGCCTGAAATTTCCAAGAAAAAAGCAACCCATGAATCTCAGATAACAACCACTGATTATTTACAAGACATTGCTTCATAGCTAAGTGGCCATCATTCGAGAGTAAATGGTGGGGGCAGTGGCTCTTCTAAGACTCAATTCAATGAACCATAACGTAAATATCTATGCTTGGTCTTAGAGGACTTCTGTGAAAAGGTCCTTTATGCCCCAAAGGGATCTCGACCCACAGGTTGTAAAACACTGCTTTAACACCAGCACCGCTTAGAATTTTCAAACTGAACACATTCTTTATCACAACGTGCAGCTCAGTTAATGCTAAGGATGGTCCCTGTCTTATGCTCTCTAGTCACCACCATCTCACTATTGTGACGTAATGGGTTGGCTTTACATGTGTTCAAACTTGCAACAAACATAAGCAGAATCTGCTTTTCTGCCAATATTAAGCTGGTCATAATTTCCATCACCAGTTTGATGGATACGTTATTTCATTGTTGTACAACTTCCTTCGGTGTGGACTTACTAGTGCTACTTCTTGCAAGATTTTAAGAAGGCTTCAGGAAAATTTCCCCTGTGCCCATGTATTTGAGACTCTTTCGCACTTTCTCTTCTATTAGTTTGAGTGTATCTGGTTTTATGTGGATGCCTTTGATCCACATGGACTTGAGCTTTGATGCAGAATTCTATCAGACCTTCAGAGAAGACCTAATTCCAATATTCTCCAAACTATTCCACAAAAATAGAAACAGAAGAAACCCTACCCAATTCCTTCTATGAGCCACAACTACCCTTATACTTAAACCACACAAAGGCCCAACAAAGAAAGAGAAATTTGGACAAATTTCCCTCATGAATATTGATGCAAACTTACTCAATAAAATACTCACAAACCAAATCCAAGAACACATCAAAATGATCATTCACCATGATCAAGTAGGCTTCATCTCAAAAAGGCAGGTATGGTTAATATATGGGAATAAATCAACATAATACACTATAAAAACAAACTGAAAAAAGCATGATCATCTTATTAAATGCTGAGAAAGCCTTTAACAAAATTCAATATGCTTTTATGATAAAAGTATTAGAAAGATCAGGAATTCAAGGCCTGTACGTAAACAAAGTAAAAGCAAAGCAATATACAGCAAATCAATAGCCAACATCAAACTAAATGTAGAGAAACTGAAGCAATCCACTAAAATCAGGGACTAGACAAGGCTGCCCAGTCTCTCTCTACTTATGCAATATAGTACTCGAAGTCCTAGCCAGAGCAATCAGACACCAAAAGGAGGTCAAAGGGATACAAATTGGAAGGAAAGAAATCAAAATATCACTATGTGCAGATGATATGATAATGTACTTAAGTGACTCCAAAAGTTCCACCAGAGAACTACTAAGTCTGATAAAATACCTCAGTGTGACTCTAACAAAGCAAGTGAAAGATCTGTATGACAAGAACTGCAAGTCTCAGAAGAAAGAAATTGAAGAAGGTCTCAGAAGAAGGAAAGATCTCCCATGCTCATGAATTGGCAGGATTGATATAGTAAAGATGGCCATTTTGCCCAAAGCAATGTACAAAATTCAATGCAATCCCAGCAAAATTCCAATTCAATTCTTCATAGAGTTAGAAAGAGCAATTTGTTAGGGTTGGGGATTTAGCTCAGTGGTAGAGCGCTTGCCTAGGAAGAGCAAGGCCATGGTTTCAGTCCCCAGCTCGGGGGGAAAAAAAAAAAAGAACCAAAAAAAAAAAAAAAAAAAGAAAGAGCAATTTGCAAATTCATTTGGAATAACAAAAAGCCCAAGATAGTGAAAACTATACTCGACAATAAAAGAACCTCTGGGGGAATCACCATCCCTGACTTCTTGCTGTATTACAGAGCAATGGTGATTAAAAAAAAACTGTATGGTATTGGTATACAGACGGGCAGGTAGATCAGTGGAATAGAATTGAAGACCCAGAAATGAACCCACACACCTATAGTCACTTGATCTTGGAAAAGAAGCTAAAAACCATCCACTGGAACAATGAAAGCAGGTTCAACAAATGGTGCTAGTTCAAGTGGAGGTCAGCATGTAGAAGAATGAAAATTGATCAATTCTTATCTCCCTATACAAAACTCAAGTCCAAATGGATCAAGGAACTCCACATAAAACCAGATACACTCAAACTAATAGAAGAATAGTGGGAAAGAGCCTCAAACACATGGGCACTGGGGAAATCTTCCTGAACAGAACACCAATGGCTTATGCTCTAAGATCAAGACTCAACAAATGGGACCTCATAAAATTGCAAACCTTCTGTAAAAAAAAAACACTGCCATTAGGACAAAACGGCAACCAACAAATTGGGAAAAGATCTTTACCAATCCTACATCTGATAGAAGGCTAAAATCCATTCTATACAAAGAACTCAAGGAGTTAGACTCCAGGAACCAAATAAATAGTCCTTTAAAATGGGGTACAGAGCTAAACAAAGATTCTCAGATGAGGAATATGTAATGACTGAGGAGCACCTAAAGAAATGTTCAACATCCTTAGTCATCAGAGAAATGCAAATCAGAACAACTCTGAAATTCCACCTCATACCAGTCAGAATGGCTAAGATCAAAAAACTCAGAAGATGCTGGCAAGAATGTGGAGAAAGAAGAATACTCATCTGTTGTTGCTGGGATTGCAAGTTGATACAACCACTCTGGAAATCAGTCTGGAAGTTCCTCAGAAAATTGGACATAATACCACCTTAGGACCTTGCTATGCCATTCCTGGGCGTATATCCAGAAGATGTTCTGACATATAACAAGGTCACATGCTCTACTATATTCATAGCAGCCTTATTTGTAATAGACAGAAGATGGAAAGAACCCAAGTAGATACAGAAAATATGGTACATTTACCCAATGGAGTACTAATCAGCTATTAAAAAACAGTGACTACATAAAATTCTTAGGCAAATGGATGGAGTCTAGACAATATCATCCTGAGTGAGGTAACCCAGTCACAAAAGAAGATACATGGTATACGGTATGCACTCAATGATAAGTGGATAGTAGCCCAAAAGCTTCGAATACTCATGTAACAAGTCACAGACCATAAGAAGCTCAAGAAGAAGGAAGACCAAAATGTGGATGCTTCAGGTCTTCTTAGAAGAAGGAACAAATCCCAGATCCAGCTGAAAGAAAACAGGTCTACAGCAGTACTGACATATAGGCCTACAGGAGAGCCAAGCTACTTTTAGAGTCAGCAAGACAAGCCAACACCAGAGACAACCTAATGGCGAGAGGCAAGTGCAGGAAACTAAGCAACAGAAACCAAGATTACTTCACATCATCAGAGCCCTGTTATCCCACCAAATTAAATATTAGATGTCCAAACATACCAGAAAAGCAAGATTTGGATTAAGTCAGGAGCCAGGAGTAGTGGAACCTGTAATCCCAGCACTTGGGTACCTGAAGAATTGAGGCAGGTTGAAGACCAACCTGGACTACAGAGCAAGAACCTATCTCACACAAAAGAGGGGAAAATAATAATGTACCTCTGAGGTAGAACAATTGCAAGAATTCCCCAGTGAGTAACTAGGGGTGTTACTCAGTGGTAGAGCCTTGCCTAGTATCCCCCAGTGAGGTATATACTTCAACTACTCTCCACCTCATATACTATGCCACGCTTGGCACAGCACAGAAGTCATAATCAGATGCTAACACCATGCTCCGGGACTCCCCAACAACAACCAAAAACCACCAACTTCAATTATGCTACCCAGTCTGTGATAGTTGTATGGCAACATAAAACAGACTATGACAGTCTAATATTTTTTAAGGCAGGATATCACTATGTAGCCCAGGCTTGTCTCCAACTCACAGTCTTGTTGCCTATGTCTCCAAGGTGCTGAGATTATAGGTATGCACTGCTGTGTCCTGCTTATGCCAGACTCAAACACTGGCTCAGAAATTACCTCTGACTTCTTCCCTACTCCACACTCTCATCATTGTCTCATCCAGAGCTGACCACATCTCTCTCTCTCTCTCTCTCTCTCTCTCTCTCTCTCTCTCTCTCTCTCTCTCTGTTTCTCTCTCTGTCTCTCTGCCTCTCTCTCTCTCCCCATCTCTGATCTCTGTCTTTCTTACCATCTCTGTCTATCTCACTTCCCCGTCTCTCTGTCTCTGATCTATGTCTGCTGTGTGACTTTTCCTGGGGAGGCATGCACGTACATGCATCTATTGACCCTAGATAGGGCCACCATGAAGAGGCCAAAGGAACAGCTCCACCCAATTTAGCATGGTGACTGTATTGGGGTGACTTATGGGATGATAGATGAGTGGTTTACAGCACTGGGGCAAAGAAAAAGGGATTGCTTTTAGAGACTGAAACACGGGGAAATTGTGAGCAGAAACTTAACCAAATAGGATGCTTGTATTTCGGTTTAGGGTGCTAGGCATTAAAAATTCCCTTTTTGGTTTAGAGTACTAGGCATTAAAATTCCATAAGGACCACTGAGTTACAACACCCCAGTACCTGCATTGTGTTTGTTTTGATTTGGGGACTGAAGTGGAAACTTAAGGGTTCTTCGAAGAGTCAGTTGTGTTGAAGGGTGTTTTTGCTGAGGCAAACACATGAAGGAGTGTTTTCCTGAAGTGGACACAGGTGAAAGACTAAGGCAGACTCATGAAGGAACGTTTAACTGAAGCAGACATAAGAGAGAAAATGTTCTGCTAAAGCAACCACGTAAAAGGACAGGTGACGAAGGATTCTCTGCTAGCAACATGCATGTTTTGTTCTGCCTTACATTTTGTAGTTGAGCTGCATTTGTTGGGACTCAGTGGACTTGGACTGATTGGATGCACATACTGAGGGAAAACACATGCTGAGATAAGGCACATGGAAGACATGTGATGTCTGGAGGGTATAAATAGGACTCCACAGAGTGACAGAGACAGAGCTTGGCTTGCTGGTACAGCTAACTGCAATGTTTGTGAGTCTTACATCTTCACTGTTCTTTGCTTCCCCAAGAGAGAGGCACAGCCAAGAACTTCTCCTGGTGTTCCTGCTGGTCGCTCCTGCTCACTCAAGCAGAGCCTGAGGCCTGGCTGTTTCTGATAGTTCAGGTCACTGCTGTTGAGAACCTGACTCTACCAAACTGGACTGTTGGTGTATCCATGTAGGCTTTGTGAGTAGATCGAGCTGCAATTTCTTTTTTTTTTTTTTTTATTAACTTGAGTATTTCTTATTTACATTTCGAGTATTATTCCCTTTCCCGGTTTCCGGGCAACCATCCCCTTCCCTCCCCCTCCTTATGGGTGTTCCCCTCCCCACCCTCCCCCCATTGCCGCCCTCCCCCTGACAGTCTAGTTCACTTGGGGTTCAGTCTTAGCAGGACCCAGGGCTTCCCTTCCACTGGTGCTCTTACTAGGATATTCATTGCTACCTATGAGGTCAGAGTCCAGGGTCAGTCCATGTATAGTCTTTAGGTAGTGGCTTAGTCCCTGGAAGCTCTGGTTGCTTGGCATTGTTGTACATATGGGGTCTCAAACCCCTTCAAGCTCTTCCAGTTCTTTCTCTGATTCCTTCAACGGGGGTCCTATTCTCAGTTCAGTGGTTTGCTGCTGGCATTGCCTCTGTATTTGCTGTATTCTGGCTGTGTCTCTCAGGATCGATCTACATCCTGCTCCTGTCGGTCTGCACTTCTTTGCTTCATCCATCTTGTCTAATTGGGTGGCTCTATGTGTATGGGCCACATGTGGGGCAGGCTCTGAATGGGTGTTCCTTCAGTCTCTGTTTTAATCTTTGCCTCTCTCTTCCCTGCCAAGGGTGTTCTTGTTCCCCTTTTAAAGAAGGAGTGAAGCATTCACATTTTGATCATCCGTCTTGAGTTTCATTTGTTCTAGGCATCTAGGGTAATTCAAGCATTTGGGCTAATAGCCACTTATCAGTGAGTGCATATCATGTATGTCTTTCTGTGATTGGGTTAGCTCACTCAGGATGATATTTTCCAGTTCCAACCATTTGCCTACGAATTTCATAAAGTCGTTGTTTTTGATAGCTGAGTAATATTCCATTGTGTAGATGTACCACATTTTCTGTATCCATTCCTCGGTTGAAGGGCATCTGGGTTCTTTCCAGCTTCTGGCTATTATAAATAAGGCTGCGATGAACATAGTGGAGCACTTGTCTTTTTTATATGTTGGGGCATATTTTGGGTATATGCCCAAGAGAGGTATAGCTGGATCCTCAGGCAGTTCAATGTCCAATTTTCTGAGAAACCTCCAGACTGATTTCCAGAATGGTTGGACCAGTCTGCAACCCCACCAACAATGGAGGAGTGTTCCCTTTTCTCCACATCCTCGCCAGCATTTGCTGTCACCTGAGTTTTTGATTCTTAGCCATTCTCACTGGTGTGAGTGAAATCTCAGGGTTGTTTTGATTTGCATTTCCTGATGACTAAAGATGTTGAACATTTCTTTAGGTGTTTCTCAGCCATTCGGCATTCCTCAGCTGTGAATTCTTTGTTTAGCTCTGAACCCCATTTTTTAATAGGGTTATTTGTCTCCCGCGGTCTAACTTTTTGAGTTCTTTGTATATTTTGGATATAAGGCCTCTATCTGTTGTAGGATTGGTAAAGATCTTTTTCCCAATCTGTTGGTTGCCGTTTTGTCCTAAACCACAGTGTCCTTTGCCTTACAGAAGCTTTGTAGTTTTATGAGATCCCATTTGTCGATTCTTGATCTTAGAGCATAAGCCATTGGTGTTTTGTTCAGGAAATTTTTTCCAGTGCCCATGTGTTCCAGATGCTTCCCTAGTTTTTTCTTCTATTAGTTTGAGTGTGTCTGGTTTGATGTGGAGGTCCTTGATCCACTTGGACTTAAGCTTTGTACAGGGGTGATAAGCATGGATCGATCTGCATTCTTCTACATGTTGACCTCCAGTTGAACCAGCACCATTTGCTGAAAATGCTATCTTTTTTTCCATTGGATGGTTTTGGCCTTTGTCAAAAAAATCAAGTGCCCATAGATGTGTGGGTTCATTTCTGGGTCTTCAATTCTGTTCCATTGGTCTATCTGTCTGTCTCTGTACCAATACCATGCAGTTTTTATCACTATTGCTCTGTAATACTGCTTGAGTTCATGGATAGTGATTCCCCCTGAAGTCCTTTTATTGTTGAGGATAGTTTTAGCTATCCTGGGTTTTTTGTTATTCCAGATGAATTTGCAAATTGTTCTGTCTAACTCTCTGAAGAATTGGATTGGTATTTTGATGGGGATTGCATTGAATCTGTAGATCGCTTTTGGCAGAATGGCCATTTTTACTATATTAATCCTGCCAATCCATGAACATGGGAGATCTTTCCATCTTCTGAGGTCGTCTTCAATCTCTTTCTTCAGAGTCTTGAAGTTCTTATTGTACAGATCTTTTACTTGCTTGGTTAAAGTCACACCAATGTACTTTATATTATTTGGGACTATTATGAAGGGTGTCATTTCCTAATTTCTTTCTCGCTTGTTTCTCTTTTTGTAGAGGAAGGCTACTGATTTATTTGAGTTAATTTTATACCCAGCCACTTTGCTGAAGTTGTTTATCAGCTTTAGTAGTTCTCTGGTGGAACTTTTGGGATCACTTAAATATACTATCATATCATCTGCAAATAGTGATATTTTGACTTCTTCTTTTCCGATCTGTATCCTTGACCTCCTTTTTGTTGTCTGATTGCTCTGGCTAGAACTTCAAGAACTATATTGAATAAGTAGGGAGAGAGTGGGCAGCCTTGTTCAGTCCCTGATTTTAGTGGGATTGCTTCAAGTTTCTCTCCATTTAGTTTAATGTTAGCCACTGGTTTGCTGTATATGGCTTTTACTATGTTTAGGTATGGGCCTTGAATTCCTATTCTTTCCAGGACTTTTATCATGAAGGGGTGTTGAATTTTGTCAAATGCTTTCTCAGCATCTAGTGAAATGATCATGTGGTTTTGTCGAGCTGCAATTTCTAACCTGTGAACTGAACAGCAGATTTCCAGACAACACCGATGGGAGTTGCTCCAAAGAACCTTTCTGTAAAGGTTCCCTCCCCCTCCCAGACCCCTGCCCTGTAACCTTTCATTTCCACTACCTCTGGTGGGTGGTGGGCTATGTGGGAGGTTAAAACATTTTAAGAATAATCATTAAGAATAGGATTTGAGCTTCCAGTCTCCATCAGCACCCAGAGCTAAGGCTGTTCCATAACACTACAGACTCAAAACCTGCCGGGAGAGAGCTGATTTCCCAGGAGTGCTCTCACTGCTAAGATCACAGGCTGACAGTCCCATGGGAGAGACAACATAACATGAGACAAATAACATGAGAGATAACCACATGTCAAGAGGCAAGTTCAAGAACCTAAGCAACAGGAACAGAGATAATATGGCTTCATCAGAACCCAATTCTCCCACCACAGCAAATACTGGATATCCCAACACACTGGGAAACAAAGATTTGGATTTAAAGTCATATGTCATGATGATGACAGAGGACTGTAAGAAGGACCTAAATAACTGCCTTTAAAAAAAATGCAGGAGTGGGCTGCAGAGATGGCACAGTGGTTAAGAGTACTAACTAGCCAGAGCAATCAAAAAACAAAAGGAGATCAAAGGGATACAGATTGGAAAGGAAGAAGTCAAAATATCACTATTTGCAGATGATATGATAGTATATTTAAGTGATCCCAAAAGTTCCACCAGAGAACTACTAAACCTGATAAATACCTTCAGCAAAGTGACTGGGAATAAATTAACTCAAATAAATCAGTAGCCTTCCTCTACACAAAAGAGAAACAAGCCGAGAAAGAAATTAGGGAAACAACACCATTCATAATAGTCCCAAATAATATAAAATACCTTGGTGTGACTCTAACCAAGCAAGTGAAATATCTGTGTGAAAAGAACTTCAAGTTTGAAGAAAGAAGTTGAAGATCTCAGAAGATGGAAAGATCTCCCATGTTCATGGATTGGCAGGATTAATATAGTAAAAATGGCCCTTCTACCAAAAGCGATCTACAGATTCAATGCAATCCCCATCAAAATTCCAATCCAATTCTTCAGAGAGTTAGACAGAATGATTTGCAAATTCATCTGGACTAGCAAAAAACCCAGGATAGCTAAAACTATCCTCAACAATAAAAGGACTTCAGGGGGAATCACTATCCTGAACTCAAGCAGTATTACAGAGCAATAGTGATAAAAACTGCATGGTATTGGTACAGAGACAGACAGATAGATCAATGAAATAGAATTGAAGACCCAGAAATGAACCCACACACCTATGCTCACTTGATTTTTGACAAAGGAGCCAAAACCATCCAATGGAAAAAAGATAACATTTTCAGCAAATGGTGCTACTTCAACTGGAGGTCAGCATGTAGAAGAATGCAGATCAAGCCATTCTTATCACCATGTACAAAGCTTAAGTTCAAGTGGATCAAGGACCTCCACATCAAACCAGATGCACTCAAACTAATAGAAGAAAAAGTGGGGAAGCATCTCGAACACATGGGCACTGGAGAAAAGTTCCTGAACAATACACCAATGGCTTATGCTCTAAGATCAAGAATCGACAAATGGGATCTCATAAAACTGCAAAGCTTCTGTAAGGCAAAGACACTGTTGTTAGGACAAAACGGCAACCAACAGATTGGGAAAAGATCTTTAACAATCCTACAACTGATAGAGGGCTTATATCCAAAATATACAAAGAACTCACGACGCTAGACTGCATGGAAACTAATAACCCTATTAAAAAATGGGGTTCAGAGCTAAACAAAGAATTCACAGCTGAGGAATGCTGAATGGCTGAGAAGCACCTAAGGAAATGTTCAACATCTTTAGTCATAAGGGAAATGCAGATCAAAACAACCCTGAGATTCCACCTCACACCAGTGAGAATGGCTAAGATCAAAAACTCCGGCGATAGCAGATGCTGGTGAGGATGTGGAGAAAGAGGAACATTCCTCCATTGTTGGTGGGATTGCAGACTGGTACAACCATTCTGGAAATCAGTCTGGAGGTTCCTCAGAAAATTGGACATTGCACTTCCTGAAGACCCAGCGATACCTCTCTTGGGCATATACCCAAAATATGCCCCAACATATAACAAAGACATGTGCTTCACTATGTTCATAGCAGCCTTATTTATAATAGCCAGAAGCTGGAAAGAACCCAGATGCCCTTCAACAGAGGAATGGATACAGAAAATGTGGTACGTCTACACAGTGGAATACTACTCAGTTATCAAAAACAATGACTTTATGAAATTCATAGGCAAATGGTTGGAACTGGAAAATATCATCCTGAGTGAGGTAACCCAATCACAGAAAAACATACATGATATGCACTCACTGATAAGTGGCTATTAGCCCAAATGCTCAAATTACCCTAGATGTACAGAACACCTGAAACTCATGAAGGATGACCAGAATGCGAATGCTTCACCCCTTCTTTAAAAGGGGAACAAGAATACCCTTGGGAGGGAATAGGGAGGCAAAGTTTAGAACAGAGACTGAAGGAACACCCATTCAGAGCCTGCCCCACCTGTGGCCCATATATATGCATCACCAAACTAGATAAGATGGATGAAGCAAAGAAGTGCAGGCTGACAGGAACCGGATGTAGATCTCTTCTGAGAGACACAGCGAGAATACAGCAAATACATAGGCGAATGCCAGAAGCAAATCACTGAACTGAGAATGGGACCCCTGTTGAAGGATTCAGAGAAAGTACTGAAAGAGCTTGAAGGGGCTCGAGACCCCATATGAACAACAATGCCAACCAACCAGAGCTTCCAGGGACTAAGCCACTACCCAAAGACTATACATGGACTGACCCTGGGCTCCAACTGCATAGGTAGCAATGAATATTCTAGTAAGAGCACCAGTGGAAAGGGAAGCCCTTGGTCCTGCCAAGACTGAACCCCCAGTGAACGTGATTGTTGGGGGGAGGGTGGCAATGGGGGAAGGATGGGGAGGGGAACAGTGATATAGAAGGGGAGGGGGAGGGATTAGTGGGATGTTGTCCTGGAAACCGGGAAAGGGAATAACAATTGAAATGTAAATAAGAAATACCCAATTTAGCTTCCTGGCTGCTGAGGCCGTGGAGAGCTCATAGGCAACACCCCGAGAGCAAACTTGAGCCTGAGGACCACAGGTAAGACAAACTTTTCTGCTACAAACGACTTGCCTGGTGATCTCGGGTCACACAGAGGCGGAGTTCCTCTGGGGCCGGACACTTCCGGTGTTTGGCCAGACTCCCGGACCAGCGGAGGATCCCTGCCTTCAGCAGCTCTCTGCTCCCAGGCCCCCTGGAGGGGAGTTCTTGCCGCCTGGTCGGGGCGGGCTCTCCTGAGGCAGCAGGCGGAGGGGACCACCAACTGCCCACCTGCCCACATCCCTGGCCCAGGAGGAAACTGCCTCCACGGCCTCTGGGTACCCGTGGAGAGGAGGGCCCAGGAGCAGCAGGTCCACTGCGTCTGAGACACCGCACCTGAAGGGACCGACGGATAAACAGTTCTCTGCACCCAAATCCCGTGGGAGGAGAGCTAAACCTTCAGAGAGGCGGACACGCCTGGGAAACCAGAAGAGACTGCACGCTGCACACAGTACTGACCCCAGAGGAAAACAAAAGCTATCTGGAACCCTGGTGCACCAAACCTCCCAGAAGGGGCGGCGCAGATCTTCCTGGCTGCTGAGGCCGTGGAGAGCTCATAGGCAACACCCCGCGAGCAAACTTGAGCCTGGGGACCACAGGTAAGACAAACTTTTCTGCTACAAACGACTTGCCTGGTGAACTCAAGACACAGGCTCACAGGAACAGCTGAAGACCTGTAGAGAAGAAAAACTACGCGCCCGAAAACAGAACACTCTGTCCCCATAACTGGCTGAAAGAAAACAGGAAAACAGGTCTACAGCACTCCTGAAACACAGGCTTATAAGACAGTCTAGCCACTGTCAGAAATAGCAGAACAAAGTAACACTAGAGATAATCTGATGGCGAGAGGCAAGCGCAGGAACCCAAGCAACAGAAACCAAGACTACATGGCATCATCGGAGCCCAATTCTCCCACCAAAGCAAACACAGAATATCCAAACACACCAGAAAAGCAAGATCTAGTCTCAAAATCATATTTGATCATGATGTTGGAGGACTTCAAGAAAGACATGAAGAACTCCCTTAGAGAAACACAGGAAAACATAAACAAACAAGTAGAAGCCTACAGAGAGGAATCGCAAAAATTCCTAAAAGAATTCCAGGAAAACATAAATAAACAAGTAGAAGCCCATAGAGAGGAGTCACAAAAATCCCTGAAAGAATTCCAGGAAAACACAATCAAACAGTTGAAGGAATTAAAAATGGAAATAGAAGCAATCAAGAAAGAACACATGGAAACAACCCTGGATATAGAAAACCAAAAGAAGAGACAAGGAGCTGTAGATACAAGCATCACCAACAGAATACAAGAGATGGAAGAGAGAATCTCAGGAGCAGAAGATTCCATAGAAATCATTGACTCAACTGTCAAAGATAATGTAAAAGCGGAAAAAGCTACTGGTCCAAAACATACAGGAAATCCAGGACTCAATGAGAAGATCAAACCTAAGGATAATAGGTATAGAAGAGAGTGAAGACTCCCAGCTCAAAGGACCAGTAAATATCTTCAACAAAATCATAGAAAGAAAACTTCCCTAACCTAAAAAAGAGATACCCATAGGCATACAAAAGCCTACAGAACTCCAAATAGATTGGACCAGAAAAGAAACACCTCCCGTCATAATAGTCAAAACACCAAACGCACAAAATAAAGAAAAGAATATTAAAAAGCAGTAAGGAAAAGGTCAATAACATATAAAGGCAGACCTATCAGAATCACACCAGACTTTTCGCCAGAAACTATGAAGGCCAGAAGATCCTGGACTGATGTCATACGAACCCTAAGAGAACACAAATGCCAGACCAGGTTACTGTATCCCGCAAAACTCTCAATCAACATAGATGGAGAAACCAAGATATTCCATGACAAAACCAAATTTACACAATATCTTTCTACAAATCCAGCACTACAAAGGATAATAAATGGTAAAGCCCAACATAAGGAGGCAAGCTATACCCTAGAAGAAGCAAGAAACTAATCGCCTTGGCAACAAAACAAAGAGAAGAAAAGCACACAAACATAACCTCACATCCAAATATGAATACAACAGGAAGCAATAATCACTATTCCTTAATATCTCTCAACATCAATGGCCTCAACTCCCCAATAAAAAGACATAGATTAACAAACTGGATACGCAACGAGGACCCTGCATTCTGCTGCCTACAGGAAACACACCTCAGTGACAAAGACAGACACTACCTCAGAGTGAAAGGCTGGGAAACAACTTTCCAAGCAAATGGTCGGAAGAAGCAAGCTGGAGTAGCCATTCTAATATCAAATAAAGTCAATTTTCAACTAAAAGTCATCAAAAAAGATAAGGAAGGACACTTCATATTCATCAAAGGAAAAATCCACCAAGATGAACTCTCAATCCTAAATATCTATGCCCCAAATACAAGGGCACCTACATACGTAAAAGAAACCTTGCTAAAGCTCAAAACACACATTACACCTCACACAATAATAGTAGGAGATTTCAACACCCCACTCTCATCAATGGACAGATCATGGAAACAGAAATTAAACAGAGACGTAGAAAGACTAAGAGAAGTCATGAGCCAAATGGACTTAACAGATATTTATAGAACATTCTATCCTAAAGCAAAAGGATATACCTTCTTCTCAGCTCCTCATGGTACTTTCTCCAAAATTGACCATATAATTGGTCAAAAAATGGGCCTCAACAGGTACAGAAAGATAGAAATAATCCCATGCGTGCTATCAGACCACCACGGCCTAAAACTGGTCTTCAATAACAATAAGGGAAGAATGCCCACATATACGTGGAAATTGAACAATGCTCTACTCAATGATAACCTGGTCAAGGAAGAAATAAAGAAAGAAATTAAAAACTTTTTAGAATTTAATGAAAATGAAGGTACAACATACCCAAACTTATGGGACACAATGAAAGCTGTGCTAAGAGGAAAACTCATAGCGCTGAGTGCCTGCAGAAAGAAACAGGAAAGAGCATATGTCAGCAGCTTGACAGCACACCTAAAAGCTCTAGAACAAAAAGAAGCAAATACACCCAGGAGGAGTAGAAGGCAGGAAATAATCAAACTCAGAGCGAAATCAACCAAGTAGAAACAAAAAAGGACCATAGAAAGAATCAACAAAGGACCAGTGGTTAGAAGGAATCAAGAAAAAGAATCAACAGAACCAAAGTTGGTTCTTTGAGAAAATCAACAAGATAGATAAACCCTTAGCCAGACTAACGAGAGGACACAGAGAGTGTGTCCAAATTAACAAAATCAGAAATGAAAAGGAGACATAACTACAGATTCAGAGGAAATTCAAAAAATCATCAGATCTTACTATAAAAGACTATATTCAACAAAACTTGAAAATCTGCAGGAAATGGACAATTTCCTAGACAGATACCAGGTACCGAAGTTAAATCAGGAACAGATAAACCAGTTAAACAACCCCATAACTCCTAAGGAAATAGAAGAAGTCATTAAAGGTCTCCCAACCAAAAAGAGCCCAGGTCCAGACGGGTTTAGTGCAGAATTCTATCAGACCTTCATAGAAGACCTCGTACCAATATTATCCAAACTATTCCACAAAATTGAAACAGATGGAGCACTACCGAATTCCTTCTATGAAGCCACAATTACTCTTATACCTAAACCACACAAAGACCCAACAAAGAAAGAGAACTTCAGACCAATTTCCCTTATGAATATCGATGCAAAAATACTCAATAAAATTCTGGCAAACCGAATCCAAGAGCACATCAAAACAATCATCCACCATGATCAAGTAGGCTTCATCCCAGGCATGCAGGGATGGTTTAATATACGGAAAACCATCAACGTGATCCATTATATAAACAAACTGAAAGAACAAAACCACATGATCATTTCATTAGATGCTGAGAAAGCATTTGACAAAATTCAACACCCCTTCATGATAAAAGTCCTGGAAAAAATAGGAATTCAAGGCCCATACCTAAACATAGTAAAAGCCATATACAACAAACCAGTTGCTAACATTAAACTAAATGGAGAAACTTGAAGCAATCCCACTAAAATCAGGGACTAGACAAGGCTGCCCTCTCTCCCTACTTATTCAATATAGTTCTTGAAGTTCTAGCCAGAGCAATCAGACAACAAAAAGGAGGTCAAGGGATACAGATCGGGAAAGAAGAAGTCAAAATATCACTATTTGCAGATGATATGATAGTATATTTAAGTGATCCCAAAAGTTCCACCAGAGAACTACTAAAGCTGATAAACAACTTCAGCAAAGTGGCTGGGTATAAAATTAACTCAAATAAATCAGTAGCCTTCCTCTACACAAAGAGAAACAGGCGAGAAAGAAATTAGGGAAATGACACCCTTCATAATAGATCCAAATAATTTAAAGTACCTGGTGTGACTTTAACCAAGCAAGGAAAGATCTGTACAATAGAACTTCAAGACTCTGAAGAAAGAAATTGAAGAAGATCTCAGAAGATGGAAAGATCTCCCATGCTCATGGATTGGCAGGATTAATATAGTAAAAATGGCCATTCTACCAAAAGCGATCTACAGATTCAATGCAATCCCCATCAAAATACCAATCCAATTCTTCAAAGAGTTAGACAGAACAATTTGCAAATTCATCTGGAATAACAAAAAACCCAGGATAGCTAAAACTATCCTCAACAATAAAAGGACTTCAGGGGGAATCACTATCCCAGATCTCAAGCAGTATTACAGAGCAATAGTGATAAAAACTGAATGGTATTGTTACAGAGACAGACAGATAGACCAATGGAACAAATTGAAGACCCAGAAATGAACCCACACACCTATGGGCACTTGATTTTTTGACAAAGGAGCCAAAACCATCCAATGGAAAAAGATAGCATTTTCAGCAAATGGTGCTGGTTCAACTGGAGGTCAACATGTAGAAGAATGCAGATCGATCCATGCTTATCACCCTGTACAAAGCTTAAGTCCAAGTGGATCAAGGACCTCCACATCAAACCAGATACACTCAAACTAATAGAAGAAAAAAACTAGGGAAGCATTTGGAACACATGGGCACTGGAAAAATTTCCTGAACAAAACACCAATGGCTTATGCTCTAAGATCAAGAATCGACAAATGGGATCTCATAAAACTGCAAAGCTTCTGTGAGGCAAAGGACACTGTGGTTAGGACAAAACGGCAACCAACAGATTGGGAAAAGATCTTTACCAATCCTACAACAGATAGAGGGCTTATATCCAAAATATACAAAGAACTGAAGAAGTTAGACAGCAGGGAGACAAATAACCCTATTAAAAATGGGGTTCAGAGCTAAACAGAGAATTCACAGCTGAGGAATGCCGAATGGCTGAGAAACACCTAAAAAATGTTCAACATCGTTAGTCATAAGGAAATGCAAATCAAAACAACCCTGAGATTTCACCTCACACCAGTGAGAATGGCTAAAAGATCAAAAACTCAGGTGACAGCAAATGCTGGCGAGGATGTGGAGAAAGGGAACACTCCTCCATTGTTGGTGGGTTGCAGACTGCTACAACCATTCTGGAAATCAGTCTGGAGGTTCCTCAGAAAATTGGACATTGAACTGCCTGAGGATCCAGCTATACCTCTCCTGGGCATATACCCAAAAGATGCCCCAACATATAAAAAAGACACGTGCTCCACTATGTTCATGGCAGCCTTATTTATAATAGCCAGAAGCTGGAAAGAACCCAGATGCCCTTCAACAGAGGAATGGATACAGAAAATGTGGTACATCTACACAATGGAATATTACTCAGCTATCAAAAACAATGACTTTGTGAAATTCGTAGGCAAATGGTTGGAACTGGAAACTATCATCCTGAGTGAGCTAACCCAATCACAGAAAGACATACATGGTATGTACTCATTGATAAGTGGCTATTAGCCCAAATGCTTGAATTACCCTAGATGCCTAGAACAAATGAAACTCAAGACGGATGATCAAAATGTGAATGCAGATCGCTCCTGAGAGACACAGCCAGAATACAGCAAATACAGAGGCGTATGCCAGCAGGAAACCACTGAACTGAGAACAGGACCCCTGTTGAAGGAATCAGAGAAAGAACTGGAAGAGCTTGAAGGAGCTCAAGACCCCATATGTACAGCAATGCCAACCAACCAGAGCTTCCAGGGACTAAGACACTACCCAAAGACTATACATGGACTGACCCTGGACTCTGACCTCGTAAGTTGCAATGAATATCCTAGTAAAGCACCAGTGGAAGGGAAGCCCTGGGTCCTGCTAAGACTGAACCCCTAGTGAACTAGACTGTTGGGGAGAGGGGCAGCAATGGGGGGGAGGGTTGGGAGGGGAACACCCATAAGGAAGGGGAGGGGGGAGGGGGATGTTTGCCCGGAAACCGGGAAAGGGAATAACACTCGAAATGTATATAAAGAAATACTCAAGTTAATAATAAAAAAAAAAATACCCAATTTAATAAAGATGGAAAAAAAATTGAAAGCAAAAAAAAAAAAAGGAAAGAATCATAAAGTTATAGGAATTTTTGTGTGGTGGGCATGAGAGTAGTACTGAAACAGCACCTCATGTAACCCAGGATTGTCCTCAAATCCTCTATGTAACAGAGAATCCTCTAGAACCCAGGCTTCAAGTGTAAGGAACAAGCTTTGCTGAAAACTGAGCTATATCCCTAGTGCAGTTGCCTGGTTTTATCTGAGACTGGCGCCCACTTCGTAGCCCAGGCTAGTCCTGGAACCAGTACCAACACTATTTTTATTTACATTTTAGCAAGACTTTTTTCCATTAATTTACTCACTTTACATCTTAATCACAGCCCCAAGCTCCCAGTCTCTGTCCCTTAAATAGCTCCTCCTCCCATCCCCTTCTCCTCTGAGAAGGGGGAGGATCCCTCCCTGGATACCAACCCATCCTGGCAGGGTCACTGTAGGACTAGGCACATCCTCCTGATCTCTGAAGATCTGCCTGCAGAGGAGGAGCCACACAGTCACTTCCTCTGTCCCCTGCAACCACCCAGATCCCACTAAAGTGGAGTGGAGGAACACACTTCCCACAAGTCCTTGCTTGTGAGCCAAGGAGTGTTCAGAAGACACAACTCAACCCTGCATCCTATGTAACTCAGTTCCTGAGTGAGAAATACGCAAAGAGTGCCTGGCATGGAGAATGATTTGTAAACCCAGTTCATAACTGCTCTCTGCTGGCTCGTGTCTGTGGTGACTTTATTGCAAGGATGATTCTTGTAGATCTGTCTCTTTTTTTAAGATTGTCTTCCTGCCCTGTGTTAGTTATTAACAACCTGTCTTTCAAAATAATCCCAGTGCGAGCAATTATATGGTTCCTAGTTACAGTCTATTTGATTTTACACCATATGGTTCCCTCCAAGGAAAAACAGGGTTATGAATTTCCTTTTTTAAGATTTATTTATTTTATGTACATAAATACACTGTAGCTGTCTTCAGACACAGCAGAAGAGGGGCATCAGATTCCATTACAGATGGTTGTGAGCCACCATGTGGTTGCTGGGAGTTGAACTCAGGTCCTCTGGAAGAGCAGCCAGTGCTCTTAACTGCTGAGCCATCTCTTCAGTCCCAGGATTATGAATTTGAAAGAATTTAAAACACAAACAGGTCTCATTTTAGGAGCACAGATTCTCCAAAGACACAGAGAAATGGACTCTTCTACTCATTCTAAAGAAATGCCTTGGGGTTGGGGATTTAGCTCAGTGGTAGAGCACTTGCCTAGCAAGTGCAAGGCCCTCGGTTCGGTCTCCAGCTCCGAAAAAAAGAAAAAAGAAAAAAAAGCGTATGCTAAAGAAATGCCTTTTTTAAAAAGATTTGTTTACTTATTATATTTAAGTACACTGTAGCTGTCTTCAGAAGAGGGCATCAGATCTCATTACATGTAGTTGCTGGGATTTGAACTCAGGACCTCTGGAAAAGCAGTCAGCGCTCTTAACCACTGAGCCATCTCTCCAGCACCAAGAAATGCCTTTATTAACTGTTCATCCCAAACCAGGTGAAACCCATTTCTGGCCATTCAATTATGTTATCTTTTCAGATCTTTTATTTGATGTTTTAGTTACTTATTGTGTGCTAAGGTGCATGGGTGGAGGTCAGAGAACAAACTGTGGGACTAGATTCTCTCCTTTTACCATGTGTGTCTGAGGGATAGAACTCAGGTCATAGGGCTGAGCAACAAGCACCCCTATATCTCCCCTTTCATATCTTCTAAGAAATAAGGACTCATAGATCCATTTTACAGATGAAGGGGTTGAGGCCAGAATTTGCAGTGTCCTTACAACAGCTCTATGCTAAGTCTTGCTTTGCTGAGTTGTGGCTATTTAGAACTCTAGAGACAACTATGGAGAGAGACTCTGGTAATCTAGTGCTAAGGAGGAGACAGGAGGAGCAAGGGTTCAAGATTACCCTTGACTACATAGCAAATTCTAGATAAGCCTGGGCTACACAAAACCCCATCTCAAAATAAATAACTATTGGCAGAAAAGCCCTTGTTCTCAGTCATTTGAAAAACAGACAAGCTGGGGTTGGGGATTTAGCTCAGTGGTAGAGCACTTGCCTAGCAAGCACAAGGCCCTGGGTTCGGTCCCCAGCTCCAGAAAAAAAAAAAAAGAAAGAAAGAAAAACAGACAAGCTAAGTATCACAGAAAAAAAGAGGGTGCATAGGTAATGCTGAGGGCGGAGAGAGGTGGTGATTTTCAGTACAGGAGTCAGGGGACGTTGCCCTGACATGGTGATTAATGGGATAAAAACCCAAAGGAAGTGAGGATGGGAAAGACTTGGATCTTTTAGGGAAAGTATTCTATGCAGGATGAATGCCAGTGCAAAGCCCCTGAGAAGAGGACCCCATGGCTTGTTCAGGAACTAGGCTGGAGTTGTGTGAGAAAGAAGAGGGGCGGAGGGTAGGCAGAAAGGCCAAGGGCCTTTCTCAAGCTCATCAAGGTCATCAGGCTAGCAGGCTGCAGGCTGTAGACTTCAACGGAGTCCATCAGATGTCAGATCCCACTTTTGTTTTTTTGAGATGGGGGTCTAATGCAGCCCAGGCTAACCTCAAACTTGCTATAGAGCTAGGGATGGTTTTGAACTCCTGCTTGTACCTCCCACTTGCTGAGATTACAGACACAAGCCACCGCACATTGCTTGCAGGTGCTGGTTTTTATCCATGAACACAGGCTGACACAGCCTAGCCCCAGCAGGGTTCTAAACCCGAAGCAGAATGTGGAGAATCGGTGAGAGAAGGCTGGATATATTTGCTGTAAGTTCACCCAACAAAGGCAAGAGAGATGAACAGAAAGTGTGGGAGCGAGGGAGGGTTCTCTGTTGACATTCCTACCAGTGAGCCTCACTGAAACACTCCCTGGAGAGTAAATAAAAACCCCAGACAATAAGCCTTTAATCTCCAAGGGAATTTCTCTTGAAGTAAAGCCTTAAGATCAAAATATGTACTGTGTAGGCTTGACAGCCTCACCCAAGGGCAGCTGGTCTGCTCAGTGCTAGATTACAAGAGTCTCTCTCCATAGTTGTCTCTAGAGTTCTAAATAGCCACAACTCAGCAAAGCAAGACTTAGCATAGAGTCGTTGTAAGGACACTGCAAATTCTGGCCTCACCCTCCTCGTTTGTAAAATGGAGCTATGAGTCCTTATTTCTTAGAAGATATGAAAGGGGAGATATAGGGGTGCTTGCTGCCCAGCCCTATGACCTGAGTTCTATCCCTCAGACACACATGGTAAAAGGAGAGAATCTAGTCCCACAGTTTGTTCTCTGACCTCCACCCACACACCTTAGCACACAATAAATAACTGGAATATAAAATAAAAGATCTGAAAAGATAACACGGTTGAATGGCTGGAAACAGGTTCAGCATCACCTAGTTTGGGATGAACACTTAATGAAGGCATTACTTTAGAATGAGTAGAAGAGTCTATTTCTCTGTGTCTTTGAAGTGTCCGTGCTCCTAAGATGAGACCTATTTGTGCTTTCAATTCTTTGAAATTCAGCTCCTACATGGTGGTTCATGACCATCCATAACTCCAGTTTCAAGGGATCCAATGCCCTCTTCTGACTTCCAAGGATATTGTGCATGAACACATGTGCATGCATAGACATAACAAAACACACATGTAATAAATTAATCTAATAAAAATGTAAATAAATTAATCATAAAAGAGAGAGGGGGAGAAGAATAATAAAGGAAGAGAGTCCCTGAATTATCAATGGGGTAGAGTGTCACTGGGCTTAAGTGCTGGAGAAGGTGTGGCTATGGTTGGTTCCCTTGTCACCACAGCTGAACAGTGTGTGTGTGTGTGTGTGTGTGTGTGTGTGTGTGCGCACGCACACGCGCACGCTTCATGTACAATGTATGAGCTAATTCTTTAAGAAAAGAGCACATCCTTCTCTGATTCCTTCAACGGGGGTCCTATTCTCAGTTCAGTGGTTTGCTGCTGACATTCGCCTCTGTATTTGCTGTATTCTGGCTGTGTCTCTCAGGATCGATCTACACTTCTGCACTTCTTTGCTTCATCCATCTTGTCTAATTGGGTGGCTGTATATATATGGGCCACGTGTGGGGCAGGCTCTGAATGGGTGTTCCTTCAGTCTCTGTTTTAATCTTTGCCTCTCTCTTCCCTGCCAAGGGTATTCTTGTTCCCCTTTTAAAGAAGGAGTGAAGCATTCACATTTTGATCATCCGTCTTGAGTTTCATTTGTTCTAGGCATCTAGGGTAATTCAGGCATTTGGGCTAATAGCCACTTATCAATGAGTGCATACCATGTATGTCTTTCTGTGATTGGGTTAGCTCACTCAGGATGATATTTTCCAGTTCCAACCATTTGCCTACAAATTTCATAAACTCGTTGTTTTTGATAGCTGAGTAATATTCCATTGTGTAGATGTACCACATTTTCTGTATCCATTCCTCTGTTGAAGGGCATCTGGGTTCTTTCCAGCTTCTGGCTATTATAAATAAGGCTGCTATGAACATAGTGGATGTGACACTTTTCTTAAAGCTTCTGCTGCAAACTGAAACATTACGTTTAGAGAGAGAAGATATAAATGAGAATGAATTAGGTTGCGGTGGCTTCCACTTTAAGAATGGATTAATAACAGCACGGAGTGGTCCACACCTGCCGTTCCAGTACACAGAAAGCCACAGCAGGAGAATTGACTTGAGTTAAAAGCCAGCCTTGGGGTTGGGGATTTAGCTCAGTGGTAGAGCGCTTGCCTAAGAAGCGCAAGGCCCTGGGTTCAGTCCCCAGCTCCGAAAAAAAAGAACCAAAAAAAAAAAAAAAAAAGCCAGCCTTAACTACATAGTGACTCCAAGGCCAACCGGGCTACCTTATATATGACCGTGTAACAAAAGACAAGAGGGGCTGGAGAGAATGCTTAGCATTATGAGTGTGCAGTCCCCTTCCAGAAGGCCTGAGCTCTGTTCCTAGCACCCATATCAGGCAGTTCACAATTGCCTGTACAATCCCAGCTCCAGGGGATCTGATCCCCTCTTCTGGTCTCTACCAGCAGCACCTACACAAGTGCAAATACCCACATACAGACACATTAATAAAAAAATAAGCATTTTCAACAGACGACAGGAAGAGGATGAAAACAAAGAGGAAGAGGAAGAAATTAATGGAGATTCATGTTTTTCTCCAAAGACTAAATTCTATCTCTTGATAGAATTTCTATCAAAGACTAATTTCTATCACAGAAATGGGTTATTGCAGTGCGAGTTTACTGCAATAGGTGTTTCAGTCTCTTCCCTACACATCCACTTGCCAATGTCTCTTCTCCTCCCACTGCTTGGGGCCATAAGTAATAATGTGGCATCATCGCATGATTAAGGCCTTACCAGAGCTCTAGGAAGCATCAGCACCATGCTTTGAGGCCTTCAGAACTATGGGCTGAAGAAATGTTTTCATGTTCACTCCAGCAGCACATATATGGAAGAAACCTCTTGACTTTATAAGGTCCCCAGTTTCAGTCATTCTGTTACAGAAGCAGTAAGCAGACTCGGGTGTTTCTGTCCCACTGAATCCAGCTGACCCTGGTTAGTGTGCTCCTCTTCAGATACATTTTTCCATTCCCTGTTGTCAAGCAGAACCTTCGAATCAACTCCAGTACACAACACCTCCTTATCACTCCACAAAAACAGCGACACTGCATTCCTCAGCTTCTTCTGCAGTGAGGTATGGTCAGGTGACTAAGTCCTAGTTCTCTACCAAATCTGAGCCTGTCCTGCAAAATCTCCCACAAACAGTTCTCACTCTCTCTTCCCTTAGTTGACAGCTAGCTGGCAAAGACATAAACCTAGAGGAGAATGGAGCCAGGTCTCATAAATCCACTTATCAGCAAGATACCCCTAGTTAGATATTATATGGCTGCTAGGGCTAGAGATGGGTCCTCATGATCAACCAGCAAGCACTTTACCAACTGAGCTATCTTTTTAGCTTCCATTTCTGTTTCTGTTTTTGTTACATAACTTAATTAAACAGATCTTTATAGATGACAACATCATGTTACAATGTCAAAAGATTGGGTATGTCTACATGCCAGATCATGTCAAGATGCCTTATCATTCCTAATACAATGTGAACACCATATGAATTGATGTAGCCTCTACTCTGTAGGAACTAGTAATTTTTAAAAAAAGAAAAGAAAGTAAGTAAGTCTAACCAAGGCCAAGCATGGTGGTGCATGCCTTTAATCCAAGCACTTGGGAAGCAGATGCAGGTGGATCTCTGTGAGTTTGAAGCCAGACTGATATACAGAGTGAGTTCTCTGTGAACTTCACAGAGAAACACTGTTTCAAGGAGGAGGAGGAGGGGAAGGGAGGGGGGAGGAGGGAGAGGGAGGGAGGAGGAGGAGGAAGAAGAAGACAGAAGAAAAGGAGGAGAGGAGGAGGAGGAAGACAGAAGAAGAAGAGGAGGAGGAGGGGGAGGAAGAGGAGGAGGGGAGAGGAGGGGATGAGGGGAGGAGGAGGAAGACAGAAGAAGAAGAGGAGGAGGAGGTGGGGGAGGAGGAGGAGGAGGAGGAGGAGGAAAGAATGTATGTCCAGATTCAACTCATAAGCATTTTAAAGTGATTTTATTGCTCACATACACAAGAGAATTTATGCCACTAGAGCAGAGGCTGTTGATATTTCCAAATACTCTCTTGGTCTTACTAATGAGCAAGATGATAAATTCTACTCCCTGTCAGAATCTAGCAGAGCATAGCATACTTATTCTTTCTGTTCCTCTCAAGATGATGCAGACAGTGATTGCTTCCTTAACCAAATGGTGGAGATCCTTGAGGAGATCAGGCACAAAGGCATTTGGACTTAGAACATTCCCAAAGTTTTATTACTAGTCACAAAACAGACCAGTACCACACCGTGGGAGTTCCTGGGGAATCACACTATTGTGAGGGAGTTAGGCCTTTCTTGGCCAGGTGATAAATCTGTTCCTTCTTGACATCAGATATCAACTGTCAACTTCAACCAGGTAGGGATATTAAGGTGCTAGGCAGCACCAAGTGGAACAGGCCCCCAGATGTAGTAGTTTAAATAGAAATGGCCCCCATAGGCTCATATATTTAAATGCTTGGTCACTAGAGAGTGGCACTGCTTGAGAGGGACCAAGGGGTGTGGCCTCATTGGAATGGGTGTAGGCTTGTTGTAGGAAGTGTTTCACTGTGGGCTTTGAGTTTCAAAACCTTAAGCCAGACCCAGTCACTCTCCTTCCTGCTGCCTTCAGATCTAGATAAAGAACCCTTAACTGTTTCTCCAGCACCTGCTTGCCACCATGCTCCCCACATTGATGACAATGATCTAAACCTCTGAAACTGTAAGCCAGCCCTAATGAAATGCTTTCTTTTAAAGGAGTTGCTGTGGTCATGGTGTCTCTTCACAGGCATAGTAACCCTAACTAAGACAGAACTTGGTGCCAGACTAGCAGGGTTTCAGAGCTCAGTGGTTTATTCTGTAGGAGCCTGGAAGATAACGATGTTGAGAGCAGTGTGGAAGATGGAGGCCTGGCTTGTGACATTTCAGAGGGAAGTTTAAGGACTCTGTATGACCATTTGCTATTTTGCATTAAGATTCTCATTCTGGTCAGTCAGGGATGAAGAGTCTGTCAGGACTAACAAGAGACCAGCACTATTAAAGTGAAAACTTTAATAAAGGTTAAAGCTGACTAACTGGAGCGAAGACATCAGTAGTGATTAAGAAGAGACCAGTATCATTGCACTGAAGTCTTCTGGGAAATATTCCGTAAGGGTCAGCACACAGAAGCTGTGTTCCAGAGGCAGCCAAGGTTGTACCTTTCACCGGCAGCCAAATCTACAGTATAAGAGTCACCCGAGTGATACTGTGACTGGCTCTAGGTGAAAGTGCAGCCCAGCTGCAGCAGAAGATTCCAGAGTTTTGAAAATGCCAGTACCATGGGATAGCCACCAAGAACAGCAGCGGCAGTGGAGTGGAACCAGCTACAACCTAGAAGACAAGCTGCGTGGGCAACAGAGAGTGAGGCCAGAGAACTCATCCAAGAGTTCTCTGGATGAGCCCAGAAGATCATGCGTGGATCCCAGACATTGAGCACTACATTATTGACAATGTTAGATTTTAGTTTGGCTTTTATCTGACTGTGACTGTGACTGTGCCCTGGATCTTCCCTCTTGAAGTAAGAAAGTATTTAACTTAATTCTGATTTTTTTTTTTACAGGAGCCTACAATTGAGCAATTTCAAACTTTTTTAAAAGGTTTTGGATATTTAAAGATACTGGAATATTTTAAAGGGACTGAATTTTAATGTGTTTGAATTTGTAAACACTGTAAGACTTTTAAAGTTACTTACGTTTTTTAATGTGATCTTGGTGATGAATGAGAAGGGAATGGTCGGGGTTTCACAGTGATGTGTTGCATGTAATTTTAGAAAACCATGCTAGGTAGCTAGGAGTCCTTCCACTATGCTCTGAAAACAGCCTCCACCATGCTGCTGGTTGGCATTTTCCCATAACCACCTGTGCTTGCTTCTTTTCAAGAGCTCCACCCGAGCTCTTTCAACCTCTTGCAGCTAGTTCCATCAAGCCGCTAACAACCACTGGGTCTCACTCAGCTTCAACACTAGCTCTCTTGGTCTCCGCTTGCTGCTTGCCTGGTGCTGCAATGGCTGCCTCACCCAGCTCCCTTTAGCCCCGTGGAAGGAAAACAGTAGAGACCTTTACTTTTTAAAACTGACCAGATAACTCAAAGGCTGGTTGAAGAGTATCCTACCCCATCCTCATTGGCCTCCACAGTTGCCTGCAGAGACTACAAACTATCGTTGCCCCCAAGAGACCTACTTGTCTGCAGTTTCTTAGCCACTCCCTGCCCAATACAACGTCCAATCCTCTCTGTCCTTATCTTCCTGTCCTGCCCAGAAATCCCGCCTTATCTTTCTCCCAGTGATTGGCTTCTGCCATCTTTATTTAGCCATTCAACAATTAGGGAAACTCCCTCTACATCGATGTGTTTGTGTGTCAAGTGGAGAAGAGGTCAGTTGTGATAGATGTATGTCAACCTGACACAAGCTAAAGTCATCTGAGAGGAGGAAACAACAATTAAGAAAATACCTCCAAGACTGGAGAGATGGCTCAGAAGTTAAGAACAGTATCCGTTCTTCCAGAGGTCCTAAGTTCAAGTCCCAGCAACCACATGATGGCTCATAACCCTCTATAATAAGGTCTGGTGCTGTCTTCTGATATGAAGGCATACATGCAGGCATAACACTGTATACATACTAAATAAAGGAATCTGGAAGGAAGGAACGAACGAAGGAAGGAAGGAAGAGAAAATACCTCCAAAAGACAAAAAAAGATCTGGCTGTACACAAGCCTCTGGAGCATTTTCTAAATTGGTGATTGATAGAGGAAGATGCACACACATTGTGGTTGGGCCATCCCTGGACTGGTCCTGGGTTCTATTAGAAAGCAGGCTGAGCAAGGCATGGGGAGCAAGCCAGTAAGCAGTGCTCCTCCACAGCTTTGCATCAGCTCCTGCCTCTAGATTTTTGCCATGCTTAAGTTCCTGTCCTGACTTCCTTCAATGATGAGCAGCGATATGGAACTATAAGCCAAATGAACCCTTTCCTTTGGTCGTGGTTTTTTAATCACAGCAACAGAAACCCTAAATAAGACACCAGGCGTGTGCATGTAGCCCGTGTTGATGACCCTCTGACAGCAAGAATTTTATAAATATTTTTTCTCGTGTTTGTGTTTGTGTGTGCGTGTGTGTGTGCATGTGCATGTGTGTACAGATAGTGCATGTGTGTACAGATACTCTTTATAAAAAAATTTTTTTGCTGTTCTTGTTTGAATCTGTTGATACAAAATCTACAGGGATGGGATTGGAACATAAAGTGCATGCTCTAGTGAAAGCAAACAGGGAAGATGAGCTCGCAGGAGACTTGAACCACCGGGAACCAAGAGCAGGCGGTACACTTTGGTGAGGTGGGGGTTGTAGAGAGGGGTGATGGGTAGGCAATCCGTAGCCGTCCATGAACAAAGACAGTGAGTTAACCATCGTCCTCGTGGATTATTACTGAAGCAGTACCGTTGCTCCCAGAGAGCCACCAGACTCTAAGAAGATAGACTGTGGAGCCATGTCACATTGGGGAGAAAGACTGAGTGCCCACCCAATCCAGGAGGCCCTGCATGGCGAAGGCTCTTCTACTTACGAGACTGACTGAGGTTTTGGTTCAGAGAAAGGGAGATTTTATTATTTTCCTGTTGTTTCATTTATTTTGGGGTGGGGGATGATGTGAGCCATGGCGTGCCTGTAGAGGTCAAAGGACAGCTATAGACGTTGTTTCTCTCCTTCCACCAGGTGGGTCCTGGGGATCCAACTCAGGTCGTCAGGCTTGACTGTAAACACCCTTACCCTCTGAGCCACCTCAGCAGATCCTGTTTTTATTTCGAGACATGGTTTGATGATATATTTCAGCCCAGCCTGGAGCTCATTATGGAGTCCAGGTTGACCTCAGAGTCACAGCAAGCCTCCAGCATCAGCCTCCCAAATGCACACTTCTACACCTGGCTGAACTAGTTCCGACTGTCCACTTCACCTTCTAGATGCACAGTGATGTTGGCATGTCTGGAGGGTGGAAGTTGACAGGAAGCAACTTTCCTTTGTAAATAGCAAAGCTCTGTGTAAATGGCAGCTAGGGAAAAGATCATGGGACATCAATTGTTCCGTGTGCTGGTTGCTTGGGCCTCTACACCAAGAGGCTGTCCTACATGCAAGGTCTTAAGTCCCTACCCTCAGACTCAGGTCAGACTTGCTGGTAAGGTCCTCCACACACTCATATGTTTGAACACTTGGCCTCCAGCTGGTGATGCTGTCTTGGGAACTGGCAGGACCTTCAGAAAGTCTCGTATCTATGCTCTTTGTTTCCTGGTTGTCTGGTAGATGTAACCAGATGTCAGTGCTCTCACACCACGCACTACTCAGAAGCTACCTGGCTTCCATTCCTTCTCTACCATGGTGAACTGGAGATTGAACTCAGCAGCAAAGCACCTGCCTAGAACCCCCAGTGAGGGGCTGAGTGCATGACTCAGTGGTAGAGCCCCTGCCTAGAATCCCCCAGTGAGGGGCTGAGGGCGTGGCTCAGTGGTAGAGCCCCTGCCTAGAACCCCCAGTGACGGACTGGGGGTGTGGCTCAGTGGTAGAGCCTCTGCCTAGAATCCCCTAGTGAGGGGCTGGGGGCGTGGCTCAGTGGTAGAGCCCCTGCCTAGAACCCCCAGTGACGGACTGGGGGTGTGGCTCAGTGGTAGAGCCCCTGCCTAGAATACCCAGTGAGGGACTGGGGAGGGGCTCAATGACAGAGCACTCATCCAGTATGTTCAAGGCTCTAGGCTCAGTCCCCAATACTAAATAATATAATAGAAGACCCTGCCTTAACCCTGAGGACACCTTGATCTTGGACTTTGGCCTCCAAAAGATGTATGAGTATTTTTGTTATTGACTCCACCCAATCAGTGATAGTTTATAGCAGTGGTTTTAACACAGAGTTATTATAGGATCAACCCAGAGATCACTCAGAGTTCACACACATCCCTTCACCATTCCACAAGCACATATATCCATCCTTTGCTTGGCGGGGGGGGGGGTGTAAGCTTAGATTTTTCAAAACCTACTTTAATAAGGGTTCTTTAACGCTTCAACCTCCCTCCTATCCCACCACCACCAGAGGTAGTGGGAAAAAAAGGTTAATAGGAAATGGGGCTCGGGCCTGTTTAGAAATAGTTGTCAGCAGTCCAGTCCCCCAGAAAAACACCAATATGAATCAGCAGCAGTTCAATCCAGAAGAAACCACAAGGCCCCAGCAATCAGTCCAAATCCACAGAAGCGGCAAAAAGCCACCCGAATATCATGAGAAGTTCTTTGTCGAGTTACTCTCTACAAAGTCATGACAAGCAAAGATCGGCAACTTGATTCAAAATGAGCCAACGCCAGAGTCTCCTCCCACCCTCCATGAGGTCGTACTTACACTCTTTCTAAACATCATGCATTCTCTCACGTGTCTACCTCAGCCAAACATCACATGACATAGCCAAGTTTCCAAAGAGCCCGAAATTTCCACTTCTGGGAGCTTATAATCTACTGAAATATGTAAACAAACACAGGTGCACACCTGGGGGGAAAATCATGAAATCCAGGAGTGGCAAAGCACACTTTTAATTCCAACACTTGAGAGGCATAGGCAGATGGATCCCAATGAACGTAAGGCCAAACTGGTCTACACAAGTTCCACACCAGGGCTACACAGTGAGACCCTATCTCAAAAAGAGAAGAAAAGGTTATGAGAGGAAACAGAAGGCAGTAACCTGCAAAGACAGATGCTTCTGAGGACACCAAACCTGCCCACACCTTGACCTTGACCTTGGACCTGACCTCTAGAACTATGGGAAGTAATATTCCTAGTTTCTGAGCCACTGGGTGTGGCAGTTGGTTATGTTGGCATGAGCAGACACTATGCCATGACACATGTCTCACTCTAGCACTGGAAATAGCATCAGTGGCTCCCACTGGCTATGAGCAAGATCCAAACTCTTTTTCTCTTTTAGTTTAATTTGGTTTCTGTGTTTTGGGACAGGACCCCTCCAACTTGCTGTGTAGCCAAGAATAACCCAGAGTTCCTGACCTTCCTGTTCCCACCCCCATAACACTGGATTCAGGCATGTACCATCAAGCCCAACTTAGAGGCCTAATTTTTTTTACCCTACCACTGACTGTCTCTAACCCTAATATTGAAAGTATCCCCCAAACTGAAGCTTCTTTTTTTTTTCCTTTTCTTTTTTTTTTTTTCGGAGTTGGGGACCGAACCCAGGGCCTTGTGCTTGCTAGGCAAGTGCTCTACCACTGAGCTAAATCCCCAACCCCAAACTGAAGCTTCTTAAGTTCCAACAGAAGGCCTCTAGTAATTCCACATCTGACTACATGTTATCAGCCATGTTTAAAAAATAAGTGTAAGTAAAATACCGCATAGGATATCTTCATGCTATCTATGGACACATATGGAGTATACTAAGTCTGCGGGCTACAGTTGAGTCTCATCTTCCAGACACTTCATCATATATGTGCAAGTTTCCTGAAACCCAGACAAACAGTTGCCTACATGTTGTTACTTCAGGTAGAGTTAAGGGCTGTGAGAGAGGGCAGAGGGGAGATCTGGGCTTCAGCCAGGCAGGAAGCTGACACGTGAACATCAGCCCAAGGTCAGAAGATGAAATGCAAGGAACCTGGACACCATAGGTGACCCAACAGGGTGACCTGCCCTCAGCTAAACTCTTACACCCAAAACCAAAGGCGGAGACACCGTCAGACCTGCCTTTTGCTTTTATGGTGGTTTGTTTGGTTTTCTTATTGGTGTCCCTTTTTTCCTTCTTTTTTTATTCTTCTCTTATATATTACATTCTAACTTCAGTTTCCCCTCCTTCCCCTCCCCCAAGTCTCTCTCCTCTATCTCCCTCTCCCTTAGATCCATCCCCTCCTCTGCCTCCTCTCAGACAAGAACAAGCCTCCCAGGGATATCGACCAAACATAACTTCAGTAAGACCAGACATATACCCTCGCTGAGCAAGCAGTAGGAGGAATCGGGTCCCACAAGTAGGCAAAAGGGTCTAAGACAGCCCCATTCCCACTGTTAGAAGCCCCCACAAGAACACCAAGCTACTCAACCATAACATAGATGCAGAGAACCTAGGTCAGATCCCTATAGACTCCCTGATCCCATAGGGCCCAGTCGATTGAGTCTGGGGTCCAGCTTCTCAGAGATCTCTCACCCTTCTGAGACAGAGCTTTGGGAGCCAGAGAGATGGCTCAGCAGTTGAGAGCTGGTATTGCTCTTACAGTGAACCCAAGTTTGATTCCCAGCACCCACATTGGGTAGGTTTCAGCTCTAGTTCCTGGGGAACCTGATGCTTCTGGCCTCTGTGGGCACTTGCATTCACATGAGCGCACGCACACACGCGCACACACACACACACACACACACACACACACAACTCACTCAATTAGAGATAATAAAAACAGATTATATAACAATAATTAAAAAGAAGAGAGAAGAGGTCATGGATTGTGGAGGAGGAGGGACGTGGGAAGCTGGAGGTGAGAGAGCAGTAGGCGACGTAGATGCAATGCTCACGTAGGAAGGGCTAAGACATTTTTAATAGAGTCTGGAGCCAGGGGTGCTGAGGCTCTCAGGAGGCATAGACAGAGGCAGGCAGATCTATATGGATTTGAGGCCAGACTGTTCTATAAAGTGGGTTCCAGGACAGCCAAGGCTACAAAGCAAGACCTGTCTCAATAAACAAAAAATAACCAATAGGGGCCGGAAATAACCCAGAGGTTAGGCAAACTTACACGACTCATGCAGAGGAGCAAGGTTTGGTCCCCTCTAACACAAACATCCTGTTACTTAAACCACCTGCAATTCTGATTCCAGTGGATCTGGTGCTCTCTTCTGGCCGCCACAGGCAGTGCATAAATAAGTAAAAAAAAAATTGTGTGTGTGTGTGTGTGTGTGTGTGTGTGTGTGTGTGTGTGTGTTTGGTTTTTTTTTCGGAGCTGGGGATCGAACCCAGGGCCTTGCGCTTCCTAGGCAAGCTCTCTACCACTGAGCTAAATCCCCAACCCCTTTTTTGTTTTTTAAGACAGGCCTTCACTATGTAGCTTAGGCCAGCTCTCAACTCAGTTAGCCTATCTTAGCCTTCTGAGTACTGGAATTAAAGCCATATGCCACCACACCGAGCGACGTGGTGTTTGTGGTAGTCAGAGGCTGTAAGAAAAGCCTTCAACAACAGAAGTCATCTCTTGATTCTGGAAGACAGAGGCCTTGAGGTCAAAATATTGACAGGAAGGGCTGAGGAGACATCACAGTCAGCAGCATTCTTGGTGTATAAGAGTGGAAATCTGAATTTGATCCCAGCACTCATGCAACAAACCAAGTGTGGTGGGGCCCACTTGTAATTCTGGCACAAGGAATGCAAATAGGCGGATCCTTCAAGCTTACCAGCTAGTCAGGCCTGACTGGTGAGCCTCACAAGCCAGGGACAGACGCTGTCTCGAGAGCCAAGTGGGCAGCTCCGAAGAACCAGTGCCCAAGATCGTCCTCCTCAAGCACACACACAAATACACACACGGGAACACATACACACCGGCACACAGGCACATGCACACATGGACACACACATGCACACACAGGCACACACACACACACACATGGGCATACACATGCATGCACTCATACACGCGAACACACAGGGGCACACATACACACACGGGCACACACACATGGGCACACTAGCACAGACAGGCACATGAGCACATGTTGCTATAAAATAATAAAAAATGCTCTTTTACCCTGCACTAGATCCGGCACCACAGTGTCTTAAAATATCTGATAGATATTTTAATCTCAGCCAGCAAAGCGTCTCACCCGCTTTGCTCTATCCCATATCACACTGCCGATGGCTTCTCTCTGAGCCTGGCAGCAATCTCTCTACCCATATAGTTCTCAAAACAGGCTTCACCATGCCAGAAACACACATCCCAACTGCATGGTGGCCCAGTGTCTCTAGCCGCCCCACACTCTCTTAAACTTAAATCGCTACATGAAAGAACACACAACACAATAACCTCTGATCCAATTGATAAGATATAGTTTCCCACCTAAACATACAAAGCCCTGTACACATCCATCCCCTAAGAATACTCATAACAACCTGTAAATGTGCAGAGTGGAATCTTAACATCCGCCTCCAAGTTCTCTCTGCGGCCTCCTCTCTTTAGTTTCCTTCCGTTCCAGTCTCCTCCTCTTCCTAAAACTTTTCTCCTGCCCATCCTTCCTTCTTGCCCAGTGACAGGCCTCATTCTATCTTGTACCTGCCTTCACCTGTATGACATCCTACATTTTACCCTTTTTGTCTAATTTTTTAAAAAAAAGACTTTTCTCTCAAATATAAGCTGAGCACAACTATTATCATTTTGTAATTAAAGGTATAAAATATATCTAACACCCAGTCCAACACTATATCAGTTAAACAGAACATTTAGTTATCCATTCCAGCTTAAGAAAGGCTTAAAATCTATGTTATATCTTGGCTAGCTTGTGTACTATCAGATAACTATCCAATAAAATATGTATTTTCAGAGTTAAACAGCCTGATAGGCTATGAGACTATAATCAGTCTTCGATCCCATCAGAAATCTGAGAATGACCAATTATCTATAAACATAGGAAGCCTAGCACAGCTTCCAGAGCTGAGAAGTTGTAGAGACAAATCTCCACTTGCACAGTTTCCTGTCAGCAACACGTAAGCACAAGTCTCCAGACTTCTGGCCCAAAATCAACTGACAGACTCTAGAAATGCAGAAACCTTGAAGGGCTGATAATTCTGGCTTGGTAGACATTATCAGTCAACAACTATTCTGCATAAAGTGTCCCTTTTTGGACAGTATCAGTCTGTAGATGAAACAGGCAGATTCTGCCCAGTGGCTGCCTAGCCACAAAGTATTACCTCATCTGGAGGTAGAGATGCTTAATTTCTTAGTTAAATCCACCAAAGGAGAACTGTTAGAAGCAGATATGTCTCAAAAAAAGATAAATAACTTTACATCTCATATATTGTGGATTTCTGATGTTTTTGAAAACCATCTATCTATATAAGGTAATCTGGACAGTTGTCCGTTAACTATCTTACTATCTTAAAAGTATTAGACAAACTTAGAGTCATGAATTTGCCATTTGGCCCTTAACTCACATGTGTAATCAACTCAGAAGTTTGTAATGCCATCAATAGAGACTGGCTCTAAACCTTGTACTTTTAAACTTTTTCAATAAATAAATTCTATACCAAACCAAAGATATGATTTCAGCTTTGTTACCAAATGATATTATGACTTACAACTCAATCTAGCTAATTCCTCCCTATTAAATTACAACCATTTCTAAATTCCTCATAAAAACAACCTTAGAATAACCGCTTTCAGCCCCCCCCCAAAAGTCCAGGGAATTGGGACAACCAACCCTCAAAGCCCACCTCAGTGACGCACTTCCTCAGCAAGGCTCCACCTTCTAAAGGTCCCATGACCTCTCCAAACAGGACTGCCAAGCAGGGAACGAAACGTTCAAATACGTGAACCTGTGGGGGACATTTCTCATTCAAATCACCACAACAATGCTTTAACCGCTATGCCATCTCTATAGCCCCAACTTTCTCCTGAAAGGGAGAGAGGTGGTGAGTTATCTAAGTCAGTTGTTCTCAGTCGGTTACAGATTGAACTCCTGTGCTATACTTTCCCTCCTTCTCACTACTGAACTTGACTAGAGACAGAGTAAGACAAAGCCCACCAACCCAGAAACTCCCCAATGTGCTTTAAATTGGGCGGGCGAGCTCACTTTGGGGTCTCTATCTTGGTAGTGGGAGACCCCATCATGCTGAACTTCTGCAGAATAAAACACTCTGCAGTTATGTGAATCCGGGACATCATTCTTTGGTGAGGGGGAGTCCTAACCTAATTAACCCTTAAATATGGGCATCACCATCCCATGAGCTGAAGTCCTACACTGCATTAAAAAGGAGTATAAGTGTTCATGATTCACCAAAGAATGATGCCCCAGCCCAATCTAAAGCATACCTTGGGGAGTTTCTGGGTTGGTGGGCATAGCCGTTGAAGCATTTACCAGTTGTGGTGATTTGAATGAGAAATGTCTCCAACAGGTTCACGTATTTGAACGTTTCGTTCCCTGCTTGGCAGTCCTGTTTGGAGAGGTCATGGGACCTTTAGAAGGTGGAGCCTTGCTGAGGAAGTGCGTCACTGAGGTGGGCTTTGAGGGTTTTTATCCTCCCCAGGACTCCCTCCTCTATGTCTATCTCTCCCCATCCCCTGCCTCTCTGCTCCCTGAATGTCGTTGGAGGTGTAGTCTCGGGTTTACTGCTTCAGATGCCTGCCGCCTTCCCTCTGCTGCCACCATGAACTCTCCCTCTAGAACCTTACAACAAAGTAAACTTTCTTTTCTACATCACTCCCAGCCACGATGTTTTATCACGGACACAGAAGAGTAGCTTGTACTTCGAGCATGTGTTAGAAGCACACAGTTCAGATCCTCAGCACCTACATAAAATACCAGGTAGGAGGTGGGCTGGCCCACTTGCAACCCAGCCTCAGAAAGCAAAGTTAGAGGATCCCAGACTAAAGAAGCTGGGCGTATCAGCAAGCTCAGGGTTCGTTTGATCGAAAGACCCTGCCTCTCTGTAATAAGATGAGCGGATGATCCCTGACATCAACCTCACGGTGGCATGCAACTACAAGCACGTACACACACATGCAAGCATGGGTATGCATGCGTGCACAGCACACACACACACACACACACACACACACACACACACACACACTGCAAAATGGAAAAAGAAAAATGTTTTTTGAAGGGGATGGGTTAGCCGAGCATTGGCATCCATCGCCCTCTGCTTCCTGACTTGGAATAACCAGTAGTCTCCAGCTCCTTCTGCCATCTCTACCCTGGCTGTGCCCCTGAACTGTGAACCATGATAAACCAGTCCTTCCTTCAGTTGCTTGTATTGAGTAATTTTTTTTATCCCAGCAACGAGACAAGTAACTGAAACACCTCCCAAATCTTAAGTGCCAATTTTTTCCCTTTTTTTTTTTTTTTAAGGAAAGGTTGTCATGTAGCCCAGGCTTGCCTTGAACATGTAACCAAGAATGACTTTGAATACCTGATTTCCCTCCTTCTATACCTCAGGAGCTGTAATTACAGGCATAAGCCATAACACCAATTCTATGCAGTGTTTAGCCTCGAACCCAGGACCTCTTACATGCTATAAATACTCTACCGTGTCATCTACATCCATAACCCCAGGTTTTTCTTTGCCAGAGCCTTGCAACATTGCCCAGGACGTCTCTGTACTCCTGCACTCAAGCCATCCTCACGCCCCCATCTCCCAAGTAACTGGGAATGTAGGTGCTCTCTGCTATGCACACAGCCCAGTAAGGATGCGCCAACCCACTTTGGGGAGTCTGAAGTGGAGTCTCACTATGTAGCTCTGGCTAACCTGGAACTCGTTATGTAGACCAGGCTAATCTCAAATCTATGGTGCTCCTCCTTCCTCTGCCTCCAAAATGCTGGGATCTCAAGGGTGAACCACAGCACACCTGACCCAATCTTTTCATATTCTTAACAACGGTCATACCGAAAATGGCCTTGCTGTGGCACCACGAGTCATTGCTGCCTAGACATTTGCCAGGGCATTTTATAAACCAACTCCCATTCATGAGGAAATGCTAAGGCGTTTGTACAAGGTCACCAGCAAGCAGGGGTCAGAAGTGAAACTGTGTTCTAAGTCCATACAGGAATGATACACAGGACATCACCCTTCCTCTGACAGTCTCAGGAACTCTTGGGAACCATAGGAAGAGAAGGACCTCCCGACTGCAAGGCCCTTGTGCAAGCTGTGACTGACAGAAACACAGAGGCAATGCAGAGGAGAGAGTAGTCTTGGCTTGCAGCCTGCCTCTGTTGTCATTCCAGTCTGCTTTGTTTCCACAGTCTCTTTTGGCCGAAAGTGCCTAAGGGATTCCAAAACTCTGATAACAACTACCTCCTCCAGCCGATAACAACTACCTCCTCCAGCCGATCTACTTCAGGAACAGAAGGCTGCAGCTGAGAGGCCCCATATTACCTCTCCCACCCATCCGCACTGTTCCACCCCACCCTCCCCTGCACTGCCTCTCCGGACCTTGTCCCTGTGTCCAACCACTGACACATGGCCAATAACCCGCCCCCCATTCATCCTCACACAGGAACCCTCATTTAATGCAGTGGGTCCCATATAAAACAAAAAGATAAGAAAGGTGGGCAGACTTGGGAGGAAGAAGGAATTCAGTGGGACAGAGATAAAGCTAAAAAATAAAGAATATTATATTGTGCATGTAGATACATACATATGAAGCTCAAGTAGTGAAATAAATAACTTTTGCAACTTGATAGTGTTGTTTGGGGTGTGAACTTTGTACAGAACGGCATCATTTTGCAATGTCAAAGGGCTGGACTTGAGACTGGCAAAATGGCTCAGTGGATGCTCACTGCCAAGCCTGATGACCTGAATTTGATCCCCAAGACCAATAGAGTAAAAGAAGAGAACTGATTCCTACCAATTACCCTCTAACCTCAACATATACACGCCAATTAATAAATAAAATATAATTTTAAAATTGTATTCATTCTTTTTATTTTATGTGCATGAGTTTTTGCCTACATGTATGGATGTGCACCACAAGAGTGTCTGGTGTCCTAGGGGACAGACAAGGTTACCAGATGATCTCTGGGAACTGCAACTAAGAGCAATTGTGAACTACCACATGGGTACTGAGAACCAAACCTGGACCCTCTGGAGCAGGGCTTCTCAACCTTCCCAATGCTGCAACCCTTTAACACAGTTCCTCATGTCATGGTCCCCTCCCCCAACTGTAAAATTATTTCACTGCTACTTCTTAACTGTAATTTTGCTACTACTGCTATGAATCGTACTGTAAATATGTGTGATTTAAATGGTCTTAGGGGATCGCTTTGAAAAGCTTCTTCATTTCAAACCCAGGACAAACAAGCAGACATGACCTCCATGTTCCCCTGTGAGGTCCGAATTGGACCTCTTCCAGGACCTCTTGAATGAGACTCACGAAGACAGTGATCAATGCAATAGCAAGAGGAGTTTAACTCCTACATGTCTGGGTCCTCCCACTTCAAGGAGAGATGACCCTGAGCAGACTCTGAGAGGGAGTTACATACCTTGCAAACCTGAATTCTGAGGCAGAATTCAGACAATTGATAACTAGACAGGGTATTATTGATGGGATAAAGTGACCTCCGAGAAAGCATTTGACAAAATTCAACACCCCTTCATGATAAAAGTCCTGGAAAGAACAGGAATTCAAGACCCATACCTAAACATAGTAAAAGCCATATACAGCAAACCAGTAGCTAACATTAAACTAAATGGAGAGAAACTTGAAGCAATCCCACTAAAATCAGGGACTAGACAAGGCTGCCCACTCTCTCCCTACTTATTCAATATACTTCTCGAAGTCCTAGCCAGACCAATCAGACAACAAAAAGAGATCAAACGGATACAGATTGGAAAAGAAGTCGTCAAAATATCACTATTTGCAGATGATATGATAGTATATTTAAGAGATCCCAAAAGTTCCACCAGAGAACTACTAAACCTGATAAACACCTTCAGCAAAGTGGCTGGGTAAAAATTAACCAATCCTACAACTGATAGAGGGCTCATATCCAAAATATACAAAGAACTCAAGAAGTTAGACTTCAGGGAGACAAATAACCTTATTAAAAAATGGGGTTCAGAGCTAAACAAAGAATTCACAGCTGAGGAATGCCAAATGGCTGAGAAGCACCTAAAGAAATGTTCAACATCTTTAGTCATCAGGGAAATGCAAATCAAAACAACCCTGAGATTTTACCTCACACCAGTGAGAATGGCTAAGATCAAAAACTCAGGTGACAGCAGATGCTGTCGAGGATGTGGAGAAAGAGGAACACTCCTCCATTGTTGGTGGGATTGCAGACTGGTACAACCATTCTGGAAATCAGTCTGGAGGTTCCTCAGAAAATTGGACATTAAACTACCTGAGGACCCAGCTATACCTCTCTTGGGCATATACCCAAAAGATGCCCCAACATATAACAAAGACACATGCTCCACTATGTTCATAGCAGCCTTATTTATAATAGCCAGAAGATGGAAAGAACCCAGATGCCCTTCAACAGAGGAATGGATACAGAAAATGTGGTACATCTACACAATGGAATACTACTCAGTTATCAAAAACAATGACTTTATGAAATTCATAGGCAAATGGTTGGAACTGGAAAACATCATCCTGAGTGAGGTAACCCAATCACAGAAAAACACACATGGTATGCACTCATTGATAAGTGGATATTAGCCCAAATGCTCAAATTACCTTAAATGTACAGAACACATGAAACTCATGAAGGATGACCAAAATGTGGATGTTTCACTCCTTCTTTAAAAGGGGAACAAGAATACCCTTGGAAGGAGATAGGGAGGCAAAGTTTAGAACAGAGACTGAAGGAATGTCAATTCAGAGCCTGCCCCACATGTGGCCCATGCATATACAGCCACCAAACTAGGTAAGATGGATGAAGCAAAGAAGTGCAGGCTGACAGGAACCGGATATAGATCTCTCCTGAGAGAGACAGCCAGAATACAGCAAATACATAGGCGAATGCCAGCAGCAAAGCACTGAACTGACAACAGGACCCCTGTTGAAGGAATCAGAGAAAGGACTGAAAGAGCTTGAAGGGGCTCGAGACCCCATGTGAACAACAATGCCAACCAACCAGAGCTTCCAGGACTAAGCCACTACCCAAAGACTATCCATGGACTGACCCTGGGCTCCAACCTCATAGGTAGCAATGAATAGCCTAGTAAGAGCACCAGTGGAAGGGGAAGCCCTTGGTCCTGCTAAGACTGAACCCCCAGTGAATGTGATTGTTGGGGGGAGGGCGGTAATGGGGGGAGGATGGGAAGGGGAACACTCATATAGAAGGAGAGGGGGAGGGGTTAGGGGGATGTTGGCCTGGAAACCGGGAAAGGGAATAACAATTGTAATGTAAATAAGAAATACCCAATTTAATAAAGATGGAGAAAAAAAGTGACCTCCAAGCTGACCTGTGATCAGTGGACCATTCTTGACTTTCTGGGGGGATGGTTGGGAGTTAAGGGGAGGTCAGTTGGGAGTCACAAGTAGCTTTGTTTGACACTTTTGTTTAACTACTCCCTGGAAGGGAGGGGTCTTTGTGCTTGAAGGCTTGCAGTGGAACTTTCCTACTGGCCTTAGACTGACCCCAAGTCTGGCTCTTTCACTCCCAGCATTCCTCAGTCCCTACCTGTTACAAGGTATGGCTGGCATATCCCACCCTCTGCCCTGAACTTTCCAGCCCAGTCACTGGGCTTCCCCTTCCTGTATAATCCAGACCACCGCCGCCGCCGCCGCCACCACCACCGCTACCACCACCACCCAATCCCTGTACTTCTCTCTTCCTGCTGAAAGGACAACATAAACCCTATTTGTCTCCATTTAAGGACCCCATTTGTCTCCATTTAAGGACCCCATTTGTCTCCATTTAAGAACCAGGCCTGATTTCAAAAAAGGTCATAAGTCCCAGAAACTAGGCCATAAGACACCAACCAACTCTAGGAACAGATCATAAAAACTACAACAAGATCATAAAACCCCCTCAGGGTGGGCCATCTCCACTGGGCAGCCCCATCATCCTATGGCTAAATATTCATGACTTAGGTGTGCAGACCATTGACCACCTGTGACCCCCTAGCCCCCACTAGTGAAATTTTAGGTTACCTAATCCTTCTAGAAAGTGTCCCCAGTTCTCTAAAAGAAGGTCTGTGTGCCTTAATCTGGGGTCACCATTTTGGAGAATAGTTGACCCCCAAATGCTGGTTATTTCTGGAAGATAAACGCTGTTTGTCCTTGTAGACTATCTGAGTCTGGGGTCTTCTTTCAGTGATTTTCAGACCCTTGCACTGTGATTCCCCACCACCACCTCTACATGGCAATTTCCATGGCATCATTCCTTAGAATTGGTAAACCCACTCAATAACTGCTCTCCGAAAAACTATATTTTTTTCTTTTTTTTTAAATGTGCATTGTTGTTTTGCCTGCACGTATGTCTGGGTGAGGGTATCAGATCTTAGAGTTACAGACTGTTGTGAGCCACCATGTGGGTGCTGGGAATTGAACTCAGGACCTCTGGAAGAACATATAAGCTAGACCAACTGCTGATGAACTGTGTGAGCTTGGACAAGCATCCCTGCTCCTGTTTCCTTATCTGTATGTAACCTAGGAGAGATAACTGTTCACAGGGATGTCTGTTGTCTGTTGTTTTGTAGTGAGAGGCTTAACATGCTTTCCTCAGTCCCTGGCATTAAAAGGCAGAGGGTCTGGGTTAGGGAGACGGCTCAGAGAGCCTGCTCCATAAGACCTGGGTTGGGCTCCAAACCTCACTCAGAGCTCACAACCAGCTGTAACTCCAATTCCAAAGTGTCTAACGCTCTCTTCTGACCTTTAAAGGCACAGACGTGCGTGTGGTGCACCCAGATTCAGGCAAATACAACAAAAACGAATGAATATTTAAAGAGCAGGATGAGAGGCAGGGACTCCTGGTGAGACACTGTTCAAGGAAGGCACAGGTGGGACCGAGACACTCAGGATGACCTCATCTTGGCCCAGCCGTTTACCTTGAGAGTTAAGGAGGAATCGCAGAAGGGGCATGGACTGGTAGCTCACATCTCTGATCCCATCACTTAGAAGGCAGAAACAAATAGATCTCTGTGAGTTCCGGGCCATCCTGGTCTACATTTGGAATTCCAATTCCAGGCTAGTCAAAGCCCACAATGAGACCATCTCAAAAAAAAAAAAAAAAAAAAAACCTTTTTAAGGAGAAGAAAAGAACCAGCAAAGACCAGAGCCAGTCATGGTGGAAAATTGTCTTTGGTGTTTTTAGCCCTGGTCAAAAAAATAATTTCCGAACCCCCTAAGCACCCCAGGAAAAGCCTTTTAAAAAAAAAAAAAAAAAAAAAAAAAAAAAAAAAAAAAAAAAAAAAAAAAAAAAAAAAAAGGAAGGGAGGGAAGGAAGGAAGAGGGAGGGGAAAACTATAAAAAAAAGAAAGAGAAAGAAAAGAAAGGCAGAGCAAGCACAGATGGCAAAAACTGTGTCATATGGCTGGATAGAGGTGAAAAAGGAAAAGGTTTGTTTTATTTTGTTTTCACTTGATTTTTTTTTTAACCAGACTGTTCATCGGGGAAATTTTAGAAATTTAACCCAAGGAAGTTCCTAGAAAAATCTCTGAGGGCTAGGGATACACTTAATCAATACAGCCTTTGTCTAGAATCCCCCAGTGAGGGGCTGGGGGCGTGGCTCAGTGGTAGAGCCCCTGTCTAGAATCCCCCAGTGAGAGGCTGGGGTGTGGCTCAGTGGTAGAGCCCCTGCCTAGAATCCCCCAGGGAGGGGTTGGGGGCGTGGCTCAGTGGTAGAGCACCTGCCTAGAATCCCCCAGTGAGGGGCTGGGGGCGTGGCTCAGTGGTAGAGCCCCTGTCTAGAATCCCCCAGTGAGAGGCTGGGGTGTGGCTCAGTGGTAGAGCCCCTGCCTAGAATCCCCCAGGGAGGGGCTGGTGGCTCAGTGGTAGAGCCCCTGCCTAGAATCTTCCAGTGAGAGGCTGTGGTACGGTCCTGATTTAGCCCACTTGCCTAGACTATATAACGCCATAAGTTTCATCTCCATCATTGCACAAGAGACCACAAGACAACTGTTGGGGTAGCCAAATAACCCTACTCAAATCATCGTGGCCATGGCAGCAGTGGGGTTCTTTGCTACCCGCCCCAATGTTCTGGGTTCCTGAATGAAAGACTCCCCACCAGATAGATAGATAGATAGATAGATAGATAGATAGATAGATAGATAGATAGATAGATAGATACATACATACATACATACATACATACATACAACATACATACATACATACATACATCATACATACATACATACATACATACATACATACATACATACATACATACACACATATATGTAAATGACTTAAACAGCTCAATGGCTAGGCCACTTCCAAACCTTCACATGGCTAACACTCTCCCTTTCCCCTCCAATATTCCTGACTTCTTACTCACTATAACCTATATTCCACCTTGGCTGCCCCGGACTCAGACCTGCAGCCCTCTCAGGCTGAGTTCCCCAGCACCTACATGATAGCCATACTCTCTGTCTCCCAACTCTCAGGTGTGGCACCTACTCCTTTCCCCGCATGGCAGCCATCTCTCTTCCTGATCCTTCCTCAGTCTCTTGCCCAGGAAACCCGAAGTTCCACCTCTGTCTCCCTGACAAGCCATTGGCTGCGGGCAACTCCATCCACCAATCAAAACCAACTGGGGGCGGGGTTCCTGAGAGCCTTATAGGCAAATGTGCAGATTCTTGTGCAATTTTGGAGACCAAATCCACAACAACACAGCCTTAGAACGTGCTGCTGAGGCCTTGAGAAGTGAGGAAAGACTTTAAGTAAAGCAGCATCATTGTCAAGTTTGGGCTTTGGAGAAAATCACTTCAGTTTGGAAAATGCATTTGAAAAGACGAGGCAGAGTATGGGCGGTGTGGGAGAGGAATGAGGATAGCAGGACTCCTGAGTTCAAGCTAACTGTTGCAACAAGGAACCCCGAAGCTCCAAGGCTTAAAGAAACTGAAGCTTATTTCTTATTTAAATTTCCCCTGATTGTGACCTCCCGCCATAGATGGAAAGACATAAGGTGGAAGGTTTTACCGTGGATATAAAAATCGCTCTGTCCCAGAAGTGATATATACCACTCCTTTTGCTGAGGATGAGTCACCCAGTCCATCAGTAAGCAAGAAAGATGGCATGAGAGTGTCGTGTAACTTGGGCAGACACTGCCCAGTAACAGCTCTAAGTTATGGAGAGCAGACTTCAAGGCTTTGTTCATTAGCCTCTTGACCTAGTCATAGAGATTCAATATCCGTTACTTACTACGGATACTTTTACTGAGCGAATACTTTTACTGATACTAACTCGGCAAATACTTTTACTAGTACTTGGAACTTGGTCAGAAAAGAGTCCCTGCTATGGTGAACTATGGATATCCGGAAAGAATATTGATAAACCCAGAAGCTTGGCATGGTGATGCACCTGCTGGTCTCACACACACACACACACACACACACACACACACACACACACACACACACGTCTCTGTACCCTCTCTGTCCTCCCCAGGACACTTGAGGTGGAAGCAGAAGGACCAGGAGTCCAAGGGCATTCCCTAGACTACATGGGCTACATGAGACACTGTCTCAAAAAAAAAAAAAAAAAAAAAAAAAAGGCCAAGGAAAAAGAGAAATCCAAAACTGATATTATCCTTTCAGTTACAAATAGCAGAAACTATGTTAAGACCAGTTAGGATACACACCACTCCTTTTGCTGAGGACCAGTTAGCCAGCCCAATCAACAAAGGAAGCAAAGATGTATAGTATTTGTTATACCACATTGGTGAGTGTTCAGTGGCTGTCTTGTGATACGTCGTCTCTTCTAGCTCTCCTCTCCTCTCCTCTCCTCCCCCCGCCCGTGTCTCTCTCTCTCTCTCTCTCACACACACACACACACACACACACACACACACACACACACATGTCTCTGTACCCTGTCTGTGTGTGGATTCATTCTGCATTCATTCTTGTATGTTTGGGTGGAAAAGATGTTCATTCACAGCCCATATTTCTATCACCTTACGGGAAACTTAACTGTCTCTTCCAGAGCCACCAGGCCACCGTTGGTTTGATCACTGTAAATACATTATATCCATTTTTCCTTTCCCAGCCCCAGCTCCCAGAAAGAAGACTCTGAGTCTAATTAGCTATTATTAAATACCTAACCCATAAGCTTTGGCTCATTCCTTGACTAGCTCTTAACTTATTTAACTGTTTAAACTATTCTATGTCTACCCACTTGGTTAGTTACCTCTCCTTCAGTCCTGGCCCACTTCGTCCTTCTCATCTCCTCATCGTCTCCCTCAGCATCTCTCCAACTTCATCTTCTTGCTGGTCTATAGCCGTCTCCCCCATCCATAGCCTCACAACTCCCTCTCAGTCTCTTGGGTCTTCCTTTTGTATTTTCATATTTCCCAGAATCCTCTCTTCCTGCCAACAACCCGCTTCCTATTTCCTGCCTCAGATCATTGACCCTCCGCTTTTTTATTAACAGATGATGTTTATATCTCTCTACAGATCACTATGCATTTGTTATAGTATTTATTTATTACTCACCCTTGAAAGGGGTGGGTGTTGTGGTTTGAGTGAGGATGGCCCTGGGAGGCTTTGTATATGTGTGCTCAGAAGCTGGTACCAGGGACTGGGGTATTGCTGTGATAGGCCTGACCATGCTTTTATTTAGAAGAATGTGGATTTGGGGATTTTAGATTTGGAAAGCAATGGAATGGGCCTTAAAGGATCATCCTAATAGGAATATGGAAGGCCTCAGTGCTGAGAATTGTTTGAACTGTTCAGACATGGCCCAAGAGGTTTCAGTGGAGAAGGATTTCAGGATGTGGTCTAGAGGCTGTTTTTGTGGTATTTTGGTGAAGAATGTGGCTGGTTTTTGTGCTTGTCTGAAGAGTCTGCCTGATGCTAAGGTAAAGAGATTTATATTAATTGCATTGAAAAAGGAAATCTCAAAAAATACCAGCAGAGACTTAGGTTAGGGTCTCATGTTAAGTCTCATGAAGAGCATTTTGAACAAGCATAGCAAGCTTAGAAAGTAAAAATATAAAATATATGGTTTGTGTATTAAAGGGGCACCAAGAAGTGAAATGGAGCTGAATCCCGTGTTCAAGGATATTAAATTGAATTAAGGGAGGCAAGATCCCACCCAGTTAAATTGGGTTTGGGCATAGTGGTCTACACCTTTTATCCCAAGAGATAAAGCCAAGCAGACCTCTGAGTTCACGGCCAGCCTGGAACAGAACAAGTTCTAAATGAAGAAAAGCGTAAATCCAGACATGGGAGTACTTGCCTTTAATCCTTGAGACAGGCATGCAGATCTCTGAGTTCAAGGTCAAGCTACAGAGCAAGTTCCAGGACAGCCAAGCTTAGGCAGTGAGGGAATTGGGAAACAGAAAGGTAATGGTGATGTAATAGAACAAGGGAACCATGTTCCAGCTCCTGCAAGCCACAGAACTCGGAAGCTTCGGCCATGTGGCTCTGGATTTAGAGTAAAAAAATAGAAGGGACGACTGGGACAACTGATGCTGGTTAGCTGGAGCGAAGAAATTAGTGGTAAATAAAGAGATCTCAGCATCACTAAGGTGAAATCTTCTGGGAAGTATTTCCTGAGAGCACAAAGAAGCTGTGTTCCAGAGATAGCTAAGTTGTCCCTCATGCTGTACTTGGTAATGTGCAAGAGTCACCCAGGTGGTACTGGTTTTGAAGGCGTGAAGGGGTCATGAGAATGGCTGAGGCTTGGAACTGTGAGAGGCCATGGAAAGCCATCAGTGAAGGTCAGCCCTAGGTGCAGTTGATAGCCCAGGCCTGAAGGGGTCATGCAGAGAAGTTGTGGCTTGGCACCATGAAGAGAGCCTATGAGAGCCTACAGGTGAAGCCTAGTTGCAACAGAAGACCCCAGCATATTGAAGATGCCAGTACCATGGGAGGATCACCAAGAACAACAGTGGTAGTGGAGTGGATCAACCTGAGCTTAGAGGGCTACAGAGGGCAGAGCTGGAGAAGTGACGCCAGCCCTTTGGAGGAGGATCATGTGTGGATTCCAGATACTGAAACAAAAAGCTGTAACATTGAAGTTGCCTTGGAGACCCTGAGATGTTCAAGATGCCAGAGTCACGGGCTATCTGCTGAGGAAAGCTGCTAACAGACTGGAACCGACCCAGGAGAAAGAAATCTGTTACAGTCAACAAAGATGAAAAAGGAGTAGAGATCTGAAAACCGCTTTGACATCAGACATAGAGAAGCAGAGTTTGGAGTTTACCCAGATGGATTCCTGTCTTGCTTTGGGAATTACAGTTAAGTGGTTGGATGGATCTCAGAAGAGACTTTGAACTTTGGATTTTTAACATTGTTGAGACTGCTATAGACTACGGGGACTTTAGAAGTTGAACTAAATATATTTTGCTTTGTGCTATGTTTAAGTAAGGCCCCTATAGACTTATAAGTTTCAACAAACCTATGGGGGCCAGGGAGTGGATGTGATGGTTTGTATATGCTTGACCCAGGGAGAGGCACGATTAGAAAGTGTGGACTTGTTGAAGTAAATGTGGCCTTGTTGGAGTAGGTGTATCACTGTGGGTGTGGGCTTTAAGACCCTCATCCTAGCTGTCTGGAAGTCAGTCTTCTCCTAGCAGCCTTCAGATGAAGACGTAGAACTCTCAGCAACTTCTGCACCATGCCTGCCTGGATGCTGCCATGTTTCTGCCTTGATGATGATGGACTGAACGTTTGAACCTGTAAGCCAGCCCCAACTAAGTGTTGTCCTTATAAGAGTTGCCTTGGTCGTTGTTTCTGTTCACAGCAGTAAAACCCTAAGACAGGCCCTGGTCCTCAGTTCTTGGTCCACAATTGTTGAAAATCTTTGGGAAGAGTCAGGAAGCCTGGCCTGGTTGGAGGAGACGTGCCATTGAGGTTTCAAAAGCCCACATTCCTAGTTAGCTTGTAAATCAAGTGTGCTCTCAGCTCTGCTCCAGTGTCATGCTTCCCGCAGGTGATGGTCATGGACTCTGAATCCATGCAAATCCACTGCAAACAAACTCAGAATAAACTCTTTCTTCTACAGTGGTCATGCTATCAGCCTGAGTAAGTCCTGTACTGTAAAAGAAGAGTTCTCCAGCTCAGATGCTGGTCACTACATGAAGAAAGGTGACTATGTGCCTTGGTGACCATAAATAGTAAATATGTTAGTCTTGGTCCATGATCGTCCATGACTTGCAAGAAAAAATTGAGACACACCTGCTTGCTGACCCTTAGTGAAATTCATGTCTTCCATCAAAAGCGACTCTTCCATACACAGGCAAAAATTAATTTACCTTCTGCTTAAAGTAAAAGTCCAGGGCTGGAGAGATGGCTCAGCAGTTAAGAGTGCTGGCTGCTCTTCCAAAGGTCCTGAGTTCAATTCCCAGCAACCACATGGTGGCTCACAGCCATCTGTAATGGGATCTGATGCCCCTTTCTGGTGTGTCTGAAGACAGCTACAGTGTACTTATATGTAATAAATAAGTCTTTAAAAAAATAAAAGTCCAGACCCTATGATAACTTTTGTGTTTGAGTGTGTATTTGTGTTTAGAAGCTATACATGTATATGCAGCTGCATGAAGGTCAGAGTTGTTCATGTTCATTCACGCCTGTGGGCATCATCTCTCAGGAATGCAACCCAACATTTTTTTTACATTTATTTTGGCAGGGGAAGTGTGCATGCTGTGATGCCTGTGCAGAGCTCTAAAGACAACTTTTAGGAGTCAGTTCTCTCCCTGCACCATGTGAGTTCAGGATTGAACTTATTTATGCCTTCCAGCTTGGCAGCAAGCACCTCTTCCACTAGACCAGTCACTGTCCTGCCGCCATGTTTATGAGATAGGGTCTTTCACTGGCCTGGAGCTTGCCCATTTGTTAGGTTGGCAAGCAAGTCACAGGGACAAGTGTGTCCCTGCCTCCCAGGTGCTGAGATTATAAGCATGTGAGACCACAGTGGGCATTTTTCCTGGATATTCATGTCAGTTCTGGACCCTTGTGCTTCCCAGGCAAACATCTTACAGTCTTGAGTCCTGGTGTTGCTTTGACGCAGGTCTCACTAGGTAACCCAGACTGGCCTTGATCCTGTGATCCAATTGCCTTAGCCTCCCAGCTGCTGGGTTTCCAAGCTTAAGGCTTCTTGAATCTTCCATTTCAGTCTAGGAAACTTCCTCAAGCAGAAGCAACTTAAAGCTGGAGTGTGCAGCATGATCTAAAAAGGTGAAGAATTTGATCTGGCACCATAGTAATTATAAGCTATAGAATGATAGGCTCCTGAAGGGAGGAGGGATGGCTCAATGGTTAAGAGCACACTTCTTCTAGATGTCCCAGGTTGAATTCCCAGCATCCACTTGATGGCTCACAATTATCTATAATTCTAGAACCAGGGGATGTGAAACCCTCTTCTGGTCTCTCGGGCAAGTACTCACACTCTAAATAAATAAATTTTTTTAAAGATTTGTTTATTTTATGTATGAGCATGCTGTCCTTGACACACCAGAAGAGGACATTGGATCCCATTACAGATGGTTGTGAGCCACCATGTGGTTGCTGGGAATTGAACTCATGACCTTTGTTTTTTGTTTTTTGGGCTTTTGTTGTTGTTGTGTTGTTTTTTTTTTCCAGAGCTGGGGACCGAACCCAGGGCTTTGCGCTTGCTAAGCAAGCGCTCTACCACTGAGCTAAATCCCCAACCCCAACTCATGACCTTTGGAAGAGCAGTCGGTGCTCTTAACCTCCGAGCTTTCTCTCCAGCCCACAAATAAATCTAAAAAGAAATTAGTTTCCTGGGTTTAATCTCAAAGGTGTAACTTCTGGCAGGTTACATTATTCTCCCTAACCCAAGTCCCTAATAATATACAGACACTGTTACTGCATCCACCTTGTTGTGTTATGTGAGACTTGGCAGGATTATGTACTTGATATATAATAGCCTATCAAAAATATGAGTTTTAGCTTCTTAATAGTTTAGTATTGATAAGTTGCTATTTGTAGTAAGCTGAGTTGCTGGTGGATCTGAGATGTCTAGCCAAAGACTTGTGTCTGTTAAAAGCTTTGTCCACAAGGTGGCGCCATTGGGAAATACTAGGGCCTTTGGAAGACAAATCACAGAGGGAGGTCTTTAGATCTTTGGGAATATGCCCTCTGGAACAGGATGATTCTGGAACAAAATGCCCTTCCTATTCTTTTTACTTGCTTCCTGTCCACGAGTTGAGCAGTTTGTCCTGCCACAGACAATACCCCTCCACTGTCACTCAGCTATGAGTCTGTCCAATAGTGGACCACAATCTCTACAACCTTGAACCAAGTAGACCGTTTCCCTTCATTAGTCAATGAGCTCAGGTACTTTCTTTTATTTGCCTGTGTATGTGTATGTGGTGCACACCCCTATGGGTTTTCACATGTGTGAGTACACATGTATGTTGGGGGCGGGTCACTAGGGACTCTCACTGAACTTAGAGGTGGTCAGTGTTTCAGCTGCTCTGGCCAGCCAGCTCTCTCCAAGGCTCTTCTGTCTCAGGAACTGGGATTACAGAAAGGATGCCACACCCACTTGGCTTCTTTGTGTGAGTTCTGGGTTGTGAACTCTGGTCTCACACTGGCCCACTGAGCATCTTCCCAGGCTTCAGGTATTTTCTTACAATGACAGAAATGGAAATAACACACACATGTAGTGAGTGCTTTACTTAAAATATCACACTATGTCCTCATGATGGCGTGTTATTTACAAAGAATTATCTTCAGGCAAATGTGGTGACAAGAGACTGTAATCCCAGCAATTTGTGATGCTAAAATGAGAGGGCTGTAAGTTCAAGGCCAACCTAGGCAACATATGCAAGAATTGCCACCATGCCTGAAAATACATTTTAAAAAGAAAAATGGAAGCTAGAAGAGTGTACAGAACCAGCAACCAGAAACCAGAAACCATGATCACGGGCCTGTAATTCCAGCATTCCAGAGGCTAAGGGAGAAGAATTAGGATTTCAAGGCCAATTGAGATATAGCACAGTTGGTTGGGAATTTAGCTCAGTGGTAGAGTGCTTGCCTAGCAAGCGCAAGGCCCTGGGTTCGGTCCCCAGCTCCGGAAAAAGAAAAGAAAATAAAAAGAGAGAGAGAGAGATAGCACAGTGGTAAAGGGCTAGCCTTGCAAGTAAGACTGAGTTCCACACATATTACTCTAAAAAAATTTACAGTTAAAATGAATAATAATAATAACAACAATAATAATAATAATAATAATAATAATAATAATAATAACTCAGTTTATAAAAACATCCCAAATATAAAGTGGTGTCTTAGGGGTTACTATTGCTATGGTAAAACATCATGACCCAAAGCAACTTGGAAAGTAAAGGGTTTATTTGGTTTGCACTTCCACATCACTGTTCATCATCAAAGGAAGGCAGGACAGGAACTCACACAGGGCAGGAACCTGAAGGCAGGAGCAGATGCAGAGGCCATGGAGGAATGCTACTTACTGGCTTGTTCCCCATGACTTTCCCAGCCTGCTTTCTTATAGAATCCAAGAACACCAGCCTAGGGATGGCCCCACCCATAAGGGGCTGGGCCCTGACCCCATCAATGACTAATTTAGGAAATACCCCACATCTTATCTTACGAGAACATTTTCTCAATTGAGGTCCCCTTCTTCCAGAAACTCTTGCCTGTGTCACGTTGACGTAAAACTATCCACAACCCCCAACCACCAGAAGTACTTGTTCCGAGGCAGCAGAAGTGATGTTTTAACGATTCTGCCTCCATTACGCCAAGATTCCGCGAGGTGGAATCCTTTTAGAGCATCAGAGGAGAAAGAGTGGCCCAGAGTGTCGAGCAGCAGAGTTCGGGCTCCCCCTAGTTTGGAAAGGAGGTGCCTTTCATGTGATCCCTACAGCGGGTGTAGCCATTTAACCAGAATCCTACAAATTGTACTTGCTGGAATCGGGATTCCAACTCAGACACCACCTCAAATCTTTGAGTCTATCTCAAAACTGACTTCTTGTATTCCCCAAGGTTCTGGGGTGACTGCGCCGTCTAGAGGCTGGTTGGGGGATGACAAGGCCAAGTTAGAGCAACCACTCCACAACCCCCAACCACCGGAAGTACTTGTTCGGAGGCAGCGGAAGTGATGTTCTAACGATTCTACCGCCGTTACGCCGAGGTTCCGTGAGGTGGAATCCTCACAGCTAGGCTTCAAACCGCGGTTAGAGCACCAGAGGAGGAAGAGTGGCCCAGAGGGTCGAGCAGCAGAGGTAAGTGCCAAACAAATACTGCTTTCCTTTCACGGTTAGTGGGTTGTACAGTGGTCCTGATGGCTTTTTTCTTTCCTGTCCTTTCTAGGACTTGGTAGCCATCTTACAAGCCGAGAGCTGCAAACGCTCAAGACCCATCAGGACAGTGCCGCCTGTTCTCGGTAGTTTGAGGAGAGAGGAAAAAAAAAAAAAAAATGACCGAAGCAAACCGCCCAAAAAAGCTCCTCATTAGTGAGCTTAGTAGAGAACTCAAGCAGAAAATCCTTAGAGTCCTGTTTATGAAATACGGGCAAATAGTGGATGCCATTTTGAATAAAGATCATGAAACCAACCAATCACGAAGAAGATGCAATAATGGTGCGGCCTTTCAAAACCCCGCAGGTGTTAAGGGTGCGGGTGCAGCAGGAGATGTTCATGGAAAGCTCTCTGACGGAAAAGCTGGAGTGGAGCAAGGAAAAGCCAACAGAGTGGAACATGCCACCAATGCAGCTTTTGGGGGTGGCAGACTTGGACCACCACCTCCTCCTCCCAGATGCACTGGCCCTCCCAGAGGTGGAAGAAGGAGAAGAAGAAGACGTGGAAGAAGAAGTAGGAGGCTTCCCACATACGTGGCTAATGGCAGCTCCTCCACAAAATATTAGGATGAGTTCTTCCAAGAGGGCAGTTTCCAGTAAAAAGAACCAGCACCGCGAGGTTGGGTTTGTCCTTCTAGGAGATCAGTGCCCTCTGTTTATGGAAGCACAGCACCAAGTAACCCACTGTGTTACAGAGACTTTTGTTTGTTGCCAGTTGAGTGTAGTCTACCAAAGACTTCTAGTCAGTGATCGAGTTCTAGTGACAAAAGAGATTATCCACTGCCACCAAACAGCTATACTGCCATTTTGATTGGGTCTATGTGGTGATGATGACTGCCCATCAAGAGGTTATAGTGATAGATATGGACATGTTTGCAGTGGTGACTATTTAGATCATCTCAGGTTGAGTTTACTACAGAAGTTTTTTAAGATTTTTTTTTTCAGAGCTGGGGACAGAAGTTTTTTGAGACCAGTGCTCCCCCTGCACAAAGGGCCCCACTTTCCAGTTCTAATGGAAGTAGTCACCATGGTAATAATTGCATCTCACGTGATAGATAAGAAGCCCAAACTTCCTAAGTCATCACCATTGCCTTGGAATACCAGAACTTGGGCTCCCCCTAGTTTGGAAAGGAGATGCCTCCATGTAATCCCTACAGCAGTGCAAACCTCAGAGCATCAAGAAGTGACAATAGAGGAAGCCAATCTGATAGGTGGGGAGGCAGAAGCACATCCTAGAAATCCATAAAACTTTGGACCAAAATCACCAAATATATAAGATAAAAATGATAACTACCCAAGGATTAGTGGAAGGAGAAGTTCTGTTGACTTTTTGAGTTTTCTGGTTAGGTTCTCTGTAGCTTTTATGTTTTGTGAGGGGGAGACAGCCATTTAATTTTGATAGTAAAATTGTTTTAGCAGGAAAATGTTAAGTGTGTTAAATCCTGACTTGGAATGGACCAATATAAGTTTCCAAATAAAAGCATTCCTAAAAACTATTTCCTGTCTGGCTTTTTTTTTTTTCAGTAAAGAATCACTTCTATGATCTTCCATGTGCATTTCTCCATCTAGAAGCCCTCTAGTCTCTATTGAGAAATTGTCCTGCTGTTCAAACAAAGCTATCTGTTAGAGGATAACTAAAATATGCTACCTTTAGGACGTAAGGTGTCAGGGAGCAAAACGCAGGTCTTGGGTTCCAATAAATAGGAAATTGCCATTTACCTGATAAACCTGTATCCCCCACTCCTCTTGGTATTTCCTTGAAATTCTAAAAAATAATTCCCTTACCCTTCCCACCATAAGACCATTAAAAATAATTTAAAAAGTTTAAACTACAGAATGCTAATAAAAGTATTTTGACAAAGCAAGAAAGGAAAAAAATAGTCTATTTGCACCACAATACACAATGCAAAATCTTGAGCTGCAGAAATGGGTCAGTGGCTACTCTTCTGGAGAACTGGGGTTTGATTCCAGAACACACATGGTCTGTAATTCCAATTCTAGGAGATCAGTGCCCTCTTCTGGCCTCCCAAGGTCCTCAGGTATATTAAGTGCTACACAAATTTATATGTAGGCAAACATTAATGCTCATTAAATAAAAAAGGCAAGTTGGTGTTTTAAAATGTGAAATCTTGTAACACATAATAACTAGTTACCTATCCTGAATTTCACAATCTCCTGAGAAGGTGAGACTCTCCGTGGGAAAGACAGTGACCACAGAACAGATCCACTGTTGGAAACAGGTTTTTACAAAAGTATTTCAGTAACAGCTACATTAAGGGCACCGAGTTGTCTTCATACTAAGAAGCTGATGCTATAATAGATTCTACCCTTTTACCCAGGCCTCTCTCACTGCACACCCTCTTGTTTTTGTTGTTATAGTTTGGTTTGGTTTGGCTTTTTATATAGGATCCTGCAGTGGAGCCAGGCAGGGCTCATACTGAAGCCGTGCTTCAGCCTCCTAAGTGCTGGGATTACAGATAGTGCCAACACACTCCATTTACTGATGCTGAGGATCAAGGTCAGGGCCTGTGCATGCCAGCCAAGCACTCTTCCAACTGAGCTAAATTCCTAGCCCCTCTTGCCTATTTTTGGTTTTGTCATTAATGGAATCGGGTGTAGCTGATACCCCAAGAGATAATGGTGACTGAGCGGCCCACAGGCTGATGGATGGAGAGGCAGCGAAGCCACAAAGCAGCTAGTAGCATTGACAGCTCCAGAAGAGTAGAAACTGTGGTTCTGGTGACAGAACAAGGGCAGCAGAGGTGGTGGACAGACAGCAGAGACAGTGGCAGAAGAAATAGCAGCAGCTAAGGCAAAGTTGTTCAGCTGAGCAACTTATCGACTGAAGGGAGAGCAGGGCAGCAACAAGAAGCGTGAAGAGAAAGCGGCTCTGGGTAAAGACACTTGCCACCAAGCCTGGCGACCTAAGTGTCCCCAGGACCTGGTACGTGGTAGAAGGTGAGAATTGATTCTTGACGTCTTCTGACCCCCCACTTCTGTGTGTGGCATATGCAGACTCCCCAACCCGTTCCCCACCACACCACACACACACACACACACACACACACACACACACACACAGAGTAGTGAAGTGGGGGCAGAGAGCTGAGGCTTAAAGGATAGAACACTGTAAATAATTAGACAAGAGAAATTGACACCCTAGACCTGAGCACTTCCTGGGCCTGAATGAGAGCCAGATATTAGAGGGTTGCCGCTAGCTGTTGTCCATCCAAGATGGATACAAGTAGAACTGACATATTGGAAGGGTGTCTCCACGTCTCCTTGGTTCACACTGTAGAACAGAGGGACACTGGTTAACTATCCAACGATAGTAACGTCACTGTCATTCCACAGTAACAGCCCATCCTTTTTTTCTCTTTTCTCTCTCTCTCATGATAAGCTTTTCCCCTTCATTGAAAATGAGGGGCTGGAGAGATGGTTCAGTGGTTAAGAGCACTGACTGCTCTTCCAGAGGTCCTGGGTTTAATTCCCAGCAACTGTTGGGGTTTAAATCTCGGCCTGTGTCTGAACAAAGCACACCAAACCAACATGATTCCACGTGGAGAGGTTTAATGAGAGAAGAAGAGGAGATGAGGGGAGAAGTAAAGGAGGCCAGCCATGGGCACATGGAGGGAAGGGGATATGGGGAGAGAAGGGACGAAGGGGAAGAGGGCAAGAGAGCAGAGAAGAGCAAAGAGCAAGAGAGAGAGGAGGGGGCAAGCAGCCCCTTTTATAGTCAGGCATACATGGCTGTTGCCAGGCAACCGTGGGGCGGAGCATACCTGGTTGTTGCCAGGTAGCTGTGAGGGTGGAGCTTAGACAGAATACCAACATTCCCCGTTTCTAATGCTCTCTTCTGATGTGTCTGAAGACAGCTACAGTGTACTTATACATAATAAGTAAATAAATCCGAAAAAAATAAAAAAATGAGATAACTGGCGATCCTAGTGTACCCATGTTTTTGTAGTGTACTCATTAAGTGCCCTTTTCTACTCTGCAGTTCACAGTCAATTCCCTTTTTTTCTTTCTTTTTTTTTCTAGACAAGATTTTCTGTGTGGACTTGGCTATCCTGGAACTCACTCTGTAGCTCGAACTCACAGACATCTGCCTGCCCCTGCCTCCCGAGGACTCTGATTTAAGGCATGTGCCACCAGCACCTGGTCCGTTTCTTGAATCATCCTGCCAATTCCTCCACATTGTACTGTGTCTGAGCTTCACGTTTATTTAAGCAGCTGCATCGGCTGCCTGAGCCTCAGTTTACCTGGAAAGGGAGAATCTTAAGCACATTCTTCTCAGGACTTCTTTTAAAAGATCTGTTTTACTTTTAAATATTTGTATGTGTGGGTACCCGCAGAGCCAGGAAGGCGGCTGTACTCTAGTGTGGGTGATTGGAACCAAACTTAGTCTTCTTCAAAAGCAGTATGCATTCTTAAGACCCCAGCCATCTCTCCAGCCCCTCTTCGGGACTTTAGAGAACTGAGTGGGAGCTGTGGTTCTCATTCCCTGAACCTCCTCCCACTAAGCCGAACTGTAGTCTCTCCCAGTGATCTACGCGCTAACAGCGCCACCTGGTGGTGTGGAGACTCTCATCTTGGCGCGGGAAAGGGGGGGGGATAACAAAACGAAAGGAAAGGAGCAAACAGAGAAGGTTCGAGAAGATAGAGCCCTTCTCATTGGAAGAGACCTGAGGAATATTTAGTCTTGTCTGTGGGTGTCGTGGATTTAAAAAAAAAAAAAACGTGGTTCTGTGTGAGCACGGATATATCTGTGGAACGCTGTCTGTGAAAGGCCAGGGAAGGTCTGGAGTTACTGGAATCCAGCCTGAAGTCAGAAAGTATTAAGAGCTTCTCCCCCTACCCCCAGCAGTATCAAGGATTGGTCTGGCCCCCAAATAGGTACCTGTGTAGTTGGGATGATGCCTATGAATGTGAATGGGTAAAAATATTAGACTTGACTGCTTTACAAACAAAAGAAAATAAATCTGGGGGGAGGGTGTTGAGGGGGGTTGGTTGGTTTGGTTTTGGGTTTTTGTTTGGTTTTTGTTTTTTGTTTTGTTTTGGGGAGGCGGTTTTCTTTTCTGTATTGTTTTGTTTTTATTTTGTTTTTTGCTTTTGCTTTTCGAGACAGGGTCTCTGTGCGGCTGCGGCTGTCCTGGACCTTGTCTGTAGATCAGGGTGCCCTCAAACTCACAGAGATCCACCTGCCTCTGCCTCCCAAGCACTGGTATTAAAGGCAGCGCCACCACCAACCAGCTTTTGGATCTAGCTTTAAAAAAAAGTCCTCAGTAAATAAATAGTAATAACATTGTTATTCTGAATACCATATATAAATGTAAACTGAGCACCTATCAGCTAGATAGATAGTTACAAATACAAGCAAAGCACATAGAGGATCTCTGTAACGGAAGAGTAATCTACGTATGTGTGAGAGATTGTAGAGACATAAATGGCACATAGACTATTCAGACGGATCAGGCTGGCCGAGTGGGCCACCCGCTCACTAAGCGTACACTGACTGGGTTTAATTCCCAGAACCCACTGCACAGCTGAGCATTAACTGAGCATGGCGGCACACGCCTGAAATGGCAGCACTGCGAAGTGAAGGCAAGAGGACCAAGAGGCCATGGTCATCCTTGGAGTGAGTGTTTGTATGTGCTTATAGGTGTGTGTGTGGGAGGGGGTGTTCATGTATGTGTGTGTCTGGGTATGTCTGTGTGAGTGGGTGTCTGTGTCTATGTGAGTGTGTCTGGATAGGAGTGTGTGTCTGGGTGTGTGTGTGTGTGTCTAGGTGTGTGTGTGTGTATATGTCTGTATAAGTGTGGATGTGTGTCTGGGTATGTCTGTGTATGTGAGTGTGTGTGTCTGGGTGTGTGTGTGTGTGTGTGTCTGGGTGTGTCTGTGTATGTGAGTGTGTGTGTCTGTGTGTCTGTGTGTGTATATGTGTCTGCGTATGTCTGTGTGTGTGTGTGCTTGTAGGTGTGTGTATGTGGGTATGTGTGAGAGTATGTCTGGATGTGAGTGGATGTCTGGATGTGGGTGTGTCTGGGTATGTCTGTAGTATGTGAGTGTGTGCGTGTGCGTGTGTGTGTGTGTGTGTGTAATACACATGATAGGGACGTGTTATAGATTATATTGGCATGGTGAGGCATCCATGTAATCCCAACATTTGGGATTTTTGCAGTTTCAGAAGGAGCTACAGATAAGACCTTATCTCAAGAAAAAGAAAACCTAGGTCAAGCATGATGCCACAAGGCTCAGTAAACAGAGACAGGAGGATTGCCACAAATGGGAGGCCAGTCTGGTCCACAATGTGAGTTAAAAGCCAACCAGAATACACAAGGAGATCCTTTCTTTAAAAAAAAAAAAAAACAATAAATACAGATAACACAGAAGACAAATGCCACTACATACTGTTTGGCACCTGAGCAGTAACATCATTGAGTCAATTCCTGTTTTTTGTCCCTATTTTTTCCTGAGGGCGTAAACCTGTTCTGCCACTGTGCTTCCTGGAATTTTCCACTCGGTGGACTTGGGGTATATGTTCTGTGAACCTTAGTAAAGCTTTGGCATTCTTGTAACACGAATGACCGGAGTATGTGTCTTTTTGTTAAATCCCATGGGCCTATGCCCAGTTCTCCGTACCATGACGGCATGGGTGCTGTCACATATAATGTGGATATCTTGGAAAAGCAAAGTCTTTCTGGACATGGTGGGTCTATTATATCAGCACAGGGGGCTAAAGCAGGAGGATGGTGCATTCCTAGGCTACACAGTGCAACCACAGCAAAAAGGACTAAACCTTCAGATTAGGAGAAAGGGAATCCTGGTGTACAGTTTATCCAGTTTATATAGAAAAGGCTAAAGAAGGCTGGCAGAGATAGATAGATAGATAGATAGATAGATAGATAGATAGATAGATAGATGGATGGATGGATGGATGGATGGATGGATAGATAGATAGATAGATAGATAGATAGATAGATAGATAGATAGATAACCTAACACCATCCCTGGCAACCTAAATTCAATCGCTGAGTCATACATGGCGGAAGAAGAGGCGTAATTTCTGCAAGTTGTCCTCTAACTTCCATAGGTATGTGATATGCATGTGTGCACGCACACACACACACACACACACACACACACACACACACATGGATGTATGCAAACATATGTAAGTAATCTAACTTTATTTATTTTGAGGCAAAGTCTCTTAGAATAATAGCCCGAGTAGCCTTGAACCTGAGATCCTCCTGCCTCAGCCTCCCAAGTAGCTAGGATTACAGTACTTGGCTTCTTCTCATTTGTGAATATTCAAAACAACATTTACATCCTGTCCTGGTTAGGTGTCTGTTACTGTGTTAAACGTCATACCCAAAAACAACCTGGGGAAAAGAGTTTATTTCAGCGTACATTTTCTAGCCTTTCACTGAGGGAAACCAGGTTGGGAACTCTAGGCAGGAACCCGGAAGCAGGTCCTGAAGCAAAACCATGAACCACTGCCCACAGACCTGCCTTCTGAGGCTTCTCAACTTGCTTTTTATACAGCCCTACACCATTTGCTTAAGGGTGGCCACACCCACAGTGGGCTGATCAATTCCAGGTGAATGTTAATCAAGAAAATAACCCCACAGACTTACCTATGGCCCAGTTAAGGTCCCTCTTCCCAAATGACTCTGTGTCAAGCCAACAAGAACTAACCACTACAGGCCTCTCCTGATGGTACAGGCTATGTAATACCAGCACTTGTGAAGTGGGGGTTGGAGGATCAGGAGTTCAAGGCCATCCCCAGCTTCATAGCAAACTGGAGGCTGGCTTGCTACAGGAGATGGTAACACTCAGGAGGCAGAGGCGGGTGGGAGTGACTTAGAAGCCATTGTAATTTACACAGTTTCAGTAGAGCCAGGGCAGCAGGATGATACCCTCATCTCAAAGAAGAAGAAAAAAAAGAGTGGGCTCCTTAACACCTAATAAAAAGACTCATGGAGTTCTTCTGAGGGTCATTGACAAGCTTGGCCACAAAGTTTCACCGCTGTCAGAATCTAAGAAGGAAATATAACACGTGCTTCAAGTGTTAAACAAATTAAAACCATGGAAGTTGTTAACCTAAGGAAAATGTGCCTTGGGAGAAATAAAATGTAATCACTGGTAACCATGGCCCAGGGGTGAGGAGACTCTTAAACAAATGCAATAGTGTAAACACTCAATATTGGTTTAGTTAGAAACAGAGATAAGCCAAGCTGAGGAACTGTGGAGAGGGTGAAGAGAAAGAGTGCCAAAGGTCTCTCCTCCAGGCCTGCCGGGATTTGGTTTCAGGAGGAGCCCCTTGGGAGGCTGAGACTCTAAAACCTCCTGTCCTGGTAAGTGAGACTGTAAACCATTCCCTTTCTCATCGCTGGGACAAAAGCAGCCAGCAAACGCAACGCGAGGAAGAAAGACCTCTTGCTCCATGAACTTCAGGGTACAGTGACAGAAGTATTAGGTGTCTGGTCACTTTGTGTCCCCAGTTAGGAAGCACAAAGGGAAGTGGGTGCTGGCTCATTTCCTTCTTTTAGGTCAGCCCAGGTCCTCAGCCCGTGGGGAAATGCTTCTTCCATTCACACATGCCTCCCCACCTCTCTGGAAACGCCCTCACATGCACAGACACGCTGGAGCTTGTCTCCTTGATAATCCTAAATCCAGTGAAGTTGATAAGATTAATCCAAAGTACCACCCCCCCTGCTGCCTGGAGTCTGCAGCCCAGCTCCCGGCCACGGCAAAGGAATGTTTGCAGAGGTGAGAGGAGGAGGTTCTCCTGGAACAGTGGTTCTCAACCTTCCAGACACTGCGACCCTTTAAATTCAGTTCTTCATGTTGTAATAAAATTACTTCATTGCTACTTCTTAATCTGCTACCGTTATGAACTGTGATGTGAATATCTTTTCTCGTGGTCTAAGTCAATCCCTGTAAAAGGGACAACATATATGTGCACATGCGCGCGCACGCGCGCACACACACACACACACACACACACACACACACACACACACACACACACGAGCTCCAAGGGGTCTCAACCCACAGGTTGAGAACTGCCGCCATAAACTTTTCCTTGTAGCCAATTCTGACCACAAGGTCCTAATACCAGGGAGGCAAAAGCAGAAACGGATGTGATTTTTATCCAGGAACCAACAGCAGGAAATCAGCATCCTCCAGAGGTCTGTAGAGGCGAGAAGACCAGCCATGCAAGCTCCAGAAAGAATCAGCCGTGCTAACACTGCATTCGACTTGCTGTGATTCAGCTCATATTAGCCTCCAGATCCATAAGAGAACAAACTGATGTCGGCATATGCTTCAGAAGTTGGAGCCATTTGTTATAGTGACCAGAGAGGGGGAAAAATACACTGGCGTAGAGTCCCTCCAGAGTAGAAGGAGGAAGGGAGGCGTGCAGTATGAACTTCCCTGGGGTCGGAGAGGTCGTAAAAGAAACAGCTGCCTCTGACACCAGTGACAGCTCAACAGACTGTTCATGAAAGCCTGGCTCTCCAGGCCTGGTGAGAGAGCTCGGCGATTAAAGAGCACTCTCTGCCTGATATTCCAGAGGACCCGGTTCAATTACCAGGGCCCATATGGCGGTTCGCAGTAACTCCGGTCCCAGGTGGGTCAGACGCCCTCTTCTGGCCTCCTTGGGACCAGGCAGTCGTGTGTACAGGCTTAAAATGCAGGCAAAACACCCATACATTCGGTTTTTTTATATTTTTTTTATTTATTTCATATCCCAATAGAAGGTTTCCCTCCCTCCTCCCAGTACCTCCCTCTCACCTCTCCTTCCCTCTCCATCTTCCTGACCTCCCTTTCTCCTCAGAAAAAGGGAGGCCGGATATCAGCCCATCTTGGCATATCTAGCTGGAGTAGGACTAGGTGTATCTTCTCCTATTGTGGCTAGGCAAGGGAAAGAGATCCAAAGGCCGGCATCAGAGTCAGATAAAGTCCCTGATACTGCTGTTAGGAGCCCCACAGGAAGACCGAGCTGTACCCCTATCACATAAGTACAGAGGGCCCAAGTCTGTCCCGTGGACACTCTCCGTTTTCGTGGGCCCCTATGGGCCCAGGTTAGTTGCTTCTGGAGGTGTTCTTGTGGCTTCTTCAATCCTTCCTCCCCCTCTTTCATAGGCTTCCCCAAGCTCTGCCGAATGCTTGGGTATGGGTCTCTACATCTGTTTCCATTAGCTGTTGGGTAAAGCCTCTCAGATGACTGCCAAAGTCCAGCCCAGGCTTGAGAAGGGTTCTGAGGAAGGGGCATCTGGGGAGCAGAGAAAAAAAACGAGGTCAAATAGTGGTTCGAAGTTGGCAGCCTATGTTCTGTTCAAGACAGCTTTTCAGAGTGTTTTCTCTGTTCTGCTTTCTTTGGAGATCTCCAGAAGGTGTGTGTGTTCCTCACCTCTCCTCACCTTCTCCCCCCCTCACCCACACCCTCCCCTCCCTCAACCTCCCCTCACCCCACCCTCACCCTCCCCTCACCCCTCACCCACCTCACCCTCACCCACCCCCCCCTTCTCCTCCTTTCTCCCTCTCTTCTCCTCCAGACAATTCCCCAAACAGGTCTCTCTTGCTATTCTAAAAAATTCTCTGGATAGCTGATCTCTTGCAAATCATAAGCCCAGTCTTTTATTTTACATATCAATCCAGCCACTTACTTCAGGTTCCCTTTTGATTATCCTAAGAACCAGCCTTCCCTGACCCCAGCCCCTTAATTCTTAGAAGACAGCAAGCACACATTTTCTTTTAACATTGTGAAATAATTCAAGCATCTTGAACTCAGGAATCTGTCTGCCTTTGTAAGAAAAAAAAAGAAAGAAAAACCCTTAGCTAGATGGAATCTCCTTCGTCCCTACTCCCTAAATCCCTTTATCTGCTTAGTATCTTTCTGACAAGTTGGCTCACAGTGCAGCTGCCTCTGCTCCTTTAGATTCATGAAGCCCCTTATACAATTCATACTGTATCTTTATATTTTTGCATAGTTGAGAAATTACATATTTTTAACCCATGTTTTTAGAGTTCTTTTCCATAACCTTAAGGGCTGTCCAGAGGATCCCAGTGTTTACCATTTGGCTGAGACATTAACCACACCTTTGCCTCCCAGACTCCTACGGTCTCTGATTATCATGGAGCCATTAACATTAACAGGGAGGACTTTCCTTCGAGGAGAAACATAAAATATGTACATTACTATACAAACAAACCCTATGCCCACAGCAGGCGAGACACTCCTGAATGCCTACGCCCTCTGGCTCTGTCCCAAGGTCAGGAACCATGTCATTCTGTCACCACTAAACCATGCCAGACCAACAGATGAGTTATGCTAAGCTCCGATCTGCAAGTACAGCAGGATATCATTAATAATGTCAGGGTGGGCTCCCTCTCATGGCATGGGTCGATTATTAGTTGACCATTCCCTCAGTTTCTGCTCCATCTTCTTCCTTGCACATCTTGTAGACAAGACAAATTGTGGGTCTAAAGGTTTCGTGACTCAGTTGGTGTCCCAGTCCCTCCACTGAAAGTCTTTTCTGATTATAGGAGATGGCTGGTTCAGGCTCTGTATCCCTCATTGCTAGGAGCCACCCTCATAGATCCTGGGAGTTTCTGTTGTCCTAGGTTTCTAGCTCATCCCAAAGATTGTTCCCCTCAGATTTCAATTTTCTCTCCCATACACACCCATAAACACATAATTTTTTTTAATTTTCTTTTCTTTTTTTCGGAGCTGGGGACTGAACCCAGGGCCTTGCACTTGCTTTGCTCTACCACTGAGCTAAATCCCCAAGCCCTTAATTTTCTTAAAAGTTTTTTAAAAAAAAAAAAAAACCAGCTTTTCGAGTAATTAAACTTAATTTGGAATCAATTACTGAACAGAACATAGCTCTTAGGCAGCTGCTCCAAAACCTGTGTGGTGGTTTGAATAGGAATGGCTCCACAGGCTCATAGATTCGAATGCTTGGTCGTTAGAGAGTTTCGTGCTACTTGACAAGGATCAGGAAGGAGGTGTGGCCTTGTGGGAGGAAGTATGTCACTGGGGGCGGGCTTTGAGGTTTCAAATGTTCAAGCCAGACCCAAGGTCTCTCTCTCTCCCTCCTGCCTGCCTGCCAATCCAGACATGGAAATCTCAACTACCTCTTCAGCACCATGGCTGCTGGCGTGCTACCATGCTTCCTGACTGACAATAATAGACTAAAACTCTGAATTGTAAATCAGTCACAATTAAATATTTTCCTTTATGAGAATATGTCATGGTCTCTCCTCACAGCCGTAGAATACTGAGTAAGACAATTCTTTGACTATGTTGACATTTCTTTCTTTTGTCTGAGATAGATTTTTGACATGTAGCCCAGGCTGACTGCAAAGCCAAAGTCCTCACAATCCTAATTTGCCTGGTGCTGCTATGGTGAAATACAAACCAAACCGACTTGGGGGAGAAAAGGGTTTATTTGGCTTACAGGTATTGAAGTGGAAGTTTCTAGTTGTGTCATGTGATGCAGAGTCACGTGGTGCTTTGCCGAGGCAGGACCCATGAGAGGACATGTGATGTTTAGAAAAAGTATAAATAGTACTCAATGGACAGTGATGGGGCGCTGGCGTAGCTAGCTGGGCAACTCTTTGTTGGTCTCAGGTCTTCTCTGATCTTCACTTCATTGAGAATGGCACTGCAGAGAACTCCTGGCATGATGGCTGGTTCTGGTTACTCGCACTGACTCATGCCAATTCAGTGGAGGCCTAGCTGTTTCTGCTGGATCATGCCACCACTGTTGATTCATGTTTGGTGTCCTGGAACTACTGAAGTGGACTGCTGGTATCCTGAACATGGAGATTGGAATTGTCCCTAAGAACTTCTTCTAAGCAGGTCCACATCCCCTTGTGTTATTCACCATCTTTCTCCCCTACCTTTGTTTGAGGCTGGGCTAGAAGGGGGTTGAAGCTTTTGAGAACCATTATTAAAGTAGGTTTTGAAAAATCTAAGCCTACAGGTTACAGTCTATTATCAAAGGAAATCAAGGCAGGAACTGAAGTAGAAACCATGGTGGAATGCTGCTTACTGGCTTGCCCTCCATGGCTAGATCATCTTGCTTTCTTCTACATCCGGGACCATCTAACCTCCACCTACAGGCCAATATGATGGAGGAGTTTCCTCAATTGAGTTTTCTCTTCCCAAGCGACTGAAGTCTGTATCAAGTTGACAAAAACTAACCAGCACAGACCACTAGGGATGTAGCCTGGTCGATAGAACCCTGAACTGCCTGGCAGGAAGCCCTGGGTTCTGTCCCTAGGTCAACCTAGGCATGGTGGGGCATGTCTACACAACCACAGCACTTGGGAAGTGGAGGTGGGAAATCACTAATCCTCAACCATATAGCAGGTTCAAGGCTTCCTTGGACCACTTACAATTCTATTCACCTCAAAACAGAGATCCTCCTGCCTCTGTCCCTTGAGTGCTAGGATGTGGCTCTGACTTCCTATGTTGTGAGCAGGGGAGAGTTAGTGAGAAAGCAGAGAAGAAAAGTAATGAATAATAGCTTCTCTTGGCGAGGGCAGTTTATAGTGACCATGCCTCTCTTCCCAGGAGGATGTTAACAGCCTCAGTGGTCACTATCCCCCTGCAGTTGCTATCCCCCTGCAGTTGTTATCCCAATAGTGTAGAGCTCTTTTCTCTATCTTCTTGCCTAGGCTATGGACTCCATCAATCTGCCCCAAAGTAAGGATGGTTGTGTCAAATCCTGAGGACCAGTTCTCCCCCAAGGCCCAATGCCTGAATGCCCCCCTCCTCCCACCAAAAACATCCCTCTTTGCTGCTTTTCCCCCTAGTAACAAAGAGCTAGGGAGTCCCTGTAGCTAAAACTCCCAACCCTCTCATCTCAACACCTATTATCCCCAGCTTGGTCACTGCATGAGCTTGTACCTCTCTTCTGTGGCTGGATGTGGGACTCGGTAAGGTCAAAAGTTAGGACCGGGCTGTCAAGATGAATCAGCAGGTATGGGTGCCTGCTGCCTGAAAACCTGAGTTCATTCCCCAGGACTCATGCAGCCATGGCAAGGACTGACTGCCTCCCACAAGTTGTCCCGTGACCTCCACATTTGCTCGCCATGGTGCCCGAGGACACACACAGAGGTACATACTTTTAAAAAGTTAGGATAGGTTCCAAGGCCTGGGTGAGCAGCCAGTCTGTACCCAGGAGCAAGACTAGGTTTGCTTTTTTTTTTTTTTTTTTTTTTTAAACTTAGTTTTATTCCCCCTCCCCTCTGGCCCCTGTTTGTTTTGAGACAAGATCTGACTTTCTAGCCCAAGCTTGCCTCAAATTCATGACACCCAGCTTCAGCTTCAGCTCCGCAATTCCTGTAATACAAGCAGGAGCCGCCACACTAGGCCAGTTTGCTCATTTCTTTTTACCCTTTTGGATTATCTATCAGTGTTGTGAGATTGCCCAGTCTGGCTCAATAAAGCCATGGCAGATGATCCATGTGGCCCCAAAGTAACCTCAGCTGTGTCTCTGTCTTCTAGAAAAATCTTCAGTGGCGTGTGTGTGTGTTGCGGTGGGTGGAGGGGGGTGTCAGTAGATTGTGACTGTCATCCTAGCTACTTGGGGAGCTGAGGCAGGAAGAGGTAAAGTTCAGGGCCAGCATAGGCTACAAAGTTGAAGGCCACCCTGCTCAACTTAGTGGAGGCACTCTCTCAAGATCAGAACTAGTAACCGGTGGAAGGTTTCAGCAAGTAAAGGTGACTGCTGGCAAACCTGACGGCCTGAGTTTGATCTCCAGATGGTGGAGGGAGAGGGCTGATTCCCCCAGGCAGTCTCCTGACTCACACACATGCAACACTATGGTATATGCACACCGGCTCATCCACACACATACATATAGACAAATAATAATAATCATTTTAAATGTAAAGTATTTACTAAGTAAAAAATTAAAAATTCTAAAAATAAAGGAGGTCGGAGGTCGAGCTCAGGAATGCTTTGGCAAGCACGTGTAGAGCCAAAGGGAGCCATGGGGTGGGGGGTGGGGAGGCTCAGAAACACATTCAGCTTGTTTCCCTGTGTATTTATTTACCTCAAACGTGTGCCCAACTCCCAAGTACCAGAGTTCTCGGCCACAGTCCCAGCCTCTCCTGTACACATCACATCTATTCTTTTTTTCAGAGCTGGGGACCGAACCCAGGGCCTTGCACTTGCTAGGCAAGCGCTCTACCACTGAGCTAAATCCCCAACCCCACATCACATCTATTCTAACTGAAGTAGATGACCTCACACATCACTTCCTGACTCCGGCCAAGCATGATTTTTTTCTCACAACCATGATAAGTGGATGGGATTAAGATTCTGCAGTTTGGCCTGGTGGTGGAGGCGCATACCTTTAGTTCCAGGACTCAGGAGGCAGAAGCAGGTGGATCTCTGTGAATTTGAGGCCAGCCTGGTCTACAGAGTGAGTTCCAGAGAGTCAAGGCTATCAGAGAAACCTTGTCTCAAGACAAACAAAACAGGATTCTGCTACAGTTCTAAGAGTCTCCCGTCACCAAGCAGCGTGGCCTATGTCTGTTTTCGAAGGGACCTGGATTCAAGCCCTAGCCTGAGAGTTATTCACTGGAAAGCCTCCATTTCCTAACCTGTAGAGTGGGAGCTAAGTAAGGCAATGTTTCTCATGTGCTCAGCACAGTGCCTGGTGACACAGTCATAATGGTTACGAATCATTAAGTAGGTCTGGGCTGACAGTGGACATTAGAATTGAGCATCCAATAGGACACACACCTACACACACACACACACACACACACACACACACACACACACACACACGGATGTACAGCAATTACCATGAAGGTGTAAATAGATTAGTGTAGTCCAGAACAGACCAAAGAGTGAAAATCAGAAACCATGACCCTTCAAGGTCATGCCTGACAAGACATTAGTCTGACATGCATTTATTCACCAGAGATCTGTGAAGATTTTCCTGGGGATAGACAGATAGAGGAATGAACTAAGGGGAAAACACGAAGATTCTCATTTGCAAGTAGACAATCCCAAGTGAGGTGCTATGGTGCCCCTGCTCTTCGGGAGGCCGAGGCCAAGGACCATAAATTCATAGTTAGTCCTCCCTCTCAATAATTGTAATGATGCTAACAGTAATAATACACAGTAACGTGACTGAGAGTTTTCTGGAAAGAACTAATTGAGAATGGCTTGCTCGTTCTCTGCAGGCCGTGTGTGTGTGTGTGTGTGTGTGTGTGTGTGTGTGTGTGTGTGTGACTAAACCCAGGGCTTTGAACATGCTATATCCCCCATCTACTCATGATTTACTTCTTTCTGGGGAAAAAAATATCTAGGGATATCTCTAAGTGGTGGAATTCTAGCCTTACCTCCCTGCTATCCTCTATTCATGCTGTTATTGCAGAACACTGGTAAACAAATGAAGAAATGGTTAGAACATCAATATTGCCCACAGCTGGGCTAGAGAGATGGTCAAGGGGTTGAGGGGCTTGCTGCCAAACCTGACGGCCTGAGTTTGATTCCCCAGACCCACACAGTAGAAGTAGAGGCCTGACTCCTACAAGTTGTCCTCTGGCCTTCACACATAGCCGCACATGGGTACACAAAATAAACAATGGGATGTCTGAAGTAGCAAGGGTCTTCAGCCTACTAAAGTGATGGCTGGTGGCTGACACCTCTAGCTTTGAGATGAGGCTTGCAGCCAATTCTCTGACCAGCAGTGTGGACGGAAGGTGGAGGTTGAGTTGATGATCGTGGTGGCCCACGATATATTCAAGCAGGTTTAAATGAACAGGTCTCCATCAAAATGAAAAGGGACAAGGCTGAGGCCGCAGTTCTGATGGTAGAGAGCTTGTCGAGCACACACGAGGTCCTGGCTCCATCCTCAGCAGCCATATATATAAACCGAACATAGCGGTGCGTGCCTGTGATCCCAGCAGGAAACAGGAGGATCAGTTCAAGATTATCCTCAGCTGTATGGTGGTTTCCAAACCAGCCTCGGCCGCTTGAGAAAACAGAAGGTAAAATAACGCAATCAAAGAGCTTTTGGATAGTTAAATATGTCAGGAGTGGTACTAAATCATTCCTCCGGCCCCACCACACCCTCTAAGTTATTGATGCCTGTGTGCTCCTAGCACTTGGTACACAACAGCTAAGAGCCTCTCCTCCTGCACTTTAACACATCTCTTCCATCTGGCTTTTATAATAAATCAGGAAACATAAATACTGCTTTCCTGAGTTCCACCCTGGCAAGTTATTTGAGCCCCAGGAGTGGGGGGGCGGAGGTCATGAGAACCCAACTCATAGCCAATAGATCAGAAGCACAGAGCAGACAATCAGAGGCTTGTAGCGATCTTCTGCCAGGGCAGGAATGGGGGTTAGCCTTGTGTGCAGTGAGCTGTATTGGATTTGGGCCTAGCCGCTTTGTGAATGCATAGCTCAAGGTGGCTACTTGACTCTGGGCTGCATGGCCACAGAGGTTTAACCTTGAGACGACTGTCATACGGACATGAGATTGTTGAACTAAGAGCCTCTCCCAGGAAGACCCTGGGAGCAATGACAGGATGTTTCAGCCTGAGCAAAACACCGGATGTCCCTGAGCAGATTCCTGAGAAGGGTTCGACCTTTTCAAAGAACATGTCCCCGGAAGACTGTTGCCTCTTTGTTATAGGAGGATATCTTGCAGTATAGTGATTCACCTTATATCCTTGGGCACTTCCCAAACTCCCCCACCCTAAGCTTCAGTTCCTGCTTCATTTCCTGCCTCAGAGCTTTAAATGCTGTACATTCCTCTCAATAAACGAGACCTTGACAACAGAACTCTTGCTTGGTCTCCTTCTTCTCTTCACCCCCATTTTGGCCCACAGGTAGAAAGCCTCTTCGGGACCCTGAATAACTGGGTCCCCGCTGGCGGGGACACTTGTGGGAGGGAGGTTCAACTTGTGCAATCTGGCATGACTCCAAGGAGATGCTGGGCCTGTATGGAGTTGGAGGAGACCAAGCTGCTGCCTGACGTAGAATGGCCCCGCGTGTAGAGAAAACAATCTGTGTTAGACTCCCTCAAAGTGACCTGTGTTGTGAGAACACAGTATAAGGGGCCCACAATATGGCTCAGCGAGTAAAGGCACCTGTGGCCAAGCAGGACGACCTGAGTTCAATACTCAGGACCCACACAGTGCTAGGAGAGAAGATCTGGATCCTGAAAGTCGCCCTCTGACCAGCACACACTTCCACTCGCACACAGTACATAAAAAAATACAACTTTAAAAAAAAAAAAGAATACAAGATACACTGCTGGATGGGTCATCTCAAAAATAATTAATTACTAATTTTAAAGACGGGAAAAACACATTTTTAGGTTTTCTTGTGTCTCACGTGATTTTCTTGCAATCCTTTGCTTTTCAACTTTTCTCTTAAAAAACAGAAATGGTGTTGCAAGCCTTTACCCAGCAGAGGAAGGCACAGGCAGGCAGATCTCTGTGAGTTTGAGCCCAGCCTGGTCTATACATGTACCAGGCTACCCAGGCATACAGAGTAAAATGGTCTCTAGAAATAAATTCATAAAAGAATTTTTTAGGAGTAGTGGTTGTAGAACATAGCAGGTTCAAGACAAGTCTGAGCTACATAGAGAGACCTTATCTAAAGAACACCCCTCCCCCCCCAAAAAAAGTGAGAGGGGATTTACTAAATTAATATATGTTGGCTTCCTGTTATGTGAATGCTATTTTTCCATGCTTGCAGCAGCAGAAGTAAAAGAATAAAAAAAAAGTGGTTTTGGTGTGTTTGTGTATGTAATGTGTACCTGCATGAATTTATGTGCACATGTGTGTGTGCACATGTAGGTATCCTCAGAGACAAGAAGAGGGTGGCAGCTTCCCTGACACCGGATTACTACTGGTTGTTGTGAGCCCAGATAGAGTCCAGATCCTCTAAAACAGACAATAAGTGCTTTTGTTTTGTTTCGTTTTGTTTTGTTTTGTTTTGTTTTGTTTTATGAGACAGGGTTTCTCTGTGTAACCCTGGCTGTCCCGGAACTTGCCCTGTAGACCAGGCTGGCCTCAAATTCACTGAGATCCACATGTCTCTGCCTCTCCAGTGCTGGGACTCAAGGTGTGCGTCACCACCACCTGACATATAAGTGCTCTTAACCATGGAGCCATGTCTCCAGCCCCAGGGATGAAAATTTCAAACTCGGGGCTAGAGGGACAGCTCCATGACTAAGAGAACACACTGCTCTTCCACAGAATCCAAGTCCGGTTTCCAAGGCCAAGACAGGCGGCTCACAGCTTCTGTAATTCCAGCACCAGGGCATCCAATGCCCTTTGCCTGCTGGGGCACCTACAGTCATGTGTGCATTCCCACATGCACACGTGTGCACACACACACACACACAAAATTTAAAATAATAAAAGTAAGTTATTCTTTTTAAAAATGTTAGGGGCTGGAGAGATGGCTCAGTGGTTCATACACGTTCTCACAGAGGACCTGGATTTAATTCCCAGCACCCACAAGGTGACCCACAGCCATCCACAACTCCAGTTCCAGGGCATCTAAAGACCTCTTCTCACCAGGAGCATACATGCAAGCAAAACACTCACACACATAAGTAAATATTTTTTTAAAAAATGTTTTTAACTGGAGGGGTGGAGGGGTGGCTCAGTTGGTAGGGTGCTTACCCAGCAGGCGTAAAGCCCTGGGCTCGAACCCTAGCACGAAACGCCAGCCGTTGCACGCTTGTAACGCAGCACTCAGAACGGGGAGTCAGGAGATTCAGAAATTCAAGGTCCTCCTCAGTTACAGTGTGAGTGTGAAACCAGTCTATATATATACATATATATATATATGTAAAATGTTTATGTATTTATACATATGTATATGTATTTATATACATATATGTATGTATATACTAAAAACTGGGTGTCAACTAAGGAAGAGCACCTAAAATTGTCCTCTGACCTCTACGTGCACATGCGCATATGCACATGCACACATGCATGCATGCACAGGCCAAAACTGAAGTCTGTAACTATTAAATGTCTTCCCTAACATTTCTGACAACTCTGTAATGAAGAAATATAATGTTCCCATTATACAAACTCTCATGGGAAGAGGAGGTCACAATACTCCGTTTTTCTTTGATGCATTTCAAATTGGTTACCTAGAGAAACTGTGCACTGATCTGTCTCCGCTGGCCTCTGCTGGACTGTGAAGGCTTGAGTCCAGACTGTCTGTTTCCAAGGCCTCAGAATCCCCAGAGTGTGGGCTGGGCATGGAGCTGACTCCCAAGGCCGAGGTGGGGCTTCTTTAGATCTTGGATACCAAGCACCTCTGGAGGCATCTGTTGCATCCTTGACTTCTGGATCTTCTCCAGCCATTCCTTATTCTGGAAGCCCAGGCATGTTGAAGGTTTTTTAAAAGAAGAAAGAGATCGGATTTATTTTCTCTTTGGAAATGTGGGTGTGTTAGAAGAACTGTGACTCCCAGAAAGGAAATCTCAGGAGCCCGTAACCTTCTCCCTACTCTGTGAGAGTGATATATTCTTCTGGAAGGGCAGAATGCACAAGCCCAGGCTGGTTCAGGCAAAGAAAGTTAAACATTAGTAACTGCAAGAGTTGCCTGATTGAAATGGGGTGTGGCTGAGACAGCCAGTAGCCTGGGAGGGAGTATGCAGAGAGAAGAAATTCTTTTCACGTGGTCTTTTGAAATTAGTAACGAACCAGTTTACACACGTTACTACAGTTAGAAGAATGGAACTTCTGAGAAAATAATGATAACCACTCTTGGGTGGTTGTAAGGTTTGGGATCTACCCCAGGCACAAAACAAACACCCTGAACTTTAGTTGCCACACATTGACTGGCCGAACCAGAATTTGCCAAAATGCAATACAGGCATTAATCCTAGGACTCCTATAATTGTCAGGGAGAGATATTGATGCATTGGCTGGATTTGCTGGGTGAGGTCACTGGGGAACGGCTCCACCCACAGCCACACACAAGGCCAGAGTGGGGTTTGGACCCAGCAAGGGAGCAAGGGAAAGGAAGGGAAAAGATTATGGTGTCTCTGACTCCCTCCCACCCACTCTTCCTTCCCAGAGCTTTCAGTCCTCTAGGTCTTCCACCTGGCTTGGTTTAGCCCTCTAACCGCAATGTGGTCTAAAAACAGTAGCTCAAAGGCTGGAGCATGCTCTGGTAGACGCTGCGTGCATGCAGTGGGGTAGCTCAAAGGCTGGAGCATGCAGTGGGGTGAGCCAGCAAGAAGCAGGGCAGCTCATAAAGAAGAGTACAGCAGAGTTGGGCAGAGGGTCCCAGAAGGATACGAAGAGAGAGCAAGTCACAGTAGAACCCAGTTACTTACTGCATCTCTGTCCAAGGGGACCACTCTATACTGGAGAAGGGTGTACTGGGCCATGGGAAACAGCAAAAAAAAATCCAGATAGGTGAGGTGAGGCATCCTAGAAAACCAGAGACTGGGAAGATCATCTACTGTCCTTCCTCCCCAAGTTCCTCAATACAACACAGAAAGGATAGACTAGTACCTAATTTAAAGAACCTAACGGGGAAGGGCCAGAAAGATGGCTCTGGTTAAGAGCACTGGCTGCACTACCCAAAGACTATACATGGACTGACCCTGGGCTCCAACCTCATAGGTAGTAATGCATAGCCTAGTAAGAGCACCAGTGGAAGGGGAAGCCCTTGGTCCTGCCAAGACTGAACCCCCAGTGAATGTGATTGTTGGACGGAGGGCGGTAATGGGGGGAGGATGGGGAGGGGAACACTCATATAGAAGGGGAGGGGGAGGGGTCAGGGGGATGTTGGCCTGGAAACCGGGAAGGGGAATAACAATCGAAATGTAAATAAGAAATACTCACATTAATAAAGATAAAAAAATTTTTTTAATTTTTTTGAAAAAAAAAAAAGCACTGGCTGCTCTTCCAAAGACCCAGGTTCAATTCCCAGCACCTACATGGTATAATTTCAGTTCTAGGGTATAAGACACCCTCTTCTGTCCTCTGTGGATATTTCACATGTGATGCGCAGACATACACGCAGGCAAAACACTCGTGTACATAAAAATAGATCTCAAAAAACCTTTTAAAAAAGAATTAATGGAAAATAGTTGCAGATATGAGTCGTATTTACAGAGGAGGAAAACTGGGAGTTGATAGCCTAGTCAAAGCCACACAAAAGGCAGTGGCTGTGACAGGGGCAAACTGTATTCAGGGAACTCCTTGCCAAAAAAAAAAAAAAAAAAAAAAAAAAAAAAAAACCAAAGTCCCACTTCCCCACCCCCTAAGCCTTGTCTGATCCTTTCCGAAGAAAATTCATTTCCGTCCTGGCTCCTTCCCCTTAACACCAAGATCGTTCTACCCCTCTGAGAATCGCCACTATTGTTTTATTTGTGGTTTTGTGGTTTTTTTGCTGTTTGTTGAGTTCGTTGTTAGTATTATTTTAGGGTTTAGAGACAAGGCCACACTATGTAGCCCACACCGGCCTGAAACTTGGAATCCTCCTTTTCCAGCCTCCCAAGGACAGGGGATCGATGCTGTGAGCCACCGAGGCCCAGAAACCAGTTGCTGAGATGTGTAGGGTACCCAGGGGTGAGAAAGGTGGGACCTGCCTCTCCTCTCTGGTATAGGCAGAGAAATCAAAGCTCGACAAATAGCCCAGTACATCTGGCTGGGTAGAGGGGCTTCAGGAGAGACCTGGAAGCCAGCTCAGGAGGGAACTGGACCCAGGAGAAGGGCTCAGAGAGCAGATCAAAGAGAGGGGGATGCAGAAGCAAACAGACGTCCTTTGACTCGGGCATCTGAAATTCAATTGTCAACCCAGAAAAAGATGCAGAACTGATTTTAAAAGGAAAGGTCTGGAAAGGCTCAGAGCTCAGCTATGCCCCTGGGGGCAACAGAGGGAGACATATGTCAAAGTCATTTTGTGAAACACCTCCCAGAAGTTAAAAACAAGTGAAGCAGAACCACCCTTGTGGATAAAGACAAATGTCAAAACCAAAGTAAGCCTCCATTTGCAAAAGAACTAGGTGTGGGAGACACCTCACAGGGTAAAACCCTGGCCTTGCAAGTCTTAGGTCAGGGGTCAAAACCACAGAACCCACACAACCCTGTGAAGTGCATCCCTAATCTGGCACTGGGACAAGATAGGAGGAGCCAGAAAGGACATCTGGAAGCAGACAAGGCAAGGACAACAGAGACCCAGTCTTAAATGCCGTGGAAGGCAAGGATCAAAGGATCAAAGGACCAATACCTGAGATTGTCCTTCGTCCCCACATTTCACCATGACATTCTCTCTCTCTCTCTCTCTCTCTCTCTCTCACACACACACACACACACACACACACACACTCACACACACACACAGCACACACACACACACACACACACACACGGACACCACACCAACCACACACACACATATCCCACACACACACACACAGCACACTCACACACACAGCACACACACGGCATACTCACATGGATACACCCATACACACATACACACACAGCACACTCACACACACAAACAACACACACCAACCACACACACAACACACACACACCCATGGACACACACACACACAACACACACACACACCCACACACACAGCACACACACTCACCACACACACACACAACACATACACAGAGCACACACACAGCATACTCACATGGATACACCCACTCACCCACACACACACACAGCTCACTCACATACACAGCACACACACACAGAGCACATACACACACACAGAGCACACACATAGATACACCCATGCACACACCCACATACGCAGCACACACACATGTACACACGCACACATACACACACACACACACACACGCACACACACGCACACATACACACAGGCATGCACACAAGAATAGGTTCCAACGTGTACCACGCTGTGGAGTCTGCAAAGGAAGATGTCTGTAAATACTGAAGCCTAGGCTGTCCTGTGTAGGCAGGCATAATGTTTTTGAGAGCTATGTAAAGGTTATCTTTCTGTTATTCTAATGTCGATTTCTCTGCCCTCATATCTTGTTTCAATCTAGACGTGACATTGTAATATTTAGGTCAAGAATTGCCTGTCTCAAGTTTGTGTAAACAATTCTTTCAACCTTCAAAAAAATACAAAATTTAAATAAGAAAATAAAGTCTCCATAGAGAGACTTAGACCAAAAAAAAAAAATTTTCCATATTAAAAGATGGAAAACACTAAAAAAGAGGGCATTCTGACCCCCTTTGTTTTGACTGTCAGCATACAAGTAATATGCTCAATAGTGACTATAGTTCTCTATATCCTTTTGAAGAAAGGTCAGACTAAAACAGGCTTAGGGGGGAAAGAGACAGAAATTAGATACTAGCTTAGAGGCCATAAAGCAAAGTCAGAAGATTCTTTAGTCCCAGAACTTGGGCCCTCCTCTGTCAGCTTCCCAGATGCCTAGACCAGGCTTTCTCTTCTCATTTACATGTGTGTGTGTGTGTGTGTGTGTGTGTGTGTGTGTGTGTGTGTGTGTGTAGTGGGGGACTGTGCCTGTGTGTGTGGTGGTGTGTGTGTGTGTGTGTGTGTGGTGTGTGTGGGTGTGTGGGGTGGTATGGTGTGTGTGTGGTGTGTGTGGTGTGTGTGTGTGTGGTGTGTGTGTGTGTATGGTGTTTGTTTATGTGTGTATGGTGTGTGTGTTTGTGTGTGTGTGGTGTGTGGTGTGTGTGTGTGTGTATGTGTGTGTGTGTGTGTGTGTTGTGTGTGGTGTGTGTGGTGTGTGTGTGTGTGTGTTGTCTGTGTGTGTGTGTGAGTGTGTGTGTATGTGTGTGTGGGTATCTGTGTGTGTGTGTCTGTGTGTGTGTGTGTGTGTGTGTGTGTGTGTGTGTGTGTGTGTGTGTGTGTGTGTGTGTGTGTGTGTGTGTGTGTGTGTGTGTGTGTGTGTGTGTGTGTGTGTGGTGTGTGTGGGTGTGTGTGTGTGTGTGTATGTGCAGGTGCCCTCAGAAGCCAGAAGAGGGTTGTCAGATCTCCTAGAGTTTCAGGCAGTTGTGAGCCATCATGTGAATGATTTCTGGGTCCTCCTGCAAGAGCAGCAAGTGCTCTTAAGCAGTGAGCTACTTCTCCAGCCTCCCTGGCTTTTTTCTTTTCTTTCCCTTTCCCTTGAAGTATTTATAAGGAATACAACCCAGGGATTTTGAGCAAGCATTCTATCACCGGCATTCACTTTCAGCCTCACATATAATGATCTTAATTAAAAGTCAAACACATTGGCTTACACCTTCAATGTCAGCATATGGGAGGCAGAGGCAGGCAGAAGATTTCTGTGAGTTTGAGGTCAGCCTGGTATACATAGCAAATTTAAGGTCAGCCAGGGCTCTCCAGTGAGACCCTGTCCCAAAAAAAAAAAAAAAAAAAAAAAAAAAAAAAAAATTAGGAGAGAGAGAGAGCGCGCGCGCTTTATAGGCAATTCTAGAACTAACTACACATTATTTCATTAAGCCAAAACAGTTTATGTGTGGCGCGAGCTGTTGCTGTCATCCTGGGAACTGAGCTCAAGTTCTTGAACATGCTGGGTCAGCTCCCTTCTGCCTTGCTACATACAGTGCATCCCCAGACTTCTTTTCACTGTTTACACCAAGACAAGTTCTCGATAACTTATTCAGCCTGACCATGAACTCACTGTGTAGCCCAGGCTGGCCTTAACATGAGTTCTCCCCACCTCAGGCTAACCCCACAATTAGCATTGCCCCAAACCCCGCCCAAAACCTCTTTCCCTGTAAGATGGGACTGGAAGGTGGAATAGGAAAGTAACCATCAGACTACCTACCTCTGTTAGAATTAAGACCGAAGGGCTGGAGAGGCGGCTCAGAGTTTAGGAGCACAGATTGCTCTTTGCAGAGGACCCTGCTTTAATTCCCAACAATCACATAGAGGCTCACAACTGTTGGTTAACAACAGCCCCAGAGGATCCAACCTCCACTGGGTTCCTTGGGCATCAGACATGCACTGGAAGACCCCCAGAGCAGGGAGACCCTCACTCAAGTCTCGGGATGATGCGACCCCCCAAGAACTCACGTGAGACCATCCTTGCTGTAATAAACATGAGGTTTATTGATAGGAACCAGTGCACTGGGGTCGAGACTCATATCCCATGCAGGGGCAGTGGATTTCAACCCCGAGAGGCTGGGAGAAAGGGTATTTAAAGGAAGAAGCCACAACCCAAGGGGGCAGGGGTGGCATCATTGGAAAATCACAAGGAGAAGCTTCTTGTCTCCCAAGATTGCTTAACTTTATGGTCCGCTAGTTCCTAGAAGCTTCCTGCTTCTCGAGGTTGTTCTCTAAGACTTTAATCTAACTTTATGGTCAGCTAGTTCCTGGAAGAAGCTTCCTCTTATCTTTACTAGGTTGAGTCAGCATTCCTAAACTTCTGACTTTTTGGCTGTATTTTTTATTCTTTCATTCCCCACTTCTTATATGGCTAGTTCTAATCATAGAACTAAATTTTAGTACCTTTATAATATTGGTTTTCTTGTCCTCCTAAAGCATGACACTGTGTCGTAACATCAAAATCTAAACAGTACTCCCTCTTTCTCTAATGAAGGTAACTAGTAGCTTGTCCCAGGTTACAGAATTTTTTTTAACTTATTTAATTAATGTATGAGTACACTGTAGATATCTTCAGACAGACCAGAAGAGGGCATCAGATCCCATTACAGATGGTTGTGAGCCACCATGTAGTTGCTGGGAATTGAACTCAGGACCTCTGAAGAGCAGTCAGTGCTCTTAACCACTGAGCCATCCCTCCAGCCCCTCAGGTTGAAATTTAACTTGGTAAATCCCACCAGGTGAGACTTAAGACTGCTACCACAACTTTGAGCTCTAATTTGAATGAGCTTCATTAAATAGTGACCAGAACGATGCTTTATTAATACTGGCCAGCTCCATACCTGAGATTCCCAGAATGTGGCAGCAAATGACATCAGTCAAAGGCTTGTAAAGGCAAACCCCACAGGACTAGGTCCTTCCTGCCTCCGTCCCATTAGGGGAAAGCATACATCCTGAGGCACTTCCTGCCTATGTACCTACCCCTCCCTACCTGTGTTCAAGCCCATCCCGTGCAGTTGGGCAACCAACTTTGTTTACTGAAGGGAAATCACATGACATCTTCCACGAACAACAGCCCCAGCATTCCAGAAAGTTGTCTGTCCTTGGGCATGTTAGACGCATTTTTGTTTTATACAGCTCTTAATCCCGGTGATTTAAACTTAAACCGTAACTTTAGCCATCACCATGGGAGGAGGGATGGATGAAAGTGTGTATTTGGGCATACCGACTGGGGACAAGCAGGGCTTGTCAGAGGCAAGTAGAGGTTTTCCCTCAGGCCCACTTATCTTTTGTAGGGATGGATCTAGTTTTAGCACTTCAATACCTACACCTTTAGGCTGAGCATTCCAGAGTCTGAAACAGGAAAAGCTCATGGTCAATCTCAGTCACATAGTAGATTCCAAGCCAGCCTGGGCTACATAAGGAAACCCGTTCTCATCTCAAGACGCAAGGAGAGAGAGAGAGACAGAGACAGACAGAGAGTCAGAGACAGACTCAGACAGACAGACAGACAGACAGACAGACAGACAGACAGAGACAGAGAGCTCACTGTTGGAACAGGCTGGGAAATCAAGCTACTCTGGAGGCTGGGGCAAGAAGACCATAGCCTGGGCCACAATGTTCAAGCCAACCTGACACATTTGGTGAGTCTCTCTGTCTCGGGCTGTGAGCACAGTCAGTGGAAGTATACTCCTCGCCTTGTGTGTGCAAAGCCTTGGGTCCAATCCCATCACAGCGCACACAGAGACAACATTAACAGGAGAAAACCCACTTTCACTACATATATGTTCACAGCAAGACACACAAAATAAGAGACCTCCCTCTTCCCCCCCCTCCCCCAAGAAAGGCTGGATGGAGGTTATTTTACCATCCAGGCCTCACAGAAAGAAATAGAAGCTCTGGAGAGGGACGGAGGAAAAAGGGGGAGGAGGGGCAGAGGGAGAGAGAGTGTGGGAGGGGAGGAAAACAGGGACTCTAGACTAGAACTGACTCACAGAGAAACTCGGACTTTGTCTGGTCCGCCCACTACTCTTCTTAACTTGCAACCTTTGTTCCCCAGGCTCATTTCCTCCCTCACCATCTGCTAACCTGCATTTAACCTCTCACTCCACCCCACCCCCCAAAAAAGCCCAGACACCTGTTTCTTGCTTTGCTTCAGGACGATACAAAAGGTTCATCCGGCCCTTCTCGGCTTACATACTAATACACATGGGTGTTTTGTCTGACGGTAAGCACACCAGAAGAGGGCACTGGATCCCACAGGACTACAATTATAGATAGTTGTGAGCCTCCATGTTGGTGCCAGCAATTGAACTCAGGACCTCTGGGAGAGCATCCAGCGTCCTTAACCACTGAGCCATCTCTCCAGCCACATCGGCCCCTTCTTAGGGTCTTTTTATTTTGTGTGGCTCAAATGCCTCTGTGTAGCTCAGGCTGGTCTTGAACTCACAGTCCTCTGTGCCTCCCCCAGCCCCTGCCTTATTTTAAATTTCACTTTTATTTACTGGTTGGAGGGGGCGGGGGCGGGGAGGGATACACATGCCGTAGCATCCATGTGGAGGTCAGAGGACATTTTGTAAGAGTTCTCTTCTACCATGTGGGTCCCAGGCTTCGACCTCAGGTCCTCGGGCTTGGCAGCAAGCCTCTTTACGCTCTGCTGTGGTTTGAATGAGATGCCCTCCTGCCCACCGTAAGTCTCAGGTATTTGAATTCTTGGCGTCCAGGTGGTAGCACTGTTGGGCCAGACTTAGGAAGTGTGATCTTGCTGAAAAGCGTGTGTGGCTGGGAGCTCTTTGAAGGATTAAAACCTGTGCGTACTCCCACTCTGCTGTCTGTGCTTCACGTATTCCATTCCAGAAGCTCGATTGCTGCCCCAGCCTCCATGTCTGCCACTCTGCCCCACTCCAGTGGTGACCGACTCTTACCGCTCTGGAACACAAGCCCAACATAAACCCTCCCTCTATGTCACCGCGATCAAAGTACTTTTTCACAGCACTAGAAAAGTCTCACTGGCTCTTTGAGTCAGGGTCTCATGTGGCCCAGGCTGGCCTGGAACCTATCATGTAGCTGACTGTGGCCCTGAACTTGTAATGCTCCTGCCTCCACCTCCCACGTGCTGGGATTCTAGATGTGCGCTCTCAGACCCGGCACATGTATGAGGTCCTCGAGGTGCTTTTTCTATCTAGCAAGCAAAACCATCCCCCTCCCTGGCTTCCTGAAGCCAATAATTAAATTAATCGATATGTCAGAAAACCCTGGTTCACAGACCTAGAGTTCTTTAGCAAATCCCAAAGGTTCCTTGAATGGGTCAGGAAATCCCATAATCAAAGTTTCCAGGTCATTTTAAAAATTATTTTATTTGGGGGAGGGGTTAGGGGGATGTTGGCCGTGAAACCGGGAAGGGGAATAACAATCGAAATGTAAATAAATACTCAAGTTAATAAAGATGGAAAAAATTATTTTATTTGTGTTATTTGTGTGTTTGTGTGTATGTGTATGTATGTGAATGCATATGTGTGTTTGTGTGTGTGTGTGTGTATATATGTGTCTGTATGTGTGGTGTATTGTGTGTATGTGTGTGTTTGTGCAGAAATCTCACAATCAAAGTTTCCAGATCACTTAAAAAATTTTTTTGATTTGTGTTATTTGTGTTTGTGTGTGGGGTGTGTATATACGTGTATGAATGTGTATGTGTGTATATGTGTATATGTGTGTGTAGTGTATTCTGTGTATGTGTGCTTGTTTGTGTTTGTATGTGTATATGTTTGTGAATGTGTATGTATGTATATGTATGCATGTGTGTGTGCATCTGTGTATATGTGTATATGTATGTAGCCTGGGTATGTATGTGTATGCATGTGAGGGGTGTGTGTGTGTGTGTGTGTGTGTGTGTGTGTGTGTGTGTTGGGGGGAACTTTGGGGAGCAGGTTTGCTTCATTCGCCCTGATTACAAGGATCAAACCTAGGTGCCCAGACTTGTGTGACAAGGGCTTTCCATCCTGCCAGCTCAATCTTTGGCAGTGTAGTTAGAGGCTATAACAATGTCTTCTTTGATACAGAATATTGTTTCTGGGCATGATGGTTCATACCTAAACCAACCCTTGGGAAACAGAGACAGGATATCTCGTGACTTCAAGATCTGCATACTGAGCACCATAGAGAGATCCTGTCTCTAAAGAAAAGAAAATTAGAATGAGGAGGAGGAGGAGGAAGAAGAGGAGGAGGAGGGGGAGGAGGAGGAGGAGGAGGAAGAAGCAGAGCATGATAGAGGAGAAGTATGACAGAGAAGGGTGGAGAAGTGGCCATTAGCTTCCCCAGAATTCATCTTCAGATCTGATATAAGCTCTGAAATTTTCAGCTTTTTAAAGATTTTTATCATTTCCAATTATGTGTCTGTGTGTGTGTGTCGTGTAGACATGTACATGTAAGGGCAGGCGCCTTTGGAGGCCATAGGGGTGGAATCCCTGGAAGCTAGAGTTATAAATGGTGGGACCCACCTGATGTGGGTGTTGGGAATTGAACCCAGGTCCTCTGGTAGAGCAGCAAGTGCTCTTAACCACTGAGCTATCTCCCCAGACACCGAAGCTTTCTTATCAGATGTCCTTCAACATCGTTCAATTCTCATGATATTGGAAAAATCAGGGTATCTTAGAGAGTGGTGGAGCCCTTCTCTTCTTAGGGAGCTAAAATCCAGGAAACTCAACAGCCAGCCACCAAGGCTGCCTTGAGCCAGATTTTGTGGTTCTCACCTCTCAGATTCAGAGAATGAAAGGGATCAAAGAGAGTGGGTTTTAGAAGTTTGCTACAGATTTTTAGGTAAAAGCTTAAGAGGGAGGGAGGGAGGGAGGGAGGGAGGGAGGGAAAGAGGGAGGGAGGGAAAGAGGGAGGTAGGGAGGTAACTAGAGCTGAGCTTCTGTATAGCAAGCATGGTCCCAGGAAATAGAGTACTATCTAACTGTTTCTCTGGGCCTTTTTAAAGGACTTGTGCAGGCAGGCATGGTGGCACACATCTTTGAAATTCGTGAGGCAGAAGTAAAAGGATCTCTTGAGTTAAAGGTCTGCCTGATCTTTACATAGTGAGTTCTAGCACAGCAAGGATTACATAAAGAGACTCTGTCTCAATAGAGATAGATAGATAGATAGATAGATAGATAGATAGATAGATAGAAGGATAGGAGATAGACAGATATAACAAAGTACTTATGCCAGAAACTGGGGTGTAGTATGGGGAGAGGGATGTTAGCCCAAGCCTTCAGTCCTGGGTGCTCATTTGGGAATAACAAAGAGGGACCAGGGTTCTCATCTGTTGTTCCTGTCAGCAAGGGCAGCTGAGGAATGGCTGCCTTGGGGTTCCAGGCCTGTCTGACCAGTTTCTGCTGCCTAGTTCCAACATTTCCCACTTCTGAAGAAGCAATCCTAAAATCTTTAGGAGCCATATTAGGGACCAGAGCATCAAACACTTTTAGCCACGACAGGACCAAGGGCAATTTTGACTTATGGCTGAGGATATGAATGGTAGGAGACCCCTGCCCTGTCTGACCAGCTTCTATCTCCTGAACTCCTTCATTAATTTCTTGTACATTGACAGTGTTACCATTTCTCTTCTTAGCTGCTTCTAAATTCCAACTGAAGTAAACTCCCCAACTCACCATCTCTCCTTTTACTCTGGCTTTGCCACAGGGGTATCAAGTATTCCCCCACTGAGGAAAACACAAACCCCCATTACCTTTAGCTCAGTCTCCACGTTTTCCCAAATATTTGCAAGTTATCCTACCTGTCAAACAAAGTGATCTGGTAGACCAGATGGCAGTTTCTCTTGAATGCTTTCTCCTTCCTTACAATTCTTTTTGTTTTTATTAAAGATTTACTTCATTTATATGAATACTCCATAGCTGTTTTCAGACTCACCAGAAGAGAGCATCAGATCCCATTACACATGGTTCTGAGCCACCATGTGGTTGCTGGGATTTGAACTCAGGACCTCTGGAAGAGCAGTCAGCGCTCTTAACCGCTGAGCCATTTCTCCAGCCCCTTCCTTACAATTCTTGTTTTGTTCAGTTTGGGCCTTTGAAACAGAATCTCACGTAGCCCTCAGACCGGCCCTACACACCCTATCCAAGAACATCCTTGACTCCAGTCTTCTTGTCTCCCAAGTGCTCAGACAGACAGGTCACCCTTGAATGTATGCGTTCCCTCTTAATGGCCTTTGCTCCTGAAAATTCCAACAGTCTGTGTTAACTGAAGGCTTATGCTTTGGACTTAGGGGCCCATGGGAGTGGTTTCACCCCAGGGTCAGTTCCTCCTCCTGGTCTGATGTTCATGCTACATACTTATGGAAATATGAAGGGGCTCCAGGCACTGAGAAGGTATCACTTGTGTGTGACTTTTTAAGTGAGCCAAGAAAGGAACTTCTGACCCAGGAACAAGGTATTTTGGTTTAGGTGGGTTTTTTTGTTTGTTTTTGTTTTGTTTTGTTTTGTTTGTTTTGTTTTGTTTTGTTTTGTTTTTTGGTTGGTTGGTTCTTTTCTTTTTATTTATGTGTACTGGGGGGTGGAACATACACATGCCACACCATTTGTGTGAAGGTCGGAGCATTAATTGCAGGATCCAGTTTTCTCTTCCACCTCGTGTATCCCCAGGACTGAACTCAGGTCCTCAGGCTTGGCAGCAAGCACCTTCACTTGCTGAGCCATTTTGCCAGCCCAAGGCCTCAGTAAGAGGCCACCACAAGTCAGAATTCCTGCTGACACCCTTACCTGCTGGGTTAGAAGGAACTCGGGACCTCTTGTCTTCCGCATCTTTGCAACCAGCCCTCAGGATTTCTAAACCAAACTGGGCTAAGTTGCGATGAAGATGAGCAAGAGACAGGAAAATAAAGTTAGATGTTGAGGGAATGGCAAGAGAAGGAAGGCCGAGTGCTAGCACCAGACGTCCCGGAAGAATGTATTGAAACAGTAATAGGATGCCCAACCTAACTACCAGCTTAGAATAGACCAACAAGCCCGGTCAACCAAAACAAAAGGTAGGGGTGGGGGTGGGGTGCAGGCTCCCGGAAGGACTCACCATCATCCACTCTGAGATGTAACGCGCATAGAGATGGCCGGTGCTGGCACCTGGCGCCAATCCCGATGACTCCTCAGGTGATCATCTCTGAGGTCCCACATCACAGTTCTTGGTCCAAAGGGAACGAAAGCCACGTCTTCTGGGCCAACGGAGAGTACCCCTGACTGGGAGCAGAAATTCGGGCTGTCCCTAATGTCGTGTTCCACTGTGGAGGATGTGGCTTGAACTTTTTATAGTCACAAAACAAAAGAAGCTGAGTCACTACGTTCACCAAATACATCAGTGAGGGGTGTGACAAGGGCAGAGCTTTGGGGTCGGTGGGCGCCAGCGCTCTGGCAAGTTTAGCAATGCATTCCAGAAGATGTACCTAGGAGTCAAAGATGCGAACTCAGAACTAGTAGATGACTACTAAGAGGAACTAAAGATAGTCCCTGTGTGATTCTGACTCACGGTGTACAACATTCAGATGTCTCTTCACAACCTGAAGCCGCAGTTCAGCCATCAGCAACCCAGATATGGCTCCTTCGGGGTTCATACTGCTTCCCTAGAACAGAAAGGAAACAGTATTTTTTCTTTTCCGAAATGTGAAGTCATGTCCTACAAAAGCCACCCCCATGCCCCTAGAGTTCTCACATGTCCTACCTTTGATTCAATCCTTGATTTAGCAGATCAAGATGGCACCTTGATAGGTGCCAGGCCCGGCAATGCCAGGGATACTGCAATGAGCCAAACCAGCAGCCGCCGTCTATCATCTGATGCTGCCTGATCCCTCTCAGGTCTTTGTACTTCCTGATTATTGGACCTCACCCTCATTTGCATGTGGATATGAAGAACACAGAGCTCCTCTAGATTGCTCACAGTCACATCCTCAGACAAAAAAAGAAAAAAAGAAAAAAAAGACTTGTTTACAGTGAGAGATCCCAACAGAGAGGGACTGGGGTTATTAGCTCAGTGGTGGAGCCTGCATTTGGTCCTTAACACTGCAAACACTCGGTACCTGTTAAATACCTGTATGCAGATACATCACTGCTGGCAGAGGCCTTACTGCAAGTGCAGCAAAGAGCTCTGAATTCAAGGAGTCTGGCAGCCACTGACAAGCAAAGTAAGTCTGTGGTTCTCAGCATATAGGTCACCACCCCCTTGGGGTCGAACACCAGATATTTACATTATAATTTGTAAACTAGCAAAGATACACTTCACTTATGAGCAACAAAATAGTTTTTTTGGGGGGGTCACCACAACACGAGGAACTGGTAAAGGGTCACAGCGTTAGGAAGGTTGAGAGCCACTGCTCTGAATGAATCGATCAAAGAGTGGAGCCAGGCTGTCAAGATGGCTAGAAATTAAGAACACTGGTTGCTCTCCCAGAGACCCTGAGTTCAATTCACAGCAACTATATGGTGGCTCACACTTGTCTATAATGACATCTGGTGTCCTCTTCTAGCCTGCATAATAAAATAAATAAATAAATAAAAACTCTTTTAAAAGAGGGAGCTAGGAAAGAAGGGGTTTATGAGGCTCCCAAGTCTGAGAGGGGGGAAGGGAGAGGAGAGGAGGGGAGTGGGGAGCGCCTTTTCAGTGGTGTGGCCTCGGAATCAGGAGTTCACGCTCCTGTGAACAATCTCTCAACTGAGACCCTGTCAGCAACCCTAATGAAACTCATCTGGTCATCAAAATTCATTAACTAACTAATTAAGTAGGAAGAGCAAAGGCCTCAGAGATAGGGAAACGAAACTAGTTGGGTATTCATGAATATGAATATGAAAAAATGTTGTGTGTGTATGAAAATGCCAGAATGAAACCATATATATACATATACATATATATGTATAATTAACATAGTTAAATAAAAAATAAATTAGGGCTGGGAGACTGCCCAGTGGGTGAGCACATCCACAGGAGGACTGGAATTTATAGCCCCAGAATCCTTGTAAAGAAGACAAGAGACCCCTGGGGCAAACCCATCAACTAGAAGAGGGATTCCAGAGAGAACCTGCCTAGACAAATACAGAGGAATGCAGGGTGTCGTTTCTACCTGCCTGCCAGGATCACCCACGTACACAAGAGGCCCACTCACAGAGTAACACTAACACACAGATATACACTAAAAAAAAACTTTGTTTTTAATTTAAAGAACAAGTCCTTTAACCCCACCAGTGAGTAATTGAGGCAGGAGGATTAAGAAATTCAAGGTCATACTTAAGCTTCCAGAGAGTTCCAGGCTAGCCTGGGCAACCTGCGACCCCGTTTCAAAACAAAAACAAAAACAAAAACAAAAAAAATGGTTAAACCAATACAGAGTGAATGACCTAAGTCGGATAGCAATGTCACGGAGCCTTGTAATCTAGGGACAACATAATGTCAAGTCCCTCCTAGTTAGTGGAGGTAGGATGCGGGAGGAAAGTGCCTCCAAGACACTGCATATGCAAGCACACACGCACGCACGCATACCAAGATAAGCAGAGGGAGGCAGGAGCTGGGGAGAGCCAGGCGGGGTCACTGCCCCGAGAGGTGTGGCTGCTGCAGCCAGCCAAGGTCTCCGGCTCCCAGGTTTCTCTTATTTGCTTACTGTGCCCTACCTGGGCCCCAAGGTACTGACTCCGCCCTCTGAACCCCGGGAAAACCTAGGTGACCTGGGAGTGGGATATCTATTCTTGCTGTGGTGTGGGACGTCTGATGACTGCGGGCCGAAGACGGAGAAATTGGGGTGCGGGGAGCGACGCCTTGCAGGAGGCTGCCCCGCCCCACTCCTCTTGATTTCGTTGAGGAGGGAGCCGCCCCGTTCCCGCCCCTAACTAGTCCGGCCGCGAGGAGCTTCTAGGAGGTGCAGACCCAGCCGACCTGCAGAGATGGAGGCAGCCAGCACCTGGGCGCTGCTGCTGGCCCTGCTACTGCTGCTGCTGCTGCTGGCTCTGACGCTGCCCAGGACCCCGGCCCGAGGCCACCTACCCCCGGGGCCCACGCCGCTGCCGTTGCTGGGGAACCTCCTGCAGCTGCGGCCCGGGGCGCTGTACTCGGGGTTCTTACGGGTGAGGGAACGCAAGGACATCCTAACGGGATATGCGCGGGGGCGGGGGGCGGGGGGCGGGGAGCCTTCTAAGTGTCTGGGCAGATGAGTCTTGCAGAAGCAGGAATCCTTAGGGCAAAGAGACTATGATTGCCTTGAGCCTGAGACGCGAACAAGTTGACCCAGGCTGGGCAAGAGAGAGAGGGTATCCAGGTTGGGATGGGCAGAGCTCAGCCAGTCCTGGAAGTGGAATCCTGGGCTAAGAAAGAAAAGAAATGCCCTGAAAGGGGGACGAGAGCTGGAAGGGACACAGCTCACAGAAGTCTAGGAGGAAATGAGACCAGGACCCAGAGGGGTAGGGGTCCCAGGTCTCAGGGACAAACAGATTGCTGGAAGTTAGTGAGCTGGTACGAAAGCTGCAAAGCAGGCATTCTCTAAGCAAGAGGGTGGTGGGCGAGCTTGTCGTCCCCACCACCACCCGTTGGAAAGGAAGCATCTGGAAGCTGGAGGGGGCTGAGCAGAGAGCATCCTAGGGCTGAAGGAATCTGCCTCAGAGACTCCCAGAGTGGGAGGCGGGTGTAGCTCTGCTAGGAGGGAGCTAGGAGTTCCTGCCACCGGGTGGGAGGATGGGGAGGCAGTCCCAACTTGCTGGGGGTAGTGGGGGGGTGAAGTTCTCCATTCAAAAATATTCTGAGGAACTTTTAAGGACAGAAAAGAGGAGTGGGCGTCTAAGGGAGAGATGGGACACATGCTTCATGGCACTTGGTTGTGATATTTAAGTGTTCAGTAGAGGTTGAAAGGGGTAGCCAGGTACTGGGAAGAGGGGGATTAAGCAACACCAAAGCTGGTTGTGGATGGTCCCAAGATCAGAGGTTCGAAGAGCCTAGAAGGAAGTGAGAGGGAAGGCAAAGGGATGTGTTTAAGAAGCCCCCATCCCAGCACTCTGGAGGCAGAGGATCTCTGTGAGCTTGAGGCCAGCCTGATCTACAGAGCGAGTTCCAGGACAGCCAGAGCTACACCGAGAAAACCTGTCTCCAGAAAAATAAAAGGGTGAGGGTGGGGATGGGCTGGAGCTCCCATTCCACACGCTCATGCAAAAGGAGAGCAGCTTCCCAAAGGGATACTTTTTGCTTGCAGTGGAGAGCGGACCAGTTCCTGATACAGGGGGCAAAAGCCACACCACACGGTGTGGAACTAATACAGGCTGCCTGACAGAGGCAGCTCCCTGGGACCCTCTTCTCCCTCTCTGCCCCCAGCTAAGTAAGAAGTATGGGCCTGTGTTCACGGTACACCTGGGCCCCTGGCGCCGCGTGGTGGTCCTGGTTGGACATGATGCTGTTCGAGAAGCCCTGGGAGGTCAGGCTGAGGAATTCAGCGGGCGGGGAACGTTGGCAACTCTGGACAAGACCTTTGATGGTCACGGTGAGTCATGAGTGCAAATGGGGGCTGCTGGGTCTTGCCCCACTTCAGGTATGGAAGGTTTTGTACAGGTGACTAAGTGCCTACCTTTCTAGGAAATGGGGTGACAACAGTGCCTGTCATTGAAGGTTGTACTAAGGTTGTTAAAGAAGAGAGCAGGCTTGTGTCAAGTGGGTGCTTACTCACCAACTTCCAACCAGAGTGATCATAATTACTACTCCCTTATCCGGGAATTGATAAATAAGCACTCATGGCACGGAAGCTTGACGTACGTGGCTCATTCCCAACATTTGGTAGGCTAAGACTGGAGGAACTCAGCATGCACTACATAGTGAGTTCAAGGTCAGTTTGGGCTACATAGGACATGACAGTGTGACTAGGATTTGTGGTAGAGCATGCATAGAACCTACCAGTGATAGTTGCAGGCCTTGTTCAGTGGAAAGTACTTAACTAGAATTCCCCAGTGAGGGGCTGGGGGCATGGCTCAGTGGTAGCGCCCCTGCCTAGAATCCCCAGTGAGGGGCTGGGGTGTGGCTCAGTGGTAGAGCCCCTGCCTAGAATCCCCCAGTGAGGGGCTGGGGGTGTGGCTCAGTGGTAGAGCCCCTGCCTAGAATCCCCCAGTGAGGGGCTGGGGTGTGGCTCAATGGTAGAGCCCCTGCCTAAAATCCCCCAGTGGGCATGGCTCAACAGAGTATTTTCTTAGAATTCACTAATGAAGGGCCAAGGATCTTGTCCTCTCCCTAGCTTGTGTAATGCCATGGATTCCATGCCCAAGCCAAAAGCAAGAGAAGAGGGCCAGGGGGCCCAAAACACAGAAATAATTCTTTATGCTAAGATGGGAAGCATGAGCAGCATGTGTGGAGCCCTGGCTTCAGTCTCCAGGACCACAGAAAAGTCCGGCAACACAGTAGTGACTAAGCTGCCTACTTCCCCTAGAGAACCCAGACAGCCTGTCAGCAGACAGGATGGAAGGGCGAGCTAGCATTGGGGGGTGGGGTGGGGGGAATCTAGGATTCTAGGAATCCAGAGGCGGTGCCAGACGCAGCCTATGCTCTGAGACATACCCAAGAAACTGACAGGACAAAGAGTCTGTCGAAGCTGCAGCTCTTGGGCTAGAAGGGAAGTTATATCCAGGCAAAAGGACCAGCATGCTCGCAGGTGTGGAGGAAAGAGAATGGATGTCACATTTCTCTTTGTCAGTGCACAGGCTCTCGGTGCCCGGCCCTGTCCTAGGTACTGAGGACACGCAGTTTCCAAGGCAGATAGATGCCCGTGTCTTCTGGCTGTGAGAGAAATGTAGAAACTACAGAGGGGATAGAATTCTAAAGTGAGAAGAAGCACGGCTCTGAGAGCAGGGACACAGTGTGGGGGTGGAGGTGCTGCACTGGAGTGGGGTGGGGAGGGAGGCAGGCTTCTCAGAGCAGGTGACATCTGGGCTGCAACACAGTGAGGGAGTGGGGTTCCTCCAGGCTGGGGAGGCAGCAGAGAGTGGCGGCTCAGGCCTTTGATCCAAGTACTCAACAGGCTGAGTCAAGAGGATTGCTAGGAGTTCAGGCCAGCCTGGGCTACATAGCAAGACCCTCTCAAAAAAAAAAATCATTAATAATTAAAAACAAAAGGATGGGGGCAGGGAAGATGGTTAAGCAGTTCTTAAAGAGAACTTGACCCTTGTTCCCAGGACCCGTTTTGGGCAGCTCACAATAGCTTATATTCCTGCTTCAAGGGATCTGACCTCCTCTTCTGGCCTCTCCAGGCACTTGTTGTATATGTGTGAACGTACACAACACACAGAGAAATTTAAAAAAAATAAATCTTTTAAAATAAGTAAAACAATGGACTGCATCTAGGAATGTACTTGTGGTAGAATCCTCACAGAATCCTCCAGTGAGGGGCTGGGGGCGTGGCTCAGTGGTAGAGCCCCTGCCTAGAATCCCCCAGTGAGGGGCTGGGGGCGTGGCTCAGTGGTAGAGCCCCTGCCTAGAATCCAGAATCTCCCCAGTGAGGGCCCGGGGAAGAGAATTTAACACTGGTAGAGAGCTTAACATGTGCAAAGCCCTAACTAGGTTCATGTCCATCAACCCCTAAAAGAACTAGAAGGGTGGGAGAAAACAGCAAGGGTCCAGGTGGGGTTGGGGGATTGTGAATGAAGCCTTTGAGGAAATGAGAGAAGTTGTAGTTGATGATTAATAAAGCTAGAAGTCAGCATGCTTCTGTCCACCTAGCAGGCCTGTGAGTCACACCAGAGCAGCTGGGCTCTGGTTTTCTGAGAGCTATGCATTTCCCCAAGGAAAAGGCTGTGGAGTGAACAGAACTGAAGGTTAAAAGCCCAGAGGAGGGACTAGCTGGACCATGACAAGGGCTAAGGATGGAGAGAAAATGTATTTGTCAGAGAAGGCTGAGAGGGCTAGGATTCTGAGGAACAGCCAAGGGATGCGTAGTGGGGCTGAGGTAGGGAAAGGAAAGATCTAGAAGCTGGTTTCAGACATGAGAGGAGCCCAGGACAGCTTCCAACTGCCACTACAAGCCAGCCTTCATCCCATAGCTCTGAGTTCAGGAGGGGAGAACTGTGCAAAGGCATGTGTCTCGGATAAAAGAAAAGACGATGTGACTTTAACCTTCTGGCTCTCTGTTCATATTCTCACCTTGGCTCCTCAGGGCCCATGGTGCTCCTCCACACATGCTGGGACACGAGGGGACAAAGAGGGATAAAAAGGTGATGGGGGGTTAGTCACACATTCAGGCTATCTCCTCTGGCTTAAGCTCAAAGGATAAAGAGCTAAGTCAACTGTGTACTTATAGATCACCTACTGAGTCCTTATTACACACACGCACACGCACACGCACGCATGCACATGCACACGCACATGCTCACGCTCACACTCGCATGTGCACACACCATCTGCCAGGCTGGTACAGGTTCAGGACAGGGCCCTGGGACATCTCACTGAAGGGAAGGGACCAGTCTCTTCCTGAATCTGGCTTTCTATGCAGGAGTTTTCTTTGCCAATGGGGAGCGGTGGAAACAGCTGAGGAAATTCACCCTGCTGGCTCTACGGGACCTGGGCATGGGCAAGCGAGAGGGCGAGGAGCTGATCCAGGAGGAGGTGCAGAATCTGGTGGAGGCTTTCCAGAAGACAGAAGGTCAGAAGGGTGGAGCCAACAGATGCTTCCAGCCAAGAGGAAGAGGAACCATCCCCTTTGTTCCTGGGTGGTGGTGAATCTGCTAAGGGATGGTGGGGGGTGCACAGGGGTGGGGAACTTTGCTCACCTCCTCACTGACTCTGTCCTTTATCTCTGGAGGTGCCACAACTGCTCTCCCTGTCCTTGGAACATTGGTACCCTTGAGCAGGCTCTCTTTCTCCCTCTCTCCCCGCTTCCTTCCTCTTTAACCCCCTATCTCCTTTGTCTTGTTTTGTCTGAGACAGAATTTTACTAGTTAGGCCAGTCTGTCTGGCCTGGAACTGATAATTAATCCTTCTGCCTCAGTCTCCAAGTGCTAGGACTGCAGGCGTGAGCTGCCACGGCTGGCTCTCCCCCCCCCCCCTCTCTCTCTCTTTCTCTGTGTGTGTGTGTGTGTGTGTGTGTGTGTGTGTGTGTGTGTGTGCGCACACGCTGTTTATCTGATTTCATAAATAAACCACAGTAAGTTCCTTTCAATGGTAAAAACAGCATCCTTGACACAGGGGATTCTAATGAAATCGGCAGCGACAGGAACAGACAGTTGCTTCCTGAGGTTTAGCCACTGCCTGTAACAGGCCAGTGAACACAAAGCGAAACACAGGTGGCCTTCTTATTTCTGAGACAGTGATAGAATGTCCCCCGTGTTCAAACATGTTTGTACGCCCAGCTATATGAATCCAAGTGTAAAACCACTCAGTAGGTGTGAGGTGACACCCCCGTCTTTGCGGAACATTGAACGTAACTACTTAATCTTGAGAAAGGGAGAGAGAGCCACACTAGCATGCAGCTGGAGCTGTTATTCTAAAGAAGCTCACTTCCGCTTCACCACAAGTCGGTTTTATTTAAATCAGGGCTGTCCGACAAAAACATTGCTCGCCATTCACGTTCTGAATTGAATCACGGTTCACATATGAGACATTTGTTTTGTGATAAGTAAGGCAGAGTAGCCTTGGGTTTTGTAAGTCAGTGTTTCTCGGTGTCGCCCTGGCTGTCCTGGACCTCACTCTGTAGGCCAGGCTGGCCTTGAACTCAGAGAGATCCACCCGCCTCTGTCTCCCCAGTGCTGGCACCAAAGGTATGCGCCATCACTGCCCGGCTTCACTCTTCACCTTTTTAAGATAAGCTATTCAGTCTGCCCTCTCCTTTCTTAATCCAGAGAACGTCATTTCTGTCCCAGATATGTATTCTTTGAATTCTCCAAATACTCCATTAGGGCTTTATCTCCCAGGTGATCCTTTGTTCTCCTTGGCATCTGTGTAAGAGAATCCATTGGCCTGGCCTGGCTTCCACCCAGACAGACCCTGGAGATTTGATCCAGTCCCATGCTTGCCTCTCTTTTCCACAGTGTGGAAAACTCTTCTGGCCTTTCTCAACACTACAAACCACTCAAATGCTGCAACCCAAAGACAGATGCCCTGTTCTCTCTCTTTTCTCTCTCTTTGTTGCTAGGCTTTGTTTTAGGTTTGGGGTGTGTGTGTGTGTGTGTGTGTGTGTGTGTGTGTGTGTGTGTGTGTGTCTGTCTGTGTGTGTGTGTTTTGGTTTTTTGCTTTTCGAGACATAGTCTCACTCTGTAACCCTTGAACTCCCAGCAATCCTTCTGTCTCAGCTTCTCAAGGGCCAGGAACACAGGTGTGAGCTACCACAACTATTTTAATGCTCTTTCTGCCTCTTTTTATCTAATTCTAATCTCTCTCTCTCTCTCTCTCTCTCTCTCTCTCTCTCTCTCTCTCTCTCTCTTTCTCTGCCTTCTATGCCTCTGGGGGACGTCCATTCAACCCTTCCATGCTGCTGGCCCAGGCTACCTCTAATGTCGTCTGTTCCCTCATCTTTGGCGTCCGTTTGCCCTATGAAGATAAAGAGTTTCAGGCTGTGATCCAGGCAGCAAGTGGGACCTTGTTGGGGATCAGCTCTCCATGGGGCCAGGTAAGTGCTGGAAGCCTTCTCTAGCCCCAAAGCTTCCTGTCAAACGCTCTGGGAATGAGTTGTCTTCCTGTACCCACAGGCCTACGAGATGTTCTCCTGGCTACTGCAGCCCTTGCCAGGCCCCCACACACAGCTCCAGCACCACTTGGGCACACTGGCTGCCTTCACTATCCAGCAGGTACAGAGACACCAGGGACGCTCCCACACCTCAGGTCCTGCTCGTGACGTCGTCGATGCCTTCCTGCAAAAGATGGCACAGGTGTGGAAGAGGAAAGTCCCTTTTGAGTATGACTGGCAACTGGCCTAGCTAATAGTCCATTTACTTAGCGTATGCTGAGCCCTCATCCCAGGGATGAACTCAGGATGGGACTCTGGGGAGGATTTATTTTATTTTGCTAGAGGAAGAGACCATTCCTTTTTGATTCTAGTCTGCTATAAAGAGCTTTCTTCAGGGACTGAGAGCTCCAGAGGGTCTTTATTACTCTCTTCCCTTTTTATTTTTGGTGAGATATGGTCTTACTCTGTAATCAGGCCTGGAACTCACCCTGAGGCCTAGGCTGGCCTGGAACTCACCCTGAGGCCTAGGCTGGCCTGGAACTCACCCTGAGGCCTAGGCTGGCCTGGAACTCACCCTGAGGCCTAGGCTGGCCTGGAACTCACCCTGAGGCCTAGGCTGGCCTGGAACTCACCCTGAGGCCTAGACTGGCCTGGAACTCACCCTGAGGCCTAGGCTGGCCTGGAACTCACCCTGAGGCCTAGGCTGGCCTGGAACTCACCCTGAGGCCTAGGCTGGCCTGGAACTTGGAGATATCCCCCTGTGTCTGCCTCCTAAGGGCTAACCCCCCAGGCCTAGCTTCAGGTCTTTTCTCTACCTCCATGTGTCTGTATACAAGTTGGCAGAGCTGTCTAGCAAGCAGGAAGCCCTAGGTACCACCCCTAGAACCACATGAACTGGTTATGGTAGCTCACACTTGTCATCCCAGCACCTAGGACGCAGAAGCAGGAGGTCATCTTCATCTGTATAGCAAGTATGAGGCCAGCCTGGGCTACATGAGACCCTGTTTCATAAACAAGAGTAATGACCAATGGCTTGTCTCGGTGGGTAAAAGGATTTGGCATCAAGTCTGACTGTCTGTGTTTGAGACCCAGGACCCATAGGACAGGGAGAACCAGCTTCTGCAAGTTGTCCTCTGACCTCCACATGCATACCATGGCGCACCCATGCCCACACATAAAATGTTTAAAAAAAGATTTTCTTTTAAATCTAGAATGTCACCCACCATGCCTTTAATCCCAGCACTCAGGAAGAAGGAAACAGGTAAATCTCTGTGACCAGCCTAGTCTACAGAGTGAGTTCCAAGACAACCAAGGATACACAGAGAAACTTTGTCTGGAATAATAATAATAATAATAATAATAATAATAATAATAATAATAATAACAACAATAATAACAATAATAACAATAAATAAACTTGAATCTGTATCCCACTTAAATAACAGTTCCTCACTTCCCAACTTGTCCCAAACACTTATTTCAAAAGGAGAAAGAAGACCCAGGTACAGAATTCACCGAGAAGAACTTGCTGATGACAGTCACATACCTGCTGTTTGCTGGGACTATGACCATCGGAGCCACCATCCGCTATGCCCTTCTGCTCCTACTGAAGTACCCTCAAGTCCAAAGTAAGAAACTGGTCCTGCCAGGCGGCCCCAGGAACCAGAGCAGCGGTTCCGGAGGACAGAATGTGGAAATGAAAAAGAACGTGGCTTGGAGTTCCCCAAGGGGTTCCCCGAGCGGCGAGGGCTTCCAGAACTTCTGATCACAGTGCAAGATGTAGTGAGAGGCGAGACAGGACCCACCTGTGCCACTTGTCACCTTGTCCCCACTCATGGGGAGCCATAGAAGGATCTTGAGCAGGGAAGATATGATTGGTTTGTGCATTTATTTTTATTTGAGATAGGATCATACTTTATAGCCCAAGCTAGCCTGCTGCTCACTGTTTAGCCCAGGCTGGTCGCTAACTCAGCATCCTAGCTCGGCTTCCCTCGTGCTGGATGTGTTAAATTACCGCATGCAGTTTATATCTGCATTTTAGAAAATGTCTGAGCTTCCATGACAGAATGAACTGGAGGAGACTGGAACTCAGTGGCAGAGTTCTTGCCTAGAGTCTCAGGGGACAGTGAAGGGGAGCTCAAGAGCCCTTGCTTAGAATCGATCCACTGGTGAAAGGTGGGGATGTGACTCAATGGTAGAGTGATTGCCTAGCAAGCAGGAGGCTTTGGATAACATTCCCAGCTAACACCCCACAACATGCACACATGCACACACACACACACACACACACACACACACACACAGGAATACCATATGCACATGCGCACACTCATGCAGGCACACATGTACACACATGCATGTAGGAACACACACACACACACACACACATAGGAACACCATATGCACATGCGCACACTCATGCAGGCACACATGTACACACATGCATGTAGGAACACACACACACACACGCAGGCACACACATGAATGAATGCATGCAGGAACATACATACACACATGTGCATACTCGCACAGGCACACATGTACACACATGCGTGCACACACACACACACATGCGCGCACGCACGCACAGCGGATTGTAAATGATGAGAGGAGACCCAAGCGCTCCAGGAGGTGGACGGAAACCTGAAGAAATAAGACAGGGTTAGGCGGGACACAGGGGATAGAAGCGGAATAGGCTGGTCTTGAGAACAAGGAAAGGAGGACTTGTCCAGGGGTACACTTGAGTTTCTAGCTGGCAAACTGCGGACAGTGGAGTTACCCTGAGCTAGAGACAGGAAAGATGAGGACGGTGTTGCTGTCAAAGGGGATGCCAAACACTGTGGGTCTTGCCTGTAATCCCTGCACTCAGGAGGCCTGAAGCAGAATGACTGTCACAAGTTCAAGGCCAGCCTTTATCACATAGTGAATGACAGCCTTGGCTACTTACCAAGAGCCTGTCATAAGAAAAAGGAGGGGAAATGCAGGTGGGGAAATATATTAAAGTCACCTTGGAAGGCAAGCAGGAGGCTCTGGGTAATATTCCCAGTTAGCACCCCACAACATGCACACCTGCACACACAGACACACAGACACACACACACACACACACACACACACACGGAGAAGAATACAAACTTCACAAGACACTGGACCAGGCCTGGAGTTTAAAAATTATAATCAGGGCTAGGGAGATGGTTCAGAGGGTAGCTGCACAAGCATGAGGATGTGAGTTCAAATCCTCACCATTTATGTAAAAAGCTTGGCACAGCTGTACCATAACTCAGCACTAAGGGAGGAGGGGCTGAGACCGGAAAATCACTACTGGCTGCCAGCCTAGCTCCGGGTTCAGCTGTAGATAACGGGAATAAGGTGGTTAGTAATGGAGCAAGACAGGGACATCCTCCTTGGGCACCCCAGCACACTTGTGTGCACATCCCCATCCCCCACACCCCATCTAGGTGTGGTAGTGCTCACCTGTAATCCCAACGCTTAGTAGGCTGTGAGTTTGAGGCCCAGGCTTGGTTACACGTGGAGATACACTCTAGCCTGGTTCATAGACAAAACAGAATAAACAAAACAATGAAAAAGAGGTCATGATCAGAGCTGTGGCTAGCCTGTAGTAAGTGAGGAAGGGCAGGTGGATAACAGGCCAGGCTGGGAATGAACTCCCCACCCCCACCTCCAATCCCACTCCCACCCCAACACCACCCCCAATCCCACCCCCAGGGAACTCAATGTCTCCAGCTAAATGCCTGAAGGCTAGTGAAGTAACCTGACCCCTAGTGAAGTAGCCTGACCGGATAAGCAGCACTCTAAGGCCCAGGGCCGTTACTGGACTCAGCTATGACTTTGAGTGGATGTCTGAGGCTCTGTGGGTCTCAGTTTCCTCATCTAGAAAATGGTGATCAATAACAGTCTCCACCATGCCCACACCTTTAATCCCATTGCTTGGGAGGCAGAGGAAAGTGATCTCTGTGAGTCCGAGGCTAGGCTGGTTTATGTAGCGATTTACAGGACAGCCACTCTCAACACCATTTTTTTGTTAAGGGAGTTAAGGCAAAATAGATACAATATCCAACATAGGCAGACGAGACCCCAGGCTTACCTGCTCCTCACCTGCTGCTAGCCTCACCCCCAAACCACTCCTGCACAAGATGAGGCTTCTGGGGGAAGAATCCTAGGGTCCGTCCCACCCTTGACCCGTAACACTCTTGATTCAGAGCGTGTTCGGGAGGAGCTGATCCAGGAGCTGGGTCCCAGCAGGGCTCCAAGTCTCAGCGATCGAGTTCGCCTCCCTTACACGGATGCTGTTTTACACGAGGCACAGCGGCTCCTGGCCCTGGTACCCATGGGAATGCCCCACACCGTCACGAAGACCACTTCCTTCAGAGGATATACTCTGCCCAAGGTAGGTGTATGGCACGGCCAGAGCAATTACCTCTGCCCTGGGACTTGCCTTTGGATGCCTCTGCCTCTGTCTGGTCCACCCCTTTCTCTCCCGCCTCTATTGAAAAACAGTTCAGAATAGAACCACCAGGGGGCGACATACCTCCAATCCTGAGAGAACAGCAGCGGCTCCTTCTGGAATCAAATCCTTATGCTAGTTAGCTCTGTTGTTTTTCTTAGCTGGAACTTGAACAAATTGCTTCATCCGCTGAGCTTCAAAATACCCCTCTTCTAAATTAGGAATAACGATACTAATAGTCATTCGGACTTGTAAGAGAATGCTTGAAAAACATCTACCCAGCTCTTGATGGTGGGTGGGTGCCCATGTACACACAGAGGACAGCCACAGTGTCATAATAAACACCTTACATCGTGTCAGCCATTGTTCTGGATGCTTTCTGTTAGCGTCATTTTCTTTCATCCGCAAAACAATCCTATGCAGTCATCACACCCATTTTACAGATGGCAGAACTAAGAGGTGTGCACCCAGCCAGAGAGTGGGAAGACAAGATTTGAACCCAGGACCTAAGCTTTAATCACTTCAACCTTTCTTTCTGTTACTTAGTAACAGTTCCATGATCCTTTTCCGGGAGCTCCTTCACCTTCACAGCTCACATGCCAGGGGCCAGACTTTGTAGCAAATCACACTTTGCCCCTCTGCTCTGACTCCCCCGCCTGCCTTCACCCTCTCCCATAACAGCCCCAAGAATACACAAGCTCTGGTCTGGCCCGAGGGACTGCAGCCCTCCCTGCCTGTCCCTTCTTGGACATCCCTCCCCACATGCTCTTGTCTTGCCTCCTGCGACATTCCCCAGAGAGGTGACTTCGTACAGCCACAATTTAATCTCGAGATCACAACAGACTCCCAGAATCTCAAAACAGTATAAAAATAGCACACTTTGCCAGTCTCCCCTAGGGGTTTCCTTGGCTACTGCTTAAGTTCTCTAGGCCTTAGTTTCTCCATTTTTTTTTTCATAGCCCTCCCTTCACCCTATAAGGTACTAGGGGTTGAACCCAGGACCTCTTACACATTAAGCAAATGTTCTACCACCAACTTACATCCTAGACGCACACCCTTGTGGAGGTTTGTTTGGTTGGTTTTTGATTTTTTTTTTTTTTTTTTTTTTTTTATTTTCGGAGCTGGGGACTGAACCTAGGGTTTGCGCTTAGGCAAGCACTCTACCACTGAGCTAAATCCCCAACCCCTGATTTTTCTTTTGAAATATGATCTTTAGGGTTGGGGATTTAGCTCAGTGGTAGAGCACTTGCCTAGCAAGCACAAGGCCCTGGGTTCGGTCCCCAGCTCTGGGAAAAAAACAAAAAAAAAAAACCAAAAAACAAGGAAATATGATCTTTTTAAGTAGCATGGGCTGGCCTTGAACTTGCAATCTTGCCTCCTTCCTATCTCAGCCTCCAGGCTCGTGCCATTACACCCAGACTCTCCGTCTTTAAATTGGGCTTCTCCTTCCTGAGCTTAACTCCAGAGACTCAAGGTGTCAGGACAGGACAGGACTGTGTCCGTGTGAGCCTGTTACATACAAGGCAGTGGGTGTGAATGTTGAAAGAAAACGCTTGGTTATCCCAGTGTGGTAACACACACGCCTGCTATGTCACCACTGAGAAACTGAGGCAGGAGAATTGCTGCCAGTTCAAGGTTAGCTTGGGATACATAATGAGACCTGGCCTAGAACGAAAGTAGGAGCAAACGGGAGAAAAGAGAGAAAGGCACAGAAGTGGTTATTTAAAAAAGAGCGCACAGTGCTGTAGCTGAGGACCCAAGTTTCGTTCTCAGCATCCATGTTGGGTGGCTCACAGCTGCCGGTAACTCCAGCTCCAGGGGGACACGACGCTTCTGCATCTACAAGGATTCATATGCACATACACACACTCTGACACACATGCATAAATTTAAAAAAAAAAACTAAATACCTATAAATCTTTTCTTTAAAAAAATAATTTTTAATCCAGTTATTTTAAGAGTATACATGTAGAACACCCAACTGTGTGAGCTTTCACCTGTCTCCTCAGGGCACTGAGGTCTTTCCTCTGATTGGCTCCGTACTGCATGACCCTGCGGTTTTCCGGAACCCGGAAGAGTTCCAGCCAAGCCGCTTCCTGGACGACGATGGTCGGATTAGAAAACACGAAGCCTTCCTGCCCTACTCCTTAGGTATCTAATGGGCTTTCGGGATAATCAGAGGGTGCTGACTGGCCCGTGGCTCCAATTGGGGAGGCGCTTTCCCGCACCCCTGGGTCTCTGTCGGTTCCCAGGGTCCCGTGAGCCCAGATGTGACCACGGCTGACTCAGTCCTTCCCACCAGGTAAGCGAGTCTGCCTAGGAGAAGGCCTGGCTCGGGCGGAGCTGTGGCTCTTCTTCACTTCCATCTTGCAAGCCTTCTCCCTGGACACCCCGTGCCCGCCGGGTGACTTGAGTCTGAAGCCAGCTGTCCGTGGACTTTTCAACATCCCCCCGGACTTCCAGCTGCAGGTCTGGCCCACTGGCGATCAGTCCAGATGAAGGAAGGAATTTGGAAGGTGGGAGCCACCTGGGACGACACAGTGTGTGAAGCAGGAGTCTCGGGAGCTACCCCACACCACACACCATGTACCAAGGTAGCTGTGAAGACCAGGGGGCCACATCCCCAGGACATAACCGCACAGCAACCGACGCGTATGCTTTTTTGGAGAGGGCTGTCTGAAACGGGATCTTGCTATGGGACACAAGCAGATCTCAAAACTTGTGATCTTCCTGCCTCAGCGTCCTGGTTGCTGTAATTAAAGATATGCACCGCCATGAAGAGCTGCATAGGTTTCCAGCCTACATCAATGTAATGTATACCATCCGGAATCACAAGCATATAGCTAGATACCCCACCATCCACCACACAATTGCGTATGCACACAACCTTAATCTACACAGACACACAAACAACCCAACCGCGTTCAAGACCTCCCTGTCTAACGCTCTCAGCACCACGTTGCTGGGTCCCTGCCATAGAAAACAGCATGCCCCAGCTGGGGTCGTGTCACAGCCAGAACGATGTTCCTGTCTACTCCCATGGAATGACCTCACCACCATCCAGGCACACGAGTACCTCCATCTACGGCCACTAGCCAGAAATCCACACAGCCAAACCTTACATGACAACATCTTGGCTCTTCCAAACGTCTTCCCACTGAGACACACCGTGACGACAAACTATTCCCCCGCCGCCTCCACACCCTTGCCCCTCAAACATGCTCCTTCCAGCAAATTTCCCCAATATAACTGTTTCCTGGTCTGTAACTGCGCGCACAGACCTTTTACAGATGGGGACCACAGACCCAGAGGAAAAAATTCCCAGTCGTGTTTTACGTAATTGCATTATCAGGGGCCTGCTCTCAAACACATTCTGATCTCAAGCTGCCTACAAGTCCTCATGGGAGTGCTGGAAATGTACCCCTCCCCTGGAAGGACTAACTGGTCAAACAGGGATGGAGCAGGGGAGTGCTGTTGGATGTTTCCAGCCCTCCTTATCAGGACAGAAGCCATATCTGACCTCTTTGTGTCCCCATTTTGCAATAAAAGTTTGTCTCTGGCCCGGGAACGGACACCCTCGGCTTGTGTGAGTAAGGGGTGGGGATGAGGGAGTCCGCCCCTCCCCTGAGGCTGGGAGGGAGCAGAAAAACATGGTTACCGCCCACCTCGCTGTTGACATCAATGCCAGATGTGTAGCTGAGGGGGTGGGGAGAGGGAACAGACAGGGCTGGGGCTGTCTGCTGTGAGCTTTAGGATCACCGGAAAGTCTTCAGCCAACAACAGCTCTGGCCTCTGGGAGGGCTCCAAATCTGAAAGCAGATTGCTGACACACAGGCACTAAGGACACAGGCCTCACACTCTACCCTTGTTTCCACTACCAGGCGTCTCCTGGTTTTTCCCATCACTCCATTTTTTTTTTAAAACAGCCATCAACTCTATCGATGCTGTCTGGAGGTGTAGCTCAATGGTGGGCGCCTGCTTAACATGTATGGGGCCCGGAGTTCCATCTTCATTACTGACAGAAATAAAAAATAAAATGGCCACTAGCTTCTGCTGGGTCTACTTCACTTATCACTCTTTGTTACGGTTATTTTAAGAAAAAATTAGAAAATAATTGAACATGCGTTGTCTTTTAATTTCATTTAGGACAGGGCCTTAGGTAAGAGGCGGTGATGCACCCCTTTAATCCCAGCACTTGGGAGGCAGAAGCAGGTGGATCTGTGTGAGTTCCAGACCAACCTGGTCTACAGATCAAGTTCTAGGACAGCCAGGGTCATTTGAAAAACCTAAAAAAAAAAAAAAAAAACTAAAAAAAAACAAAACAAAACAAAAAACAGGAGGAATGGGAGGAAGAAAAAGAACAAGAGGAGAAGGGGGAAGAAGAAGAGGGAAGAGGAGGAGGGGAATCTCATGTAGCCCAGGCTGAGTTCTCTGTAAAGCCAAGGCTCGCCTTGAACTTCTGATCCTCCTGCCTCTACGCCCCAGGTGCCAGGATCTCTGCTGTGCTCACTGTGCCTGTTTTGTTTTCTATTTGTTTGAGACAGAGTTTCTCTGTGTAGCCCTGGTTGTCCTGGAAATTGTCCTGTAGACCAGGCTGGCCTTGAACTCACAGATCCACCTGCTTCTGCCTCCTGAGGGATTAAAGGCGAGTGCCACTGACTTGGCTTACCCTGTCTGGTTTTCTATGGTGCTGGTGATGGAATTCGAGGCTTCATCACGTGCTAGGTGGGCTCTACTGACTGAGCAACCTAATACCCCAGACCTACACCTACCCCAGACCCACACCTACCCCAGACCTACACCTACCCCAGACCCACACCTACCCCAGACCCACACCTACCCCAGAACCACACCTACCCCAGACCCACACCTACCCCAGACCCACACCTACCCCAGACCCACACCTACCCCAGACCCACACCTACCCCAGACCCACACCTACCCCAGACCCACACCTACCCCAGACCCACACTTACCCCAGACCTAAGTCATCTTTTTGAAAGCTTCCCAATGGGCTGAAGAGACGGCTCAGCAGTTAAAAGCCCCACTGTTCTTCCAGAGATCTCAAGTCCAATCCCAAACACCCACATGGCAACTTAAAACTGTCTTCTTACTCCAACTCCAGGAGATCTGATATCCTCTGAAGATACCACACATATATGAGGTACACAAATATTCGTGCAGACAAAACACCTATCCCATAAAATTATACACATACACATACAGTTTATCCAAAAAACTCTTGTAGTCTGGGGAGATGGCTCAGTGGTTAAGAGCACTATCTGCTCTTCCAGAGGTCCTGAGTTCAATTCCCAGGAACCACATGGTGGCTCACAGCCATCTGTAATGGGATCCAACGCCCTCTTCTGGTGTGTCTGAAGACCATGACAGTGTACCCATATACATGAAACAGATAAATAAATAAATCTTTAAAAAAAAAAAAAAAAGACAATGGCTTTTGCTTGCTTTGCTCTTAAAATTCACATTCAGGATAATCTGGAATCTTCCAAGTGATGAATTTAAAGAGTCATGGAACTAAATATGGTAGTGCAAGCCTCTAATTTCAGCACCCAAGAGGCTCTGGCAAGCCGATTACCGAGAGTTTGAGGCTAGCATGGAGTACATGGTGAGTGTGAGGTGGCCTAAGCTATTTCTAAAGGTTGTTTCAAAGATAAGAAGGTAAATAGTAACCCTGCACCTTGTACTCTCTCAACATAAAGCATAATTATGATGACTTCAATAGGAAAAAAAAGACGAACTCATTCATGGCTTCATCCACAGACAATAATTATTAGACAGCAAGGTGAAACCTATGTAACTAGTGACTGTGGTCAGTGAGCATTGACTTGGAGACATAGTCTCTGGGTAGAGTGTTTGCCTCATAAACACTATAGAAACACCAATACAGCTCAATTGGTCCAGTGTGTGGACCAAACAAACATGAGGTCCTGAGGTCACAGCCCAGTACAAACACTCATAAGCACACACATACTCACACACACACACACACACACACACACACGCACAAGCACACACTTACACTATACATTCTCTTCTTTTATCATGTGGGTTTCAGATATCAAAACCTATCATTTTGGGGAGTGAAGAGATGGCTCAGGGGTTAAGAGCACTGACTGCTTTCCCAGAGGTCCTGAGTCCAATTCCCAGCAACCACATGGTGGCTCACAACCATCTGTAATGAGATCTGATGCCTTCTTCTGGTGTGTCTGAAGACAGCGAGTGTATTCACATATATAAAAATAAGCGAATCTTAAAAACCAAAACAACAGGGGTTGGGGATTTAGCTCAGTGGTAGAGCGCTTGCCTAGGAAGCGCAAGGCCCTGGGTTCGGGTCCCCAGCTCAAAAAAAAAAAAAGAACAAAAAAAAAAAAACCAAAACAACAGAAAACCCTATCAACTCTTTAGCCAAAGGTATATAACTTAATGGCATTAAATAGATTCATATCTGCTGTCATTACGACTATTACTTTATGTGTGTATGTGCACATGTGTGCAGGTGCCTGCAGCAGCCAGAAGAGGGCGTCAAAGCCCTTGGAGCTGGTGTTCCTGGGGATTGGGAGTCTTCCAGCTGGGCTCCATGGAACTGAACTTCAGTGTTCTGCAAGAGAGCGGCAAGCTCTGTTTACCCTGAGCTCTCCCTCCAGCCCCTGATTTTTGTTCTGAGACAGGTCTTCATTCTACAGCCCATGCTAACCTGGAAATCACTGTGTGGTCCAGGATGCCTTTGACTACAGAGTCCTGCATCATCCCCCTGAAGGTGGGAATTACAAGCACGAGCCACCACACCCAGCTAACATTTACTTTTGAAAAGTCAAAAACTGTATGACTCACTTTGACAGGCGTCACGACCGTGTTTACATTTCCCTGGTGGCCTCATAAAAGGATTTTGCTTTCATTCTTGCATTTATTTGTTTAATTATTTATCTATTTATTTGCGGTTGGAAGGAAATGTGGGTATGTCTGTGCCACGGTACCGGCATGGAAGTCAGGGGACTCCTTGCAGAAGTATCTTCTCTCTTTCCATGGTATGGGTTCTAAGTATCAAACTCAAACTGTCGGTCCCGGGGGCAAGCACCTTTACCCAGTGAGTCACCAGGTTCACAAGTGTATTTTATACTATATTTATGTTCATGTTTGTTTGCTGGGTGTCCCTGTGTGTGTGGTAAAGATTTAAAAATCTTTACGTGTGTGTGTGTCTACCTACATGCATGTGTGCCATATGTGTGTCTGATGCTTGTAGAGTCCAAAAAAAAAAAAGGGTTCCAGATCCCCTAAAACTAGAGATGAAAGTGATGGGTCCTGGGAAGTCGAGCCCAGTCTTCTGCAGGGACAGCAAGTGCTTTTAACCACCGAGGGAATCTCTCTAGCCCAGCCAGTACGTCACAACTCACTTAGGAGTTGAATGACCCTTTCACAGGGGTCAGATATCAGACGTCCTGCATATCGATATTTACATTGTGATACATAACAGTAGCCGAATTGCAGTTGTGGAGTAGCGATGACATGATTTTGTGGTTGAGGAACTGTATTAAAGGGTCGCAGTGTTAGGAAGGTTGAAAACCACTGGTCTACCTCCACTGTTTTGAGGCAAAGCGTCATGTAGCCCAGGCAGGCCTCAAGCTTACGGTGTAACTGGAGCTGGCCTTGAACTCCTGATCTTCCTGCTTCCACATCCCAAGTGCTGAGATTATAGGCAAGTGTCACCAGGCTTCACTTAGACTTGTTGCATTAAAACTCAGTGGTTGGAGAGATGGCTCAACAGTTAAGTGCACTTACTGCTCTTCCAGAGGACCCAGGTTCAATTCCCAGCACTCAGCTCACAGTCCTCAATAATTCTAGAAACCCTCTTCTGGTTTCTGTGTGCACTGCACACACATGGTGCAGACACATGTGTAGGTAAAACATACACACACACTTTTTTTAAAAAAAGAAATGTATTTATTTATGATATATAAGTATACCGTAGCTGTCTTCAGACACACCAGAAGAGGGCGTCAGATCTCATTACAGATGGTTGTGAGCCACCATGTGGTTGCTGGGAATTGAACTGAGAACCTCTGGGAGAGCAGTCAGTGCTTTTTTTTTTTTTTGGTTCTTTTTTTCGGAGCTGGGGACCGAACCCAGGGCCTTGCGCTTCCTAGGCAAGCGCTCTACCACTGAGCTAAATCCCCAACCCCGCAGTCAGTGCTCTTAACCCCTGAGCCATCTCTCCAACCCAGAAGTAAATACTTTTAAGTACTAGAATCTTGATTTCACATGGTAAGAGTCTTAGGTTTTTGAAATCTGTAACAGTTCTCCATTCTTTTGCTTATTTTATCTCACTTCATTTAGTTTAGTCTTTATTTTTATTACATTTGTTTATTTTCATACGTGAGGGTAGGAGTAGGTACGTTCCTTTGACCCGGGGATTGAACTCAGGCTGTCAGGCGTAGAGTGGCCTTTACACCCTGACCCTAGTTTTTCCATTTTCCATTTGACTGAGTATAGCTCTGAGCCTCAAGTTGGCCTCCAGCTCCATTTCTCCGTCTCAGCCGCCTGGGTCTTGGGGTTGCAGGTATGAGCCATCGCATGCCAGGCATCGTTTATATTTTAAATAGCCCGGGTCATTTGTCCTGTGTAAGTGTTTATATGCTGGTTTTGGCTGACAGCTTCTTCATGGTGTCGTTCGACGTCCTTCTCTTCCCAGAATCTGCTATAAACCGGAAGCTGGATTAGATGCAGGCTCATTCCAGCAAAGAACTCATCGGGGGAGATGCCTGTGGCAGAGCCTTAGACCTTAGCACAACCAATTCAGGCCATAAACAGGTAGACAGCACCTCACCCAAAGGACAGCATAGAGCTAATCCAGCAAAGGCCACGGCTCGGGGAAAGTCTCTAAATGTGCTAACCTTGCCTGTTGGCTTCTGTGGTTCTGCTTCTGACTAACTGTTCTCATTAATTGAAGTATGTCAATCCGGGATACGGGTTTTGAGCTTCAAAAGCTCACCCTGAGAAAGTGGTGGTGGTGCATGTCTTTAATCCCAACTCTCAGGAGGCAGAGGCAGGTGGATCTCTGTGGGTTCAAGGTCAACCTGGTCTACAGAACGAGTTCTAGGGCAGCCAGGGCTACACAAAGAGAGACTGCCTTGAAGAGAGACAGAGAGAGAGAGAGAGAGAGAGAGACAGACAGACAGACAGACAGACAGACAGACAGAGACAGAGAGACAGAGAGAGAAACAGAGAGACAGAGACAGACAGAGACAGACAGAGACAGAGAGACAGACAGAGAGACAGAGAGACAGAGAGACAGAGAGACAGAGACAGACAGAGACAGACAGAGACAGACACAGAGGCACAGAGACAAAAACAGACAGACTGACAGGTCTACACTGGAATCCTGAATGCCCAGTGTAGTCACCTGCCAGGAAATAAAGACTTTGTATTGGCTAAAGCTGTGTTTGAGTGGCCTTCTCTGGTGGATACCCAACATTCCTTCTCTTGTATCACATCACAAAAGCACCCCTCGTGTGTTGTAACAGTTAAGACTGGTATGTCTGGGTCCTGGTGTCTCCTAGGAAATCTCCCACCAACTTTTCACTTGGCAGCCTTGGTTGATGGATCCTTTAGAACCCAATGGAGGATCAGGGAGACAGATCACTGGGTGAAAGGGCCTACCACCAAGCCTAAAACCCTGAGGTTTCCGATCTCAGGGATCCACATGACAGAAGGAGAGAGAAGACTACTACAAATTGTTTCTGACTTCCACACACAAGTGCTGTGACCTGCCCCATACACACCAGATAGATAAATAAAAATAAAGCACCAAAAAAACCTAAAACTAATCTAAAGAAACCCAGTGGAGGTCTGGAGGCATAGGTCAGTGATAAGGCACTTGTGTGGGATGTGTGAGGCCTTTTGTTCTATTTATTTATTGGTAAATTTATCAGTTAGGCATGGGGCTCCACCTCTGTGACCTCAACACCCCTGAACAGAAAGAGCTATAAAATGAAATACTGTCTCAGAAAATACAGGGTTTGGAATGTAGCTCAGTGGTAGAGCCCCTGCCTAGAATCCCCCAGTGAGGGGCTGGGGGTGTGGCTCAGTGGTAGAGCCCCTGCCTAGAATCCCCCAGTGAGGGGCTGGGGGCGTGGCTCAGTGGTAGAGCCCCTGCCTAGAATCCCCTAGGGAGGGGCTGGGGTGTGGCTCAGTGGTAGAGCCCCTGCCTAGAATCCCCCAGTGAGGGACTGGGGGCGTGGCTCAGTGGTAGAGCCCCTGCCTAGAATCCCCCAGTGAGGGGCTAGGGGCGTGGCTCAGTGGTAGTGCCCCGCCTAGAATCCCCCAGTGAGGGGCTGGGGGCGTGGCTCAGTGGTAGTGCCCTGCCTAGAATCCCCCAGTGAGGGGCTGGGGGCGTGGCTCAGTGGTAGAGCCCCTGCCTAGAATCCCCTAGGGAGGGGCTGGGGTGTGGCTCAGTGGTAGAGCCCCTGCCTAGAATCCCCCAGTGAGGGACTGGGGGCGTGGCTCAGTGGTAGTGCCCTGCCTAGAATCTACTAGTGAGAGCCTAAGGGGGGTGGTTCATCCACTCAGCTCTTGCCTAATACAGACTCATTAGCATGATTCCATAAGGCCCCAGGTTCTGATCCCAGCACCAAAGAAATATTGATCAATAAACAAAAAACAATCAAACCCTATCTTTCCAGCCCAAAGGCCACTATGGTCTTTAGAATAATGAGCAAGTTCTTCCACTAGGCAAATCCCAATCCTGCCTGGGCCTGCCCATGTCTGCACTCATTCCAGTCACAGATGTGTCTCCCCAAAGTTACCCCGTCCCGCCTCTGAGTCTTTGCATGGCTCTTTCACCTGCCTGGAATGCTCCAGCCGCGTGGCTTACTGTCCACTTCCTTAGCTCTCTAGCTTAACCCCAGAGACCTTCCTTATCACAGGCATGCAACACTTCCATGCCTTGCCGTTTCCTCAAGGTCCAACCTACTTCCTCATAGGTACTTTTATCATTGTTTTTCTGTCTTTTAAAAATAGGAGATCCAGGGCTGGAGAGGTGGCTGTGTGGGTAAGGGCACGCACTTACTGATCTTGCAAAGGACCTAAGATTGGTTCTCAGCACCCAGTTGGGAGGTCACACCATCTGTAACTCCAGTTCCAGGGGACCTGATGCCCTCTTCCAAATTCTGTGGACTCCTGCACTCACATGTGACACACAGATACTGAAGTCAGGCACACACACACACACACACACACACACACACACACACACAAATAAATGAATAAATATTTTTAATAAAAGTAAGAATGGGGCCCTGAGTGGTGGTAGCACACGCCTTTTTCCCAGCACTCAGGGGCCCGAGGCAGGAGGATCTCTGTGAGTTCAAGTCCAGCCTCGTCTATGAAGGGAGATCCAAGACAGCTACGGCTACACAGAAAAAGCCTGTATCGAAAAACAAAAAGAAATTAAAAATAAAAAAATGGGAGCTCATTAAGCAAACTGAGTTGTGATCTCATTTTCTTGTGTGAAGGGCAGTTTTGTCTTCAATTCTTTTAAAAATTTATTTATTTATTATATCTAAGTACACTGTAGCTGTCTTCAGACACACCAGAAGAGGGCATCTGGTCCCATTACAGATGGTTGTGAGCCACCATGTGGTTGTTAGGAATTGAACTCAGGACCTCTGGAAGAGCAGTCAGGTCCCTTAACCACTGAGCTGTCTCTCCAGCCCCTACTTTTGGTTTTGTTTGCTTCTGTGAGGTGGTCTCGCTACATAGCCCAGGCTAGCCTTGAGTTTGTTAGTTTTTTTTTCCTGCCGCAGCCCATCAGGTACTTGAGTGATGAGTTTCAATTTGACATGAATCCCCTTGAGTTTACCGACCTTAGTGAATCTATACAAGGGTGTGATGTGTATGTATGCATGTGCATGTGTGCCTGCCTCCACAAACACAGATGCATGTGCCCTTACATGTGTGTGATGAGGCCAAAGGTAGAGGTCAAATGTCTTCCTCTCTGCCCACCTTAATTTTCAACTATTTATTTATTTAATTTTTGCTAAGGGCTGTTTTTAAAATGTGTCTAGGCGTTTTGTCTGCTTGTATATTTGTTTGCACATCATGCTCCTACCTGGTCCCTGTAGAGGCCAGAAGAGGGCATCAGATGATCCAGAACAGAACTGGTTGTGATCCGCCAAGTGTGTACTGGGAATTGAAGCCACAAATCCCCTGGAACAGCAGCTAGTGCTGCAGAGCCCGTCCTCAGCCCCTCCACCTCATTCTTTGAGATAGGGTCTCTCGCTGAACCCGAGGCTCAGGTTAACGGTAGACTGGCTCGCCGGCAAGCCCCAGGGATCCACCCATATTCACCTCCTCTAGAGTTACGGGTGCTGACAACCACACCTGACTTTGACTTAGGTAAAGCGCTTGATATACCCGAGTCAGAGCCCCAGTCCTGGGATGGACCTCTGTGCCCCAGTGTAACCTCCCTTGTAGCCCACCACCCACCAGAGATAGCGAGGGAAGTGGACTTGTCTAGGAAGGGTCTTTGGAGAAACTTCCTTCTGTGTCGTCTGGAAATCAGCAGTTCAGTTCACAGCCCAGCAGGTCAGCTCGATCCATTCACAAACACTTCACAGGTAGACCAGCAGTCCAGTGTGGTAGAGTCGGGTTAGCAACAGTAATGGTCCAAACTAGCAAAGGCGGCAAGTCTCAGCCTCAGCTTGAGTCAGTTGGAAGGACCAACAGGAACAGCAGGAGAAGTTCTCAGCTGCGCCTCTCTCAGGAAAGCAAAGATCAGAGAAGACTCAAGACCCGCAAGCATTGCACAGCTAGCTGTACTAGCAAGCCAAGCTCTGTCTCCATCACTCCAGGGAGTCCTGTTTATACCCTCCTGTGGGGTGAGTTTGAGCTACACTGCTCCCGGTAGGTCATGCTTCCAGCCACCTGCCCAGGGAAACTTTGGATCCATGAATGAAAGACACACACACACACACACACACACACACACACACACACACACACACACTAGCTTATTTTTGAAATGCCTTGGCTACCTCAAAGCTGGGCACTCCTAAACCTTCCCCTGCTAGTATGCTTTTCCCTCCTGTACCCTGGCTCAACACCTTTTTTTTTTTTTTTTTTTTTTTTGAGCTGGGAATCAACCAGGGCCTTGCGCTAGGCAAGCGCTCTACCACTGAGCTAAATCCCCAACCCGCTCAACACCTTCTAAGTCTACTTTTAACTTTGCTGCCCTGTTACCTTCAGTGAGGTCCAATGGTCTTTGCTGCCCAAGACGCTTCTGGGCAGCCCTCCCGGGGCTGCTTTCTTTTTACACCTAGGTTTCGGATGCTCTTCCCTCTGAAGCTCTAAATCTCATCCATCTCCCCCACACACACACCAACCCCCAAGTCATGGCAATTCTGTGACTCTACGTCTTCTCCTCTCTCCTGTGTCCCAGCCCACCAACTCTAAGGGTCCCACCCCGTCTCCCTTTGCCCAACCATTGGCTGCTGCCATCTTTATTGATTGTTCAAAAACCACTTGGGGACAAGGACCTTTAGTGTTTGTACACGAAGATTCCCAACTGAATCAAAGCATTAGAACCAATCTCTAACACCCTCCAAACATCGTGTGTCCTCCACGTGCCTTGCCTCAGCACATGCCTCCAATCAGCCCACGTCTGGGGAGTCCCAACAATGCAATGTAAGGCGGACCAATACCTGCGCGTTGTTAGCGAAGAATCCCCCATCACCTGTCCTTTCACTGCTTGCTTTAGCAGAACATCCTCTCTCCTGTGTGTGCTTCAGCAAAATGTTCCTTCACGAGTCTGCCTTAGCCTTTCACATGTGTCCACTTTAATGAAACGTTCCTTCATGCGTTCGCCCCAGCAAAACACCATCCAAATAACTTTGCAAAGAACGCTTAAGATTCTACTTCACCCCAGAAATGCCATTTTTTAAGTCTACCATGTGGCAGGCCTTTTCCATGGGTTGCAGCAGCATCTGAGATATCCCCCAGGCTCTTCTCCCATTGCCCACCCATCAGAGAGGAGAGATAGGCAGGAAGCATAGAATTGTGCAATAAATCCATCATGGCAATAAACGGGGCATGCTGCCAACGAAAAGCACCGAGTAAGCTGGGTGTGGTGGCGCTTGCCTGTCACCCAGCACTCTGGAGGGTGAAGCAAGTAGGACTGGGAGTTCAAGACCAGCCTTGGTGATATAGTGAGACCATTTCAGAAAAAGAAAAAGGGAGCAGCAGATTGAGGGAGTAGAGCGAGGTTAGACCGGAAGGAGCTGGAAACCCGATGTAGAAGAGGAGGGAGGAGAGAGGTGGGGCTGAGGGAGGTGAAGAGGCTTGGGACAAAGTGCTACAGAAGGATGCTCCAAGGCCTGTGAGGGAGGTTTTTGGGGGTGAGAAAAGGAAAGCTGCCTAGGGAGGTGATGATACAGTCTGGTGGCTATGAGGGATACTTGTAAGAAGCCCGTGGCTTTATCTTAAAGGCTGAGGCAGAAGACAGGGATGCGGCTAGGTGGCGGAGGGAGAGGGAAGGAGGGAGGAGAGAAGGAAAGGATCAGACGGGATATGGGATTAAGAAACACCCTGTGGCTGCTGAAAGGGAACTATGTCGGAAGAGGCAATAGACTCAGCCCACTGAAGGAGCAAATTACAGTTGGGATCCAAGAGGCTAAGGGCAAGGCTGGACCCGGGTGAGATTGAGAGAGGCGGACAAGTAGGAGAGAGGATCGTAAGACTGAGCTCTCCCAGCGTCCCATGTAATTCACCCCCACTAAGGTTCAGGAGGACCCCAGGGCTCAGACTAGGTGGCCGGTTAGATGCCAGGGCTGCCGCACCATTTGAAGTGAGATACAAACTGAACGGTGCTTACGGTTAGGACTGTGAGCGGACAGCTGAGGGGCTTGGAGTTGACAGTCAGAGAAGTGGGGAGTCTAGAGGGCAGGCAGGCTCAGAGTCATCCTCCTAGATCCCAACCAAGAGCTGGATTGGAGGCAGGGATGTCGAAGGAGGAGTGGTGGATATGGAGAAGGGCAAAGGGGGAGAGAGAGATGCCAGGAAGCGAAACGGGATTCTGGGGCGACCAAAAGCAGTTCAATGATTTGGTCCAGAAGTAGCCTGACTAATGGAGAAGAGAGCTGGGTACTCAGAGGCCATCTGAGCATATGCCCTCTACGGCAAACACCTAGAGGCCCAGAAGTAGACATGCAGCAGAGCCAAAACACTAGCTCTGGATCTACAAGGGCTAGAGAAAAATATCCCTGAGGCGGAGGAGCAAACAGCACGGGCGCCAAAAATCCCCGGCACCTTGTCTTTTGGGCCACCTCGTGCAAGGAACTACGTGCACTTTGACCTAGGTCATTCTCTCACTAGCCTGCTGCATCAGTCTGGGCTGTCCTCATACCCATCTCACAGGTAGACATACTGAGGCACAGGAAGACAGGCCTTTGCCTATTGCCCACAGTCACAGGACTGGGCTAGAGCCGGGATTCTCATTTCAGTCCTCTGCTGCCACCTCTGGATTCCTGCTTCTGTGTTCAAAGGGGCTTGGGTGGGTTTGGGTGTCGATGTGCCGATGAGTACCCTGCCCCTCCGTGTGCCCATCCAGCAGTGACCTTCCATTTGTAAGACTTCTCCAGCAGGCAAGCTCCTGACCCAGCTCATCTGAGGGTACCTGTGGGTAGGCAGCATGCCACTGCATGTCTCTACCTGTCCCAGCTTCTGTGTCAATGCCATCAGAGAGAGAGAGAGAGAGAGAGAGAGAGAGAGAGAGAGAGAGAGAGAGAGAGAGAGAGAGAGAGAGAGAGAATGTGTCCTTGTTCAAGCTTCCGTGAGTGTGAGGGGAATTGGAGGAGGCTTGGGAGGCTGGGCTGAGGGTGGAGGCCCAGAAAGGGGGTTTGGGGGGGCATCTTGGGCTGAGAGGAGTGGAAATGCTACAGGAATGTTTACCAGACCCTGAGAGAGTCTAGGGGAACAGCGCCCATCCTCCTAACTCACCAGCCCAGGATCGGCCTCAGCCACCATGAGCCACCAAGGTCTCCTTCCTCCTTCCCAGCCTCTCTCCAAGGCGCCTGGGCTCCTTTAAGACTGCAGATCCGTACTCTTCACTTCTAGTTAACCCCTCCAAGTCCCAGTGGCCCCGAGGCTGGGGCCCTAGTGGGCGGAGGCAGAGGGGGAGCCAGGGGCGGAGAAAGAAGTCTGGGAGTGAGAGAATGAGGCAGGGTAGCCGGGAAGGCGGCTAGCTAGCTGCGGAGGAGTTGAGCCAGCCGAGGGGCTCCCGCTGTGCCAGGCGGGCAGTGCCAAATCCCAGGAGCCCAGAGGTGGGGGGAGGGCCGGGGACAACCCGGCCCTGCCCCCTTCCCTAGTGAGGTGCCCATCAACTTCGGAAGAAAGTTTGGCATCAATCTCAGCCGTTGGTGACTTGAGGATGGGCAGGGTCCCGCTGGCCTGGTGCTTGGCGCTGTGCTGCTGGGGGTGTGCAGCTCCTAAGGGTGAGTGATGGGGTCTCATTGAGGCAGAGACACTGGCTGATGGGACCCAGGGCAGGGGGCAGTGAGGAGGTGGGAGCTGGCTGGCAGGTGTTGGGGGTGCCGGGCTGGTTTAGGGAGTTTCCTTGGGACGACAGAGTGCTGGCTTGGGGATGGGGGTGGGACAGAAAGGCACAGACTCAAAGAGCCTGGGGTTAGGGAAAGCAACTCCGAGAGAAACAGAAGAACAAGAAACAGAAACCAGGAGGGCCAAAAGATGAACTGGGCAGAAAGACAGTCAGAAGGAGCTGAGGGAGGGCTGGGGGCTGAGGAATCTGGGTCCTGAGGGAGGGACAGATGGAACTAGAGGATCCAGATGACGTGAAGGGATCTTTCCCCAACAAACACAGAGGAAGACTGAGAAGGAGGGCTTGGGAGTCCTGGGCCCCCCTTGTCACTGCTGTCCCCCTCCACTTGTTCTTACTCTGCTGGAGTGTTCTCCTCTCTCTCTCTCTCTCTCTCTCTCTCTCTCTCTCTCTCTCTCTCCTCCCCTTTCTTCCCCTTCCCTTCACTTCTCTGCTCCGTTCTCTTTTCCTCTATGTCCCAGAGCAGACTGTGAAGTCCCTAGAGACCAGAATGGCAAGGACCGGCCCTGCCAGGCCATCCAGAGCCGGGGAGGCTGCCAGATCCCAGGCCTTCTTCCCAACAGACTGGACATGGGATGGAAGCCGGACCTCAATCCCCTGGGAAAACTCCCATCCTCCCCATGCCTCCACCCCACCCCCCTCTGAGATCACTCTACAACTATGTGGGGTCCTGGCAACAGTGGGCAGATAGAGAAGGTGGACCAGATGAGCTCGCTAGCTGTGGGGCTCTAAAACATGCTCTTTACGTCTCCCCTGACAGACACACAGACCGAGGCTGACAGCCCATTCGTGGGGAACCCAGGGAATATCACGGGTGCCAGAGGACTCACAGGGACCCTTCGGTGTGAGCTCCAGGTTCAGGGGGAACCCCCTGAGGTGATGTGGCTTCGAGATGGACAGATCCTAGAACTGGCTGATAACACCCAGACCCAGGTGCCTCTGGGCGAAGACTGGCAAGATGAATGGAAAGTCGTCAGTCAGCTCAGGTGTGGCACCTGTCGCTGACCAGTGCTCTCCATACACGCAGCCCTTCCACACCAAGCCACGGGGCAGCCAGGGCAGCCGTTCCACCTGGGCTGGGAATCTCCACCTGACCACTTACTGGGCACGTGGCTCTAAGCTTGTGATATGACCTCTGGGTTTCGTTTTCCTCTTCTGTAAAAATGAGTTAAAAATAGGACCTACTTCAGCCTCCTATAAGTTTCCTGTCCAGACCCCCCCCTCCTTCCAGTTCTGCTGACCCTCCGGGTATCCAGCCCTGATCCCCGGCCTTCTCTGTCCCTCCTCTTCCCTTCTAGAATCTCAGCCCTGCAACTCTCAGATGCAGGAGAGTACCAGTGTATGGTGCACCTGGAAGGACGGACCTTTGTGTCTCAGCCTGGCTTTGTAGGACTGGAAGGTGAGTTCTCCGGTCGAGCTTCTGCGGGGGTGACAGGTGACAAAGAACTCAGGAGTTTTTCCATGGGGACATCAAGTCCAGAGACATAGGGAATCTTTGGAGTTGGGGAAACATGGGAGACCATTCATTATGGGGGATAGGTCTAAGGGAGATTCTATGTTCCAGAGGAGAGAGACTTGGGGAGCTTTTGGATGTCCTGGGGAATCAGATATGCTTAGAGTAGGACCTTCTATTCTAGGAGTCAAGTGCATATGAGTTAATTCTCCCATTATTCCAAGTACCTCATTTCTTCATTAGGAAAGGGCTACAAGGAAAGCCAGGCATCGTGATGCACAAATATAATTGCCACATTGAGGAGGCTGAGGCGGCGATCTGTAGTCTGAGGCTAGTCTGGGATACATATCAAGACCCTCAAAAGAGAAGACCTGGGCATGGGAACACATACCTTTAATCCCAGCACTGATAAGGCAGAGGCAGGAAGATCGCTGTGAGTTCAGTCCAGCCTGGTCTACATAGTGAGTTCCAGGACAGTCAAGGCTCTGTAGAAAGACCATATCTTAGAGGGGTGGGGGTGGGAGCAGGAGAACAGGAAGAAGGAAAGGGGCAGGAAGAGGGGGAGGAGGAAGAAGAAAAAAAAAGGAAAACAAGAGATGAGGTGAGAATTCTACCTGCCCTGGAAAATGTCCAAGATGACCAGGCATAGGCTGGAAGCACAGGCCTAGGCATAGGAGCACAAAGGATCCCATGTCTGAAGGTGATGCAGGTGTCCTGAGGGACCATATGTAAGGGACAAGTCAAAACCCTGCAGGGTGGATCTAGTGTTTAGCACCTCCAACATCCTAATGGTTATCTGAGGCCCCTGAGAGGCTCAGTGGGAACCAAGCTTCTGTCACGGACTGCCCAGGTCTCCCATACTTCCTGGAGGAACCTGAAGACAAAGCTGTGCCTGCCAACACCCCCTTCAACCTAAGCTGCCAGGCCCAGGGACCCCCGGAACCCGTGACCCTACTCTGGCTTCAAGATGCTGTCCCTCTGGCCCCAGTCGCAGGATACAGCTCTCAGCACAGTTTGCAAGCTCCAGGTGAGTCTGAGAGCGTGGGCCAAAGCAGGGTAGCCAGGGCCCTTCATTCTATGTGTCTGTCCACTTGTCTTCTGTCTCTGTCTTGTTTCCCTCCCTGTGATTTTTTCACCTGTCTGTTCTTCATCCTTCTGTCTCTCCATCACTGTTTTGCTACTTCACCCAGTCTCTCTCTTTCTCTGCTCACCCCAGCAGCCTCCCTGCTCACCCTAACCTCTTCCTGCTCACCCCAGGTCGGTGTCTCTCTCTCTCTCTCTCTCTCTCTCTCTCTCTCTCTCTCTCTCTCTCTCTCTCTCTCTCTTTCTCTCTCTCTCTCTGTTCACCCCAGCCTCTCTGTTTACCCCAGCCCCCGCCCCCGCTCACCCCAGCCTCTCTCTGTTCAATAGCATTCTTTGTCCCAAATTTCCTCTAAAGCTGTTTAGAGGCCTAAGTGTGTAGGCCTGGTGCTCCCTTGTCAGCCCTGACCCAAGCAGGGCATCAGAACGAACCAATTCCCTCCTCTGTCCACTTCCTCATTCGACCTGCCCAGCCCCTGCTCTGAAGTGTCCCCTAGGCCTCAGTCTCTGCTCAGCTGAGGTTTCCTGGGAAAGCAGAGCCCAGACTAGACCAAGGGAGGGAAAGCGAGCAACAGAGAAAGTCCGTTAGAGAAGACAAGAGTGAATGCTCATGCCTGTAATCCCAGAACTTGGGAAGCTGAGACAGAAGGTTTGCCACCAGTTTGAGGTATGTCTAGCTGACAAAGTGAGTTCTGGGCCAGCCTGGGGTTACAGTGTGAGACCCTGTCGATGAAGAAAACCAAAGGGCTGAGGCCGTTAACCAGTTGGTAGAATGATTGCCTTAGTATGCTCGTAGCCCTGTCCCTTCAAAGCACCGTGTAAACCAGGTTCTGTGGTGCACGCCTGCGATCATAGCACTGGTGGAGGTAGGACAACCAGAAGTTCAAGATCATCCTCAATTATCAAACTCAAAGCTAGCCCTAGCTACACAGTGAGTTAGAGGCTAGCCTTGGGCATGGTGAGGAAGGGAAATTAAAAGAGAACAGGCCACCGAAATGACCCTGCGTGGAGAGACACATTGATAATGTGGTCTGAATGACAGGACCCCTACTTCAGAGTGGCCCTCCCTTTCTGTACTATACAGATTGGGCATTCTGCTTAGGGCCACATGGTAGTCAGAGACAGAGCTGGGGGACCTTGAGTGACCCTTATCAAGGAAGAGGAGATGGAGGCACATATAACAACTCCCGGAAGAGTAATGGCTTCCTACAACCCCACCTGCTGCCTCTCCGGGGAGGTCAGGAGGGGGTCTTTCAGTGTGGAGGCTCACATTCCCAGCATTCTGGGAGCCCTGAGTGTGCAAGGAAGTGTGATGAGCACGCTGGCCCCCCAGAGGGGTGACTCAGGCCTGAGGCTCGAGTAGCCTGGTAAGGCTAGGAAAAGGGCCTGAGTCAGCCTGGCTGGGCAAGAAGGGAGGAGGGGAGAGATGGGGCCCACAGGTGTGAGAGGGTCTTCTGGGTCTCTTGGTGTGTTCTGACAGGAACAGAAGCATCTGCAAAGAGGTGAGGAGTTCCGCATGTGTAGCCCCGTCCTCCTGGATTGGTGGATCCATCGGCATCCACTGCTCTGTAGGAGAGAATGTGTTAGTGGGGGCCAACCTCTGTGGCTCTCAGGGTGTGTCTCTGTAGCTGTCACTAAAGGTCAACTTTGTCTTGTATCAGTTTTCCTCCTGTGCTCTGTGTTCACGGCTGTTGATATCGTATGAGACCAGAGCTGTTGACAACGTGTGGCTAGCTTGACCACCTCTGTATATATATATATTTTTTTTCTTTTTTCTTTTTTTCGGAGCTGGGAACTGAACCCAGGGCCTTGCGCTTGCTAGGCAAGTGCTCTACCACTGAGCTAAATCCCCAACCCCTATGTATATTAAGGGAACCACATCAGTTCACAGGAGTGCACCTGGGGTTGTATGTACTGTTGAGAGGTCCCAGTCCCTTGCAGGATCACGATGTCATATGGATGTGGCCGCTTGTGCCTGTAATCCCAACGCTCAAGGAGGCCAGCCTGGGCTACACAAGACCCTGTCTCCAAAGGGAGAGGGAAGATGCCTGTGTGACTAAATTGGTATGTGAGTTCCAGGACGATAGACAAACCCTATCACTCCACCACCACCCCCAAAAAAAAGGAGAGAAAGAGAAGTATGACCATCATCATAAAATTCTGTCTTACTCAGTACATAACAGAGAGAGAGACAGAGAGAGGTAGACATTCACAACGGAGTATTAGTACGCTCCTGTGTCCTCTGGGCTCTGTTACTGACTCCTACTGATTCTTGGTGACTGAACCCCAAGCGCTCACCTGTTACCCATGTATCTGTGCCAACCCATGCATATGTGGCAGTGTCCTCATCTTGCCGTCTCTACAGAGGGCCTTTGTGGCTGCGGGATAACTGTGTTTCCCCATCTGTGTTCCCATCCGTCTGTATCTCTGTTTTGGCACAGATAAAGCCCCCCCCTCCACCCCCGTGTGTGTGTGTGTGTGTGTGTGTGTGTGTGTGTGTGTGTGTGGTGTGAGGAGTCAACATCAACTTTTAGTGCTTCCTGGCAATAACAATTGTGTCTATTTGTCTGTCCCCTTCAACACTGGCATGTGTTGTTAGGAGCACAGAAGTGTGCTCAGTGTGTTCTCCATATTGACATCTGGATATACTACTTAGCCAGGTGTTTGCAGTGGATGTGTGCAGGTCGGAGTGTGTGCTTATGTGCTCCTCCCCACACTGACTGTGTGTGTGTGTGTGTGTGTGTGTGTGTGTGTGTGTGTGTGTGTGTGTGTGTGTGTCTGTCTGTCTGTCTGTCTGTCTGTCTGTCTACTGGCTATGCCTCATTGTCAATCTCCATGTGTTTTCCAGTAAGTCCCGGGGCATTTATGTCACTGTGTTTGGGACAGCATCCGCCCTGTGAATAGTGTGTAGCTTAGCTAGTGCTGCATTTCTCTGTGTTTATATTTGTGCTAATAACGGCCCCTGTGTATTTAAGAGTGATTCACTGTCGGGGGAGGGGAGGGTGCTTTGTAAAGGAATTTTGTCCGTTTGTGCGTGTGAGTGCCTCTCTGTCCCTCTCTATCTGAGTCAGGGCGTGTCCTCTTCTCCCTCCATCTCTCTCATTCCCTCGGAAAAGCCAAGGGTGGGAATGAGCGGATGGGGTGGGGGCGGGACAGTACATCTGGAAAACACATCTGGAGTCCACAGGCTTTTGTGTGGTGGAGGGCAGGGGAAAAGGGTCCCAGACCCCTCATCCCATCCCAGTGGCCTCATTTCAGATGCAGCCCCTGGGGCATAGGAATGGGAAATCCCAGGCTATGCCCACCAGGACAGGCCGGAAATAGAGGGTGGGGGGCGCCCCGGTGACTCAGGCGGGGGCAGGAATGCTGCGGTCGGAACAGAACCGAGCTCCAGAACCACTCCCCCCCCCTTGCTCCGGGGCTGCTAAGGCTGGCCCTTGGCTCCACGTGCCAGGTGGCTGGACGTGATCCAGCATTCGCCCCCTCAGTCTGCCGTCCCAGGGCCACGCATCCCTTCCCGGGCCGCGGGGGCTGTGGCGCGGGCACCTGACCTTGGCTGGGAACCGCAGCCAGCTGGGGCAACTGGGGCTAGGGCGCTTCCCTACCCACCCCCTTCCGGCCTTCGAGACTGATTTTCCCCTGTTCCACTCCCTCTGCTGACTGAGAAAAGGAAACTTTGTGTCTGCCGAGCGAGGTCGCCCTCCAACATACCAGGTGGAGGGAGCACCACGCTCGCACAAACGCAGATGCCACAGTACACAAGTACATGATGTCCTCAGACTTATACAAGCCATGAAACACAGATGGGCGAACTCACGCACGCACATCCACATCCATCAGTCTCAGAATTGCTGCCCCAATACTAAGAGGACTCTGTGCACATGAGTGTTACATATCTGTGTGTTTGTCTGCTTGTGCCTGGAGTGTTTGTATTTGTACACACTTGTGTGTGTACCGTGGTGACAAAGTTGCTCACACAGAAAGAGTGGGTACACAAACAAGGCAAAACAGACTTAAGACAAACACCTTGGCCCACAAACCTTTCCCAGACACACCAAGACATTTATTCAAGAACGCATTAACTGGCTTGCTTGCCTGTTACATAATCAGGCTCCCTTTTCTTCCTTATACACCCAAACACAGATGCACACGCATGTGTTCATTGGCTTGTAAGGCCTGGCTTTGTCGGCCTGTCATTCCAGCTACTCCAGAGGCTGAGACGAGGATTATTTGTTCAAAGCCCTTCTGAGCTAAAGGGTCTGTTCAAGGCCAGTCTGGGCAACTTAGTGAGATCCTATCTGCAAAGAAGAACTAAAAGGAAGGCTGGGAATGCAGCTATGAGACATCTGCCTAGAATCCATCGAGGAGGAGCTGGAGGTGTGGTTCATCTGTAGAGCATTGGACTAGCATGCCTGAGGCCTGTGCTTGATCAGAAAGATCCATGGGGGCTGGAGAAACTGCTTAGTAGATAAGAGCACTTGCTGCTCTTACAGAGGAACTGAGTCCAGTTCCCAGCAACTACTGGGAACTGTAGATGCCATCTCACATCCTTCTGTATGTGTCTAGCTCCTGGGACCCCCATACCCTCTTCTGGCTTCTGAGGGCACCTGAATACATGTGGTAGTCTCTCTCTCTCTCTTCTCTCTCTCCTCTCTCTCTCTCATCTCTGTCTCTCTGTCTCTCTGTCTGTCTCTTCCTCTCTGTCTCTCTCTCTGTCTCTCTGTCTCTCTGTCTGTCTCTTCCTCTCTTCTCTCTCTCCTCTCTCTCTCCTCTTTGTCTCTCTGTCTCTCTCTCTCTCCTCTCTCTCTCTCTCTGTCTGTCTCTCTCTCTCTCTGTCTCTCTCTGTCTCTGTCTCTCTCTGTCTCTGTCTCTCTCTCTCTCTGTCTCTCTCTCTCTCTGTCTCTCTCTGTCTCTCTCTGTCTCTGTCTCTCTCTGTCTCTCTCTGTCTCTGTCTCTCTCTGTCTCTCTCTGTCTCTGTCTGTCTCTCTCTCTCTCTCTCTCTCTCTCTCTCTCTCTCTCTCTCTCTCAAACTTCACTCACAGCCATGCAGTGATGGCACACATCTTTGACACCATCACTCCACAGGCAGAGGTGGGCAGACCTCTGTAAGTTTGAGGCCAGCCTGGTCTACAGAGAAAGTTCCAGGACAGCCAGGACTACACAGAGAGAGACCCTGTCTTGGGGGAAAAAAAATTCACCCACTCGTTCAACAGACATTTGCAGAGTACCTACTGTGTGCCAAGCCATGCTGCCACCACAGGGTTCCTTAAACAGACACTCCCTGCTCTCCTAGAATGGAGAGTCTGAAAGAGAGCCTTAAGAAACAAACGTGATCCTTGAGCAACGTGTGAGCATGCGGGCAAAGAGGAGAGAAAGCAAAGCCAGGCTCCAATTCTACGGAGATTAGTCAGGGGCAGAGCAACTTAGGTGTGTCATCAGAGAAGCCAGGGTGAAGTCACATAGACATCTTGTGGGAATACAGTGTGTGCAAGAGAGAGAGAGAGAGAGAGAGAGAGAGAGAGAGAGAGAGAGAGAGAAAGACACCAGAAGCAGATGGAGCTGAGAGAGCAGATGCAGGAGACAAATTTATCAATGAGCAAACACGTGTACATTACCATACACTATGTCCATTGTTTGTGTCTCTGTGAAAATCTGTGTAGGCTGTGAGTGATGTTGGTATACGGGCCCCCTGACCCCTTTCTCTGCAGGGATGGGATGATCCTTCCACATGTCTATGATAAACTTTCTCCTCCCCATACCAAGGACCAGTCATCTTTCCTTTCTTTTCCCTTTTATTTCCTCTACTCGTTCACGTTTTACCGTCTGAGTTTGAGATCTCTGTCTCAAACTGCCAGTGAGCTTGAATTTGAGGTCCTTCTTCCTCAACTCACCCATTGTCTGGTACGACAGGTGTGTACCATCTGGCTCTGTAGATGTCTGCTTCTGCTCTCGCTCGCTCGCTCTCTCTCTCTCTCTCTCTCTCTCTCTCTCTCTCTCTCTCTCTCTCTCAACACTCACCTCATGAGTCTGAGTGTTTGTCTGTGTACATATGTACATAAGCATGCTTGTTTCTGTGTATGTGTGTGTGTGTGTGTGTGTGTCTGTGTGTGTGTGTCTGTGTGACAAGGTGTGGGAGTCCTCCCCCCTGTAACACTAGGCTTTCTCCTCTTCCTCCCCAGGCCTGAACAAGACATCTTCTTTCTCATGTGAAGCCCACAATGCCAAGGGAGTCACCACCTCCCGCACAGCTACCATCACAGGTGACAGCAAGAGGATTCAGGGATCTTGGTGACAGGGGTGTGGGAGGCTGGATTAGAGGTCAGAGGAGAAGGCAGAGGGAAGGTGGAGGGCACTGGGGAGAGGTAACTAAGAGTCAGCCTTCCCTCATCTGCCCACAGTGCTCCCACAGAGACCTCACAATCTCCACGTGGTTTCCAGACATCCCACGGAACTAGAGGTAGCTTGGATCCCTAGCCTGAGTGGCATCTACCCACTCACCCACTGCACCCTGCAGGTGAGACCCTCTGACTTGGATCACTTCAGTCTCAGCCCTCCTTCCGTCCATACCCACAAGCCTACATCATCTTCCCTAAGGAAAACCAGCCCTTCCGCACTGGTTAACCCAAGACTCACCCACTTCACCTGTTAGCTGTGTGAATTTGAACAAACCCCAAAGACCATTCTGGACTTCAGTTCTCCCAGCTATAAGATGGGCGTGATGCTAATATTTACGAGCTAGGAATGAGAATTCAGTAAATGAAGGCAAGTAGTCAACTTAAAACAGTGTCTAGGGGTGCATTATAGACTATTAGCTGGTTTTATTGTTTTGAGTATTAGTGATATTGATGGTAGCCGGATTGGAAACTCTAAGTTGTCAGGACTTGTAGCTGTGTCTGTCACAACCCTATGCTTACTGTCTTCACTCTGACCACTCTGGATTGTTTCTGTCTAGAGTAGGTCTTTCCCTCTTTGATATTTGGGCTCTCTAAGGACAGTGCTTTTAGTCATATAGTCATCTCAATGTTATATAGCATAGGTCAGGCAGATAAGGCTGTTCAATGGAACATATAACGGCACAGTTGAAATGGTACAGGCCTGTAATGCCAGCATTTGAGAGCGAGAGGATGGAGAGTTCAAAATAGCAAGACTGTCTCAAAATAAAAGACTTAAAAAGCTAAAAGTATGGCTTAGTGGTAGAGCCCCTGCCTAGAATCCCCCAGTGAGGAGTTGGGGGTGTGGCTCAGTGGTAGAGCCCCTGCCTAGAATCCCCCAGTGAGGGGCTGGGGGTGTGGCTTGAAGTAGAATGCATAGAATTCACCAGGGAGGAGCTTTTTTCTTTCAAGGTATGAGACTGAGAGATCCTGAAAGGAAAGTGGCCTGCGCCCCCACTCCAATCCCCCTAGCCAGAAAAACAAAACTGAGGTTCAATCCTGGCATTTCACCTACTTGAAAGATCTCAAATGTCCAGTGGAGCCACAGCTGCCCTCCTACCCACATCCATGCAGTGTCCAAAGAAAAGCAGAAGTGTGGGTTCTTCCTTCTCCAGGTCTCACTTCCTGCTGCCCACAGGCTCTGGCTGGACAGTTCCTGAGGGAGGGTCATGGCTGTCCCAGGGAAAAGAGAAGTGGGAGTGATTTTGAGCCCACTGTCTGCCCTTCTCCCCTTTGTCCTGGCAGAAGTTCCTCTTCCTGTATGTCACTGTAGGTCAGAGAGCAGACTCGTCCCCTCCTGCTATCCATCACTGACCTGCCTCCTTCTCCTCAGATCTTGTAGGGCCAGTGTCACCCATGTTACTCTGAGAAAGCTATTGAACGTCTGGGCCTTGACCTCCCCATCTGTAAAGCTGGAATGAGAAAAAGAATTGAACCTCTAAGTGGACAGGAGGGATTTATGTGATTATCGGGGTACAGGCTTAACAAGGGACTTAGCATACAGTAGGCGCTTGAAAAATATTGACTTTTAGGGCTGAGGTATAATTTAGTGGCAGAATGTTTGCTCAACATTGATGAGATCGTTGGGTTCATCCCCAGTCGTGCCAAAACGGGGGCTTAGGGATAGGTCTCAGTCAGTACAGTGCAAGCTTGAGGGTCTGAGTTTGATCCCCAGAACCCATACAAAGGAGCCGAGCATATTAGAACACACATGGAATCCCAGGGCCAGGGCAGATGGAGATGATGGATGCCTGGAATTCACTGGCTGGCCAGTCTAGCCAATCAGTGGGTCTCAGGTCCTATTGAGAGACCCTGTCCAAAAAAAAAACAAGGTGGGTGCCAACAAGAGGGCTCACCAGGTAAAGGTGCTTGCTGTCAAACTTGACAAATTCAATTCCCAAGACCCAAACAGTAGAAGGGGGAAACTGACTCACATAAGTTGTCCTATAACACACACACACACACACACACACACACACACACACACAATAGCAACTATAAAAACAACAACAACCACCACCAGACATAGTAGCACATGCCTTTAATCTCAGCTCTGGGGAGGCAGGGGCAGGGGCATCTCTGGAGTTGAAGGCCAGATTGGTCTCTGAAGCAAGCCCAAGTAAGCCAGGGACACATAGTAACACTGTCTCAGAAAGAAAGAAGTCAGGGAGGGGACAAGTTGATGTCATTGTAAACAAATGAACCTACCTATCACTAAACTTTGACACATGACAAATAGAGTCCCCTTGTCACTCAATGGTGAGCAAGGTATTGGCTTTTTCGCCTTAATTTTTTTTTCAAGACAGGATCTTACTATGCTGCCCAGCCTGTTCTTGAACTGGTGATCCCCCTGCCTCACGGAGAGCTGGATTATATAGCTGTGTGTCACCACACCAGCTGCACAACTGCATTTAACGTTTTGGTTGATTGGTTGATTGGTTGGTTGGTTGGTTGGTCGATTGGTTGGTTGGTTGGTTGGTGGTTGGTTGGTTGGTTGGTTGGTTTGGTTGGTTGGTTGGTTAGTTGGTTTGGTTGGTTGGTTGGTTTGGTTGGTTGGTTGGTTAGTTGGTTTGGTTGGTTGGTTGGTTGGTTGGTTTGGTTCAGTCCTTCAGTTGTTGCTTTGAGGGTTTTGCTTAGGGGTGTGTGTGTGATACTAGGGATACAGAGTGTGCTCTGTACCACTGAACCACTCCTTCAGTTTGTGCATTTAACCTTTAAACAACCTTTCAAGGCATCTCTGGTCCTCTAAATGAGGAAACTGAGGCTCAGAAATCGGGAGGGGGTGGGGGAAATCTTGCCAGAGGTGGCTTTTGCAAGTGTGGTTTCTTTGCTTTGCAAATCTGGATGGTCATCGTTGTCCTGTTGTGGAGCTACAACATACAGTCACACACACACACACACACTCACACACACACTCACACACACATACCCTCACACACACACACACTCACACATACACATACTCTCTCACACACTCACGCACACTCTCTCACACACACATATACACACATACACATACACACACACACACACACACACACACACATCCTTGCGCAGTTATATAGTCACACTAGGATCACAATCAAGAATAGTGTAAACTGCCTTCTGGTCCTCATGTCTTTCCCTACCTTCAGGCTGTGCTGTCAGACGATGGGGTGGGCGTCTGGCTGGGAGAGTCAGATCCTCCAGAAGAGCCCCTCACGGTGCAAGTATCAGTGCCCCCCCACCAGCTTCGGCTGGAAAAGCTCCTTCCTCACACCCCATATCACATCCGGGTATCCTGCACTAGCAGCCAGGGCCCCTCACCTTGGACCCACTGGCTTCCTGTGGAGACCACGGAGGGAGGTAAGAAAGTCTTGGGAGGAAGATACCATTGGGCTTTGCTTTCACTGGTCCCATCCTGAACTCTCCTGTCACCCCTTTACCCCACAATGGCCTTAGTCTCCTTGACCGGCCCCTAACCCCTAAGCTCTGCCCCCTAGCCTCTCTCCAGATCTCTCCCTGTGCTTCCGCTCGTGGAAGGCCTGCACGAATTGCGCACGCGTGTGCTCTTTGCAACTTGCCCCACTTCCTGGGAACAGGGGAGGGGGTCAGGAAGAGGTGGGGGTACCAGCTTCCCTCTTCCATGTCCTCCAGTGCCCTTGGGTCCCCCTGAGAACGTTAGCGCCATGCGGAATGGGAGCCAGGCCCTCGTGCGTTGGCAGGAGCCAAGGGAGCCCTTGCAGGGCACCCTGTTAGGGTACCGGCTGGCATATCGAGGCCAGGACACCCCCGAGGTGGGTGCTGCTGGCTGGGTTAGGGTGGAATGGTTGTGGGAAGTGGGAGATGGGGAAGAGATAACAGAGTAGACACAGGCAATTGTGGAAATCGGCCACTACTATACTGTTGTACCGGGCTGCTGAGTGCGCGTGCCGCTGAGGCCCACTCCGGAAATCCTAAATGGGCCCACGAAGAAGGGGCTGAGGAATGTCTGTCTGTGAGCCTTGTAAAAGCACCTCACTGGACTTGAGGACTGTAACTTTTACAGCATTTTAGGGATGAGACACTTCCTAATTTATACAGATGTTTTATCTGGGCTGGCTGTACCCCAAGGTGGGGGGGGGGTGAGAAGTTAGAAGGGGTTGGATGAGAGCAAAGAGATGAGAATTAAGTTCTTCTACAAATGCTGAGCTGTGCCTGGTGCCAAGCACTCTCCTGAGAAGCTGAGGATACAGCCAGAGATGAGGCAGAGTCCCTGTCCTGTGCAGCTGATGTTCCGGAGTGCATGGGGCTAGAGATGTGGAAATGAGGGGGGCTAGAGATGTGGGGACCAATGTGGAAATGAGGGGAGAGGGTGAACAAGGGTTGAGTCTTAGGAGTTCTGGATGTAGGTGTCCCTTCTGATGTCGCCTCTGGACTTCCTAGGTACTTATGGATATAGGGCTAACTCGAGAGGTGACCTTGGAACTTCGGGGGGACAGGCCTGTGGCTAACCTGACTGTGTCTGTGGCAGCCTATACCTCGGCTGGGGATGGGCCCTGGAGCCTTCCTGTGCCCCTAGAGCCCTGGCGCCCAGGTAACTCTAAAGCCATACCCAGCCCCCTTCAAGACGTCCTTAGGATGGCCTCTTCCTGGCACCCTCGTTCCCCATGCCTCTGAGTGCTCCCACAGCTTAGACTCTGTTGCTACCCTCAACCCGACACAGAGTCCCCCTCAGCCGCTCACTCGTGTCATGTCAGTCTTGCCCTCTCTGAGCATGTCTCCCCTCTGTCCTTTCTCCTCACAGGGCAAGGACAGCCACTCCACCATCTGGGTAAGGGCTTTTGTGCCCCCTTTCTCTGCCTTCCCTCAATATGCAGGGAGAGCCTCCTCACCACACAACTGCCTTTTACACACCCCTGCCATGCATCCCAAACATATCGCTCTAACCCTTCCCTTGTTCAGTTCGTGTGGCCCCTGAGGGAGGTGCCTAGAATGGCCCAGTGAATGGTAGGGAGAGTGAATGAATAGATTCACAGGCGCATGCATATGTAAGGAGCGAATTAGCATACACTGGGCGGGCAGGTGGATGGATGGCGCATACGTATATGGAGACTGGGTTAACAGACACTTGGATGGGTAGACACATGTGTGGGGATAAAAAGACTGAAGGATACATAGCCAGGCATGGTGGTATGTGCATTTGATCCCAGCACTTAGAAGACAGGGGCAGGTGGATCTTTCTAACTTTGAAGCCAGCTTGGGCTGTGTAGTGAGTTCCAGTCCAGCCACATAGTAAGACCCTGTCTCAAAAAAAATAATAATTGAAGGATAGGTAGATGCATAAATGGATGGACGCATGAAGAGTGAATGGTCATACATAGAGATGAATTCTTACAGACATAGGCCAAGGGGTGGACGGAATGTATAAGGGATGAATAGACAGATCAACAGGAGGAAGGGAAGGGGACGGAAGAACGGAAGGAAAGAGAGGAGAGGCAATGAGAGAGATTCTCTCCTTCAAATATTTCTTCAGCAATTCTCCAACCTTCTTCCTACTTCCATTGCAGCCCCCTAGCACTACAGAGACACCACTTAGAGCCCAGCTCACTCCTTTAAATGCTCTCACATACCCCCCTTCCGCGTCATCGACCCTCCTCTCGTGCCTCATGACAACCCTTCTTTCCTCACACATGCCCGTTGCACACTCAACTCTCACAGATGCCCATTGCTACCTTCTCCTTGTTTTTTGACAGTGGGACTCACTATGTAGCCCCTGGGTGGCCTAGAACTCTACACAGTCCAGGCTGGCCTGCAACTCACAGAAATCCACCTGTCTCTGCGTCCTGAATACTGGGCGTATAGGCATGTGCCACCATGCCAAGCTATACCTAACATCTATATGCATAGTCTGTGTGTGCCTTCTGTCCACCCCATGGGACCCACTTGTAACTACTGAAAAATGTTCAGTCCTCAACTGTCTTAAAACCTTTATCTGCTTGATAAAGGAATTTTACTCTCCTTACCCTAAACAACCTTACCTACAGTCTTACTATCTTCTTTCTCTATGTCTCTCTGTCTATGTCCTCCCTCTGTCCCTCCTCCTCCCACACACACACACACACACACACACACACACACACACACACACCACACACACACACAGACACAGGCACACACAGGCATGCACAGACACATACACATGCCTAGAAACACACACACACACAGCACTCAGAGAGACACAGAGACGAACATAGACACACACACACACACACACACACACACACACACCTACCCCCTGGTACTCCTAGCACACACATGACCCATCACACTCCAGTCCCTCCCTGCTCTATGCCTGTCCTTTCCTCTACTGCCCCATGCCCTTCCCGTGCTCCTCACCTGCCAGCTCACGTTTAGTTTGTGTATTTTGCATGCTCACTGCACACTCTCCCCATGCCCAATCACATCCCTAAGGATCACTCCTCAGAGCCCGCCATGGTTGGCCCACACTTGCAACCCCAGCACGTGGGAGGGCTATGGAGGCAGAAGAATTAGTTCAAACTGCCCTGAGCTACAACAAATCTTGACTCTAAAGAGAGAGAGAGACAGACACAGACACAGACACGGAGACAGAAAGAGGCTAGAGGTGTAGCTCAGCTGGTAGAGTGCTTGCCTGGCATGCACGAGGCCCTGGTCCCATCTCCGGCACTCCATAAGCCAGTTCAGAAGGTACATCCCTGTAATCCGAGCACTCGGGAGGTGGAAGCAGGAGGATCAGAAGTTCAAAAGTCATCTTTGGCTGCATACCAAGTCTGAGGCTTAAAACAAAACAAAACAAAACAAAAATTGGACATTTCTCCTTTGTCTTGTGTTCCAAGCTCTTCCAATGGCCACCCCATTCTACACACACACACACACACACACACACACACACACACACACACACACACACACTTCCCTTATGCATGTGTATTTGTCTCTTATTCCTCTCCTCATTGAGCACTCCCAAAAGATATTCCTTAGTTCTTTGTTTCCCAGCCTTGTGCTACGTGCGCCTTCTGCACTGTGTGGATTCTCTCCCTCCCTCACTGGTCTTTCCACACCCAGGACACTTTTTTGCACGATTATCTCCCCTGCACTATTTCCGACTCTCCCACACACACTCGACTATCCTCTCCTCGCATGCTCACACCCCCCTGTATACACTGCTCACCTTCCCTTTCCACCCAGGTCACACTCCTGTCTCCCTCCCATGTCACTCCCATTTGGGCCCCAGGGAACTGGATCCAGGGGCCTTAGCTGTGATCTGTCCCCCATACCCTCTGACAGTGAGTGAACCCCCACCTCCCGCCTTCTCGTGGCCTTGGTGGTATGTACTGCTGGGAGCACTTGTGGCCGCCGCCTGTGTCCTTATCTTGACCCTGTTCCTTGTCCATCGGAGGAAGAAGGAGACGCGATATGGGTGAGTTAGAACTCCATCGGGGAGGCTCTGTGGACCTGGATGGAGAGGCTGAGGTCATAGAAGACCAATGAGGAGGCTCTGTGTGTGTGTGTGTGTGTGTGTGTGTGTGTGTGTGTGTGTGTGTGTGTGTGTGTGAGAGAGAGAGAGAGAGAGAGAGAGAGAGAGAGAGAGAGAGATATGTCTGAATGGGGAGGAAGAGACCTGAAGAGAAGATGGAAGTCAGGGAGTGGTCTTTCGAGATGTGCTCAGCATGCTCTAAAGGGGAGGGTGGCACAGCTTGGGAATGCACTGCTGCTTGCTTTAGTGCCCACTCAAGGACAGGGTTCCATGTGGTTCTATTCATCCCTCACCTTCTCCCTTCTCCCCCTAGGGAGGTGTTCGAGCCAACCGTGGAAAGGGGTGAACTGGTAGTTAGGTATCGTGCCCGAAAGTCCTACAGTCGCCGGACCACCGAAGCCACCTGTAAGTGAACTCCACATAGAGAACTGGGCGGCTGCAGATGGCCTGAGCTTCTGTAGATGTCTGAGATGAGTTTCTGGAAGTCTTTAGAACACTAGGGTGTTAGAGCCGCGGGCCCTAGGCACAGTGAAGCTTGGACCACACAGCTTTAGAACGGGAGAAGATAGGGCGTTGTGTATTCTCAGCACTGGGACAAAAACAAAACAAAAACAAAACAAAACAAAACAAAACAAAAAAACCAGCTTCAAGAAGGCTCGTTGTTTGAGGGCAGGACTAGTCCAGACTGATGAAGAAAGGCTCCAGTAGGTGGCTGGTCAATTTCTGTTTGCAGTTGGGAAGGCTAGGGAGACAAATGCTTGGCTCAGCTTGACTTCTCCTTTGTGTTCAGTCCAGAACCCCAGCCCGTGGAATGGTGCAGACCACAGTTAAGGTGGGTCTGCCCGCCTCAGTTCCTAATTCAGAAACTCCCTCCAAGAGTTGCAGAAAGGCGTGCTGCCTGTGCAGTTCTAGATATTGTCGTGTTGATATTAACCACAAACAATAAGTGTCTTGGGGTTTTGTTTGTTTGTTCTGAGACCAAGCCCAGGCTGGACTGAATGTCTCTTGCCTCTGTCTTCCTAGTGCTGGAACTGCAGACAGAGAGCTCGGCACCTGGCTCTGCTTCCCTTCCTTCCCTTCCCTCCCTCCACTCCCCTCCCCCCTTCCCCTCCTCCTCCTCCCTCCTCCTCCTCCTCCTCCTCCTCTTCTTCTTCTTCTCTCTCTCTGTCTCTCTCTGTCTCTCTCTCTCTCTCTCCTCTCTCTCTCTCTCTCTCTCTGTCTCTCTCTCTCTCTCTCTCTGTCTCTCTCTCTGTCTCTGTCTCTCTCTCCCACCCCCCCTCGCTCTCTCAAGTACAGTCTCACACTGCAGACTTGGAACCCTTCTGTCTCCGTTCCCTGAGTGCTGGCTAGGATAATCTGAATTGCAGACTAACTCTTAGGAACACCAACCTAAGAGCCAAAAGATCCTGGGATGATGTTTAATGATGACAACGATGAAGATGATGGGTGATATTGACAGGCAACGATGATGACACCGACAATGACAATGGTGTGACAGTCCCCGCCCTGCACGAGCGCTGTTCTAGGCATTCTATACACGCCGACTCATTTGACCCTCACAACCCAAAGCTATGAGCTCTGTTATCACCCTGCCTTCAGAGATGGGAGCCATCGCAGAGAGCAACTAAGCCACTTGCTTAATGCCACACAACTCCTAAGGTGGACAAGTGAGATTTAAACCCAGCCAGTTTTCCTCTGAGTTCATTTTTGTCTGGTTTAGTTTGGTTTCGTTTCCTTTTTGAGATGGGATCTCAGGCTACCCTTAAACTTTCTACAACCGAGGTTCTCTTAAAGTCGAGATCCTACTGCCTGCAGCTACTTGCTCTGAAGCTTTCTCTCCCCTCCTCTCTGTCTCAAGCTGTCGCTCCTTCACTCCCTCCCTCCCTCTCCTTCCTTCCTGGGGCTGCAACGCAGGGCCTTACATATGCTAAGCAAGCCGGGTACCACCAAGTCATACACTCAACTTTTGGTTTCTTAAGGCATTACCTCACTATGTAGTTCAGCCTAGCTTTGAACTCTCTATCCTCCTGCCTCAGATTGCCACGTTCTGGTATTACTTCAGTGTGCCACTACATACAGCCTGAAGTCAATACTCCTGATGCCCACACTCAGAAATGGCCTCTGAACTATAGAACGTTAGAAACAAGCAGCAGAGTTCTAGATTTGATCTTAGTCTGAAAAAGAGTACGCTCAGTGCTCTAAGCTCTCACAGTTTTGGAAATCACAGGGTCTTAGAACTGTAGCCCCATAAGACGACAGACTCACGGACAGTGCCAGCTGAGGTCATCCTCACAGGCCACCACCCATGAGAGCTCCTCAGTTTTCCAGCTGGGGAAACTGAAATCCAGAGAGCAAAAAGACAGAGCTAAGTCTAGATCTAGCACACAGCACAGGCTGCAAGGGTCTCAGGGGATGCTGGGAAGGGCTGGGAAAGACATTTATTAAGAAGAGAAGGAAAATGTAGTTGGATGGCCACAGTGATTTGATGAAATAATACAAAAAGCCACAATTCTTGCAGCATGAGCCTGGTCCCAAGAGGTTCCTGAACGTTAGGCTGGACGTCCATGAGGTCAAAATGATTTTCACAGTGATAACAGGATGCTGCTTGCTCCCTTGCACCGCCATTCTTCACAAACTTTCAGGGGACTGTCCCTCAGGCTCCCTGATCTGCGAGGACATCAACAATATGTGGTTGAAAGAATGTATGCTTGTGTGTTACTGTGTTTTAAAAAGCTCTTGTCAGGAGCTAGAGAGATAGATGGCTCAGCAGTTAAGAGCATTTGCTGTTTTTCCAGAGGACCTGTGTTCAATTCCCAGTACCCACACGGTGACTCACAGCCATCAATAAAGCCTGTGCCAGGGTGTCTGATGTCATCTTCTGGCCTCCATGCACATGGTACACAGCTGTACATGCAGGCAAAAAACCCATACATGCATATATACATATAAACACATGTTTTTTAAGATTTATTTATTTATTATATATAAGTACACTGTGGCTATCTTCAGACACACCAGAAGAGGGCATCAAATTTCATTACAGATGGTTGTGAGCCACCATGTGGTTACTGGGAATTGAACTCAGGACCTCTAGAAGAGCAGCCAGTGCTTTTTTTTTTTTTTTTTTTTTTTTTCGGGCTGGGGGGATCGAACCCAGGACCTTGCGCCCTAGGCAAGCTCTACCACTGAGCCAAATCCCCAACCCCGCAGCCAGTGCTCTTAACCACTAAGCCATCTCTCCAGCCCTAAGCTCATGTTTAAAAGCAAAATAAACTGTTATCTTAAATTGAACAGAGTGGCAGATCATGGGGGGGGGGAACTAACGCAGGAAGACTGAAAGTTTAAGACTTGCCTGGGCTAGATCAAGTTCAGGCTAGCTTGTGTAACTTAGTGAGACTGTCTCAAATAAAAAATAAAAGAGGTCTGGGATTTAGCCCAATGCTCAGTGAAAGAACACTTGCCTAAAATCCTCAAATGAGGGGCTGGGGGCGTGGCCCAGTGGTAGAGCCCCTGCCTAGAATCCCCCAGTGAGGGGCTGGGAATATGACCAGGTTAGGCTGCATATTAAGACTTTTTTAAAAGACTGACTTCTGCAGTACCTAATAATATACTTATAGGAAGATTATGGGTTTTTGTTTTGGTGGTGGTGGTAGCTTTTGCATGAGACAGGATCTCAGTATGTAGCACCCCCCCCTTCAAGTTCATTCTGTAGATCTGGCTTATCTGAAACTCACAAAGATATGCCTGCCTCTGCTCCCCGAGGGCTGAAGATATTTTTGAGATTAGCCCCCTTACGTAGCCCAGACTGGCCTCAAGCTTGCAGCAATCTGCCTGTTTTTCCTCCCTAGGGGAGAAGTAGAGGAATGTGATGCCATGTCCAACCTTACGTCTTTTGTAATCACATAATTGTAATATTTATGGGGTACAGTTTCTGAAATACAGGGGGATAATTAGATACTTGTACACCGTGTGCAATTACAAAGTCTGGGTGATTAGCTAATTAGGCTTTCCATCTCTTTTAAACACTTAGCGTTTCTTTGTGCTGGTAAACTTCAGACTCTGAAGAACTATGTTTAACAACTGCTACAGAGGGCACTGGCCAATTAGGGTACCCACTACAGCGAGATTGGGGCCAGGTTTTAACCTTGTAGTTGCTTCTGTGGAGCAGATTGAGAGGTTGCAGGAGCTGGGATGGGTTGAGTACTCTGTACACAATTCAGCGATCAACAGTGGGTGTGTCCTTCTTGGTACACATTTCCTGAACACCTACCCTGCCACACGGCTCTGTCCCTCTCATTTCAGTGAACAGTCTGGGCATCAGCGAAGAGCTGAAGGAGAAACTACGGGACGTCATGGTAGATCGGCATAAGGTGGCCTTGGGGAAGACCCTAGGAGAAGGTGAGTCCTCCCAGCACACATACACGCATGTGCACAGGCACATACACACACACACACACACACACACACATATGCATGCACATGCACAGTCACAGGCACACATGTACACACACAGGCACATATACATGCACACACACAGAGCCACACACGCACACCACACACATGCATGCGTGTACGCACACACGCTGGCACGTGACCCACTAAAATGCCAAGATTCCTCTTTCCCCAATTCTCAACCAACTGCAGGAAATACTGCCCCCATAGGTCCCTCTGAGATCAATATCTTTCTTCTTCCTGGCACAGGAGAATTTGGTGCTGTGATGGAGGGCCAGCTCAACCAGGATGACTCCATCCTCAAGGTCGCTGTGAAGACCATGAAAAGTGAGTCTGTTTACATGAGCGAGTATACATGCAGCAGCCCCGGTCCCTAAGCTCCGGAAAGTACCAGTGTTCCCAACAAGAAAATGGAGCCAGTGCCAGACACTTGAATAGAAGGAATTGAATTCAGGGACACGGCTATCACGTTGAATGAAGTTTGGGGTAGCATAATAATAACAGAGGCATCAAAACAAACAGATTAGCAACAACAGGAAGTCACTTCCACCTCTAGGCTGAAGGGCAAAGGGAGGAAGCTGTAGCCCATAGCCAGCAAGGAGTTGAGAACACAGAATCCAGGGCTTCCCAGGGGGAGCTAGAAACCTGAGGGACATGCGGCAGCTCCAAGACAGAGGAAGGGGAAAGACAGTGAGGTATCCTGGCCTCTCTTTCACCTTCCAGCCTCCCACCAGTGTCTGCCACTGACAGACTCTGGAAGGAAGGGATCTTGGAAATGACTTTTTGAGGAGGGCAGGACAGAACGAGGCCCAGCCGGCCACTCCATTTATCAGCTCTGACGTTACCTCTCCAAGCCTTCCTTTCTTCCTTGGAAAAATCATTCGTGATGTCGCTATTTCTTAGGGCTATTATGAAACAAAGCAGTAAATGCCAGCGGGGGCATATGATACCTACTGTTAGGGCATGCGACAATCTCGTCAGAGAGGGTAAAGGCCAGTCAGTAGTCAAGCAGCACAAGGAATCAAGGGGAAGAAGTCAGGAAGAAAAGCCTAGAGGGGTCAGGCTAGGGCCGGAGGCCCGAGAGGAATGATGTTTTGTAAATTTAGACTTTTAGGGCTTGAGCTGTGGAGACACTGATGCATGGGCACGGGCTAAGCATCCTCTGTACTTGATTAAGCTGGTGTGCGTGCGTGCGGGACTGGGGGTGGGGTGTTGAAGGTTGGTCCTGGAGACGCTAGAGCCTTACACACTTCAGACAAATGCCCTCCCCCTGAGCTAGTTTCTACTACTACAATTTTTTTTTTTTAAATTTTAAGACAACATCTCATGACATGTCTAAGACTGGCTTCCAACTCAAAATCTTCCTTCCTCTGCTGACTTGACCAAGTATACATCACCATGCCCACATCCTCTTCTTTAAATTTGGCTAATAAGGTGACATAAGACTATAACCTCAACATTTGAGAGGTCCAAACAGAAGCATCATGAATTCCAAGGCAGCCTGGTCTACAGACTGAGACCTTGTTCCAAAAACAAGTGGTTCAGTGATAGAACGCTCCATTAGAACCTCCCAGTGAGGGGGTTGGGAGTGGCTCAGTGGTCGAGCCCCTGCCTAGAATCTCCTAGTGAGGGGACTGCATTGCATTTGCAAACCCTTGGGCTCTGCATAAATAAGCAAACAGTTAGCACCATGTATGTTATACCTACTGGGCATGTAAGTAAAACAGTGGGTATGCCATTTTACGATCCAGTGTTAACATTTGATGAGGTTGAGTGATTATGATGATGGTGGTGGTGGGCTGGAGGAGGAGGAGGGAAGAAGAAATCCTCTCCTTCCTCCCTCCCCCTCCCACCCTTGTCACTCACCTCCCTTTCTCCCCTAAGTTGCCATCTGCACAAGATCAGAGCTGGAGGATTTCCTGAGTGAAGCTGTCTGCATGAAGGAATTTGACCACCCCAACGTCATGAGGCTCATTGGTGAGGGAGGGGCATGTGCTCCCAGGCCCAGCCCAGGGCGCAGAAAGATCGGAGCTTCCTGGCTCCCTACCCCCTTCTCCTTCAGGATCAGCAAGCTCCCCTTCTTTTGCTCCCTCAACTTGGAATGTGACCTCTGACCTGTTCCCAGAAATAGCTGAGGGTCCCCAGGAGGGCTCCGGGAAAACATCCCTGGGAAATGACTCTCTGAAGTCTGGTCCTTACCATCCACCTCCCAAACAATGTGGAGATTAGATTTGAGGGGGTGGGAGAGGGGGAGGCTGAGTCTGTACGGGAGTGGAGTTGGGTGCCCCTCTTCTGCCTAGCCAGAATGACTGATTTTCCTGGGGGTGGGGGGCTCAGGCGTCTGTTTCCAGGGTTCTGACCGAGAGGGTTTCCCAGAACCTGTGGTCATCTTGCCTTTCATGAAACATGGAGACCTCCACAGTTTCCTCCTGTACTCGCGGCTCGGGGACCAGCCAGTGGTGAGGGGCATTTCCTCTTCCAGTCCATGAGTATTCACTGAACACTTAACCAGCTACGCAGACACAGAGAGGGAAGGCTGCAGCAGACCTCGGGCTTGCCCTTGTGGGTCCTGTACTGCAGGGGTGGACGGGGCAATAAATAAGCTAACAGAAATGAGTGAGAGCATTGTGTGCTATGAAGGAAACGCAGAAGGAAGGAGGAACGATAAGGCGGCCTTGGAGTTAATTTGGGTAGAGGGAAGGCCTGACTGAAACGGCGACCTTGAAGGAGATGCTGACTGAGGAGAGGCAAGCGGGAAATAAGTTCCTAACAGAGGTTTAGCTTGGACCAGGGACTCAAACCCAGAAGGGGGGTCCCTGGCTCAGGTAGGTGTCTAAAGCTAGAACAACAGCCCAAGTCAGAGAGGAGTCGGTTTTCTAGGACCTTGTAGCTATCTATAGAGAGGGTTGATGTTCTCAAAGCCGTAGAAAACCAGAGTAGATCCAGACACATACAGGAAGAGAAGGAGACCCTTTTTTGACTCTGACCACTCCTTCTCCTGGCTTTGGCCCTCCAGTTCCTGCCCACTCAGATGCTAGTGAAGTTTATGGCCGACATTGCCAGTGGCATGGAGTACCTCAGTACCAAGAGATTCATACACCGGGACCTAGCTGCCAGGAACTGCATGTAAGTGGCAAGCCCTCTGGAAGCCCCTCCTTCTTCAAGGCACTTACCCCCCCTCGCCCCCTCCCCAGGATGAAGGGGAAACTGGAGCCTTCAGGGAGGGTTGGACCTCCAGACAAGGCTAGAAGGTGTGACAGGCACTTTTTTGTGGGATAAAATACCGGAGGAAGGAGAAAGATTTTCTTGGGCTTGGGGTTTGAGAGACTCCAGACCATGGTCACCTGGCTCCATCATTGTGGGTCCTGAGAAAGTGTGGAATCATGGTCAACGGAGTGTAGCCAGGTATCACTGCTTACCTCATGGGAGCTGGAAAGCAGAGAGAGACATACACCCACCAGCGGAGCCTCCCCAGTGCCCCACTTCCTCCGGCTGGACCCTGTCTCTTAGTAATAACCACTCAGCTGTGAACTCCTTGAGGCATAGCATCTCATTGGACATCACCCACTGGGGATTAAGCCTTCAGGGGACTGTCACCCTTTGTGGGGTGACTCTTCATATGCAAATCATAAGAGAAGGCCAGCAAGGAGATGTGTGGAAGGCTTCCTGGAGGAGCCCTTCACTGGGGTTTTTATTGTTGTTTGTTTATTTGGAGGTAGCCTGGGCTGTCCTGAAACTTACAATGTAGACCAGGCTGGCCTTGCACTCACAGAGATCTGCTTCCTCTGTGCTCTGCCTGCCTCTGCTTCCTGAGTGCTAAGGTAAGGTGTGTACTAACGTGCCCGGCCTTTCTTGGACTTTTAAAAAGATATAGGTGCTGTCTAAATGGATGTGCTTGTGCCTGTCCTGGTCTACACACACATTGTGCAAGCTTTTGTTTGCTTTCTTTGTTGGGTTTTTTTCTCTTTTGTTTGTTTGTTTTGTCTGGGTTTGGCTTGATTTGTTTTAAAGGATTTATTTATTTTTACTGTATATGTATGGGTGTTTTGACTACATGTATGCATTATGTGTGAGCAATGCCAAGGAGGCCAAAAGAAGGCACCGGCATTAAAGACAGTTGTGAGCTGCTACGTGAGTGCTGGGAATTGAACCCAGATCCTCTGTAAGAACAAGTGCTCTTAGCTACTGCGCCATCTTGGCAGCCTCCAAAGTTTGCTTTTTTGAGACAGGATGTCATATAGCCCAGGCTGGCATTGAACTTACTGTATAGTGAAACATGACCTTGAATTCCAACCCTCCTTTCTCTGCCTCCCAAGTGCTGATACTACAGGTACACGCCATCATTCCTGGCTGTTTGTTTGTTTCCCAGTTCATGTCCCAGAACCGACAGCATCGGTTCACAATGGCCTCCTGTTACTCCAGCCCCAAGGAGATCCTTCACTTGGGACCTCCATGGGTACCAGCACTCGCATGCACACATCCACAGGCAGGCACGCTCATACACACCATTAATATAATAAACAGTTTTTTAAATCCAAGAAAACAGAACAGGGACTCGGGAGTTTCGAACGGATCTCAAGACCGATAAAAAGCCAAAGTGGAAAAAGCTAGAAGCCCTTTTGTCCAAACTCTTAAAGCGTTTCCCTCTGGGACTGGGGTAAGGGTTTAGGAGTCAGATCCCCACCCTCAGCAGGACTGTGGTGGGGTCAGACAGGAGGTGCAGGCACACCTCAGACCCAGCAGGCTTCCTGGTATGGATGAGCCACGTCCTGACCTTACTGCTTTCCCCAATCTGAGCAGGCTGAATGAGAACATGTCCGTGTGTGTGGCAGACTTCGGACTCTCCAAGAAGATCTACAATGGGGATTACTACCGCCAAGGGCGCATTGCCAAGATGCCAGTCAAGTGGATTGCTATCGAGAGTCTGGCAGATCGAGTCTACACCAGCAAGAGTGACGTGGTGTGTGTGGGTAATTGTGCCACCATGGGGGTTGGGGGCAAGACCTGAGAAGCTATAGGACTCACAGGGACCTGTGTGTGTTCTTGCAAAGGTGTCTGTGAGACCAGGACATGCTTGGAGAATGTATGAGTAATGTGTGTACAGAGCTAGGACATAAATAGGTCCACTGCTGCATGGTGGCAGTATACTTTAGGTCAGGAAGCAGTGGTGACCAAGTGTGCCATAGGACATGTGCAACAATGTAGGCATGAAGGGTGACATGTGATGTCATGCAAATCTGCACACAGGTGTGCATATCTCTGCATCCTCCAAAGTCAGTCACTGTGCGTGTGTGTGCATGTGTGTGTGTACCTGTGCTAAAATCTTTCTGTGTATACTGTGATACACCCATAGATGCAGCTGTCAACAGATGTCTACATAAGTGCTCAGTGCTTGCCCTAACTCAGTGTTGGAAATGTCTTTGTGTAGGAGAGACCCTCTTACCCCTTTTCCTCTACTCTGACAGTGGTCCTTCGGTGTGACAATGTGGGAGATCGCCACCCGAGGCCAAACTCCCTATCCTGGGGTGGAGAACAGTGAGATTTACGACTACCTACGCCAAGGAAATCGCCTGAAACAGCCTCTGGATTGTCTGGATGGCCTGTGAGGACCTTTAGGACTCTTCTTAGCCCCACCTCAGAACTTAATCCAGCCCTCGGTTACACACAGAGAGCCTAACAGCACCTCCAACACTGACTAAGTGTGCATGGAACCCCTCAGAATATCAAGAAGCCCCTCACTAGTGCTCTGAGCATGCCAGCGGGGTGGGAGTTCGCTAATGGTACCTTTTTCAGCTCTGTCGGTGGTGGTGGTGTGGAAGGCAAACTGGGTCAACCCCTTCCCACCTCAGCCAGGTATTCCTAAGCAAGGAGCAATTGCATACAACCTTCCTGGGTAGCCCTGGCCCTTGGGAGCCCTACCTCCCATGGCCCCTCACCTTCCATGTGCCTCAACACCCAGGGTGCTTTGCGGAGCCCTCCACTCTGCATTGTGGACCTTTTCCAGACTCTCAGATCTCTGAGCCGCTAGCAGGGATCGTCAGGATATGCTTACCTTTGCAGCCTCACAGCATGCAGAGAAAGGCGTGATATTTAGCCCGCACTTTGATATTTAGCCCGCACTTTGAGGTTAAGAAGAGGGATGTTGCTTGGGTCAGTTGGGGATTCAGCTTCCCCATGCTTCCTTTGGGCAGTCCTAGAGCCGAAGAGGATGGGATTAATAGCTAGTCTTTTGCAGAACTTACTAGAAGGCAGGGGTACAAGTGCTTTGCTTGTATTGACTCATTTGATCCCTACCACAGCCACAGGAAGTAGGAAGGCGCTGTCATTATCCCCATTTTTGCCAATGAGACATCGAAGTCTTCAGGGAGGGCGTTTATTTGCTCCTGTATGAGCCGCCACACTCCAAAATCTAATAATTTAAGCCCAACATTTGTCTCGTGGTGTCTGAAGATCAGCCTGACGGTAACTTAGTAGGGTGGTTCTCCTGCAGGCCTGTGCCAAGGTTATCAAGGTAGCAGCTGCGGCTGCATATGAAGACTGAGGCTGGAAGACTGATTTCAAGATGGCAAGCTCATTTTGGAGATGATGGCACACACCTTGATTCTCAGCACTCAGGAGGCAGAGGCAGGCGGATCTCTGAGTTCAAGGACAAGCTCATCTACAGAGCGAGTTCCAGGACAGCCAGGGCTATACAAAGAGACAAACTAACTAATAGGACCTCTTCATAGGGTGACTTGAGCTTCCTCACAAGATGATCCGAGAGAGCGTGTAAGGGGTGACTGCACTGCCTCTAATGACCTACTCTTAGAAGTCACATGTGTGTCATCTCTTCTGCTAAGCCAGAAGCAAATCCCTACACTCAAGGGGGAGGGGCCTTGGTCTCAGCTTCTGAATGGTGGAGTGTCAAAGAATGTAAAGACATATGAAAATCATACGACTTCTAGTTCATTCCATAGGCGTTCCCGGCTCCGCGCGCCCCTCCCCCATGATGTGCCTGATAAATGGCAGCAAGGCCAGGCCTTGGTACAAGAGTCTGTTCTATGTAGCCACACTGACAAACTCTCATCACAAACCACCCGAGACCCGGAGAGGTTTCCTAACATCCTTCTTAGTTACTGAGTCTCCTGACCCACCCCAAAAACTCCGGAATTCTCAAATCCCTGTAGACTTCCCTAAGTTGTGGAGACTCTCTTAAGTTCCCAGGTTCTCATTCTCACCAGAATGTCCTAAATCTCTCCTTAACCTCTGGGCCCCTGCTCAGTCTGCCCCCTTTGCTTTCTCTCATTAGCTATGCCCTGATGTCCCGGTGCTGGGAGCTGAACCCTCGAGACCGGCCAAGTTTTGCAGAGCTCCGGGAAGACTTGGAGAACACATTGAAGGCTCTACCCCCTGCTCAGGAGCCTGATGAAATCCTCTACGTCAACATGGATGAGGGCGGAAGTCACCTTGAACCCCGTGGTGCTGCTGGAGGAGCTGACCCCCCAACCCAACCCGATCCTAAGGATTCCTGTAGCTGTCTCACTGAAGCTGACGTCCATTCGGCTGGACGCTATGTCCTCTGTCCTTCTACAGCCCCAGGACCCACTCTGTCTGCTGACAGAGGCTGCCCAGCACCTCCAGGGCAGGAGGACGGAGCCTGAGACAATCTTGCACCTGGGACACCCTCTCAGGACCCAAGCTAGGCACTGCCACTGGGGGAAAGCTCGCCCCCACTCTGCCACTCCAGGCCTTCTCCCCAGCTGCAGAATGACCCTTCCCTCCCTTGTCAAATTCAGTCCAGAAAGATGTGTCCTGCTTTCTATGCCCTGAACACCCTATCCACAACAAGAAGGGCTGGACTGCAGTCTCAGAGCGTTGTCTCAGATCTTCCAGCCCAGCATTCTAGATTTTAAGATTTGAGTTTAGACTTCTCAAAGATGGTGAGTCTTTGAGGAACCCAGATGTCTGAAGTGCTATTGCCATAGACAAGGCCTGCTGTTCGAAGGCTCTGAGATTCTGTGGCTCTGGATTTTTCTGGTTCTATAGTCTGGTAGTGCCCCCATGGTTTTAGGTTGCATGGCTCTGAAATTCCAGGATCTAAGGCTCAATGATTCTAGACTTTATCTTTCTGGAGCCTGGGGTTCTATCAGTGGAAGACTGTAGATTTTTAAGTTGTAAAGATTCTAGGCATGAAGGTTTTAAGGCATACTGTTCTCCAATTTAACAGTTTAAGGCTCATGTTGGAATATTCCAGATCATATTATTTCAAACCTTAATTTTTTTTTTAATTTCTAAGATTTTAGTGATGGTCAACCACAGTTTCCGAGGCCTTATGATTATAGATTCTTTTATATAAAATTCTGCCTCCTAAGGAAATGTGATGTAGACTCTGAAATTCAAAAGCTTTAAGAGTCTCCAGATGGAGTTTCTAAGCTGTGATGTGATGATAATCTAAAATTTGGTCCAAAGTTCTAGATTCTTAAGCTTCCACATCATATGTTCCCAAGATTCCAGATTATTAAACTCTAAAACTCTAATGTTGGCCTGATCTTCATCTCAGGCACAGTAAGATGCTTTGGGTCCAAGAAGATGGGTCCTCAGCATCTGAGTCATGAGAGGCTCACAGTTAATTATGACTAACCAAATACCAAAGTTCTAACCATTTCTAATGATGGGCACCTCTAGGTCTATGCTGCTTTCTGCCTTTCTAGCACATAATTAAATATCCAAGAATACATATGTCTAAAAATCTTAAATCTCTAAGCACTCTAACTTAAGAATCCAATGTTCTGAGTGTCTCAAATTCTAAAGGTCCACAGATCTAGAGTATTAGGTACGATTCCAAGGATGGGAGCTTGTAGCATTTGCCACTAAGCCCTTTTCTCTCCTTAGGCACCGATGCTTCCTCCTCTCCTCGTGTGGGGTGTGCCCCACCTTAAGCCTGTGCAATGCATTGGGAATGCCTCCTTTCCTCTAAGGGATGGGTCATCTCCCTTCCTTTTGGGCCACGTTGCCCCTTGAGCCAGTCCCTTGTTCCTGTTCTGAAGTGTGGACTCTGGTGCCTCCAGAGAGGCTCAGATCACATAAAACTTTTGTCAATCACTATTCTGTCTCTTGTCTCCATTTAATTGTGATACGGCCCCTCCCCCTGGAGGGAGATTCGGTTTCCCCACTGTGAAAACAAAGGCTCCTGTGTCTACCTGTAATCCCAACACCTGAGCGGCACCTTGCAGGCCATCGTGGTTTACGTAGAGGGACCCTAACCTCGATAAAAAGAATAAGAAGGGTTTGAGGGTCACTGGGGAATGTCATTATTGATGGTAGACATGTGCCATGCAAATAGACAAATACATACAACCAAGGAAAGTCAGACTCTCAGAAAGCCCTGAGGGAATATGAGAGAGAGAGAGAGAGAGAGAGAGAGAGAGAGAGAGAGAGAGAGAGAGAGAGAGAGAGATTCCCATAAGGTCTTACACAAACACTCCAAGGTAACAAACATGTGAATTACTGTACATACTAGGCAAACTGAGCCACAAATAAAAAGGCTTAATTATTCACATGTAGCAATAGAAACACATAAGCCCACACTTGTAAATCTGCAAACATCCACAGGCAGGTACTCTCTAACAATAGGGAGAACCTTTAGTAGCTGAGACACAGAACAGGATCAAATGTGGTACCCATAATCCCAGCGCTTGAGAAGTATAAGCAGAAAATCAAAAATTTAAGGTTGTTCCTGATTACATAGAGACTGCTCAATAAAGAAAAACAAACAAACAAACAAACAAACATGCCCGGACTTATGCCTAGACTAGAACAACAAGCAAATGATTCTCAGACAAGCAAATGTTCAGATTGTCGAGGAAAAGTGGGCCAGAACACCTCGATCCGCAGATGCACAAAAGATTGAGTCTTCACTTTTTCCTAGGCTCTACTACGGATATTAAGAACCCTATGCGGCGCCCGGTCGCCCCCCGGTGGTGGCTCCTGAGACCCGGGTACAGTTCAATCCGGGCCACAAAGTTGTTTTTTTTTTCCTCTTCTTCTTTTTTTAATAAATCATTGTGGGCAGCTGGGAGGAGAGAGGAAGTCCAACGTGGGCGAGGGGCGGGGTGTCTGGACTGGAACCTCGGGTCCACGTGAGTGTCTGTCCCGCTGCTGAGTGGGTGCCGCGTGTCTAGGTTGCTGTGGTGTAAGCTTGTAGCGTGAACTGTCCTAGCGGAGCTTTGTCGCGCGACGCTGCATGCTTGTGCCACACCTACACTGCCGTTTGAAGTCTTATCCTGAATTGATACTTTTGGCCTGTCACGCCTATTCGTTTATTGTGGGATGCTTAACTATATCTAAGTAGAGAGTGTTTGTGGCTTTTATTGGGCGTTAAGGCTATGGCTTGGGTGTCAATGCACATTTGCATTGTGCGTCTCGGTGTTATTTCACTAAGTTTTTGTCTTCTGAGCAAGGGGCGATAGGCGTATGGATTAACAACACCTGTCGTAATTACGGATGCTAGTGTGCGAATTGGTCAGTGTAGACACAGCAAGACTGAGCGAACGGTTTAGAGGATTCGAGATGGAAAGCCTCGAACTTCCTGCAGCTTGTATCCAGAGCGGGAAGGCTCTATGGTCTTGTGCAGAGTGGCTTGTCTAGCAACCATAGAGAACGTGCCCTGGGAGGATGTGCTATCAAAAGGAGGGGTGCGATTTACCGCACAACTTTTCTCTTGCTGTTAGCCTAGCCCTTGTTTTCAACCCTTCAGCGCTCTCCAGAACCAATTTTTGTTATTGTTTCTCATAAAGGCAACCGGGTTTCTACAAACGATGTGTAACATATCCACTTAATTTTTATTCCGTTTTCTGACTTGCTGTACAGAGAACTTTGCGAGGCAAGCCTCAAGAATGGCCAATCTATTTAGCTTTTCCTAAAGCGATCAAGCTATAGCTATGGGTGAAATATAACAGTAACTGCGATTGGCGAATAAGTTGTTTTGAAACCGCCCTAACGGCAAGGGGCGGGCCTTCGGTGAATTAATCTACTTCCGGTTTCAGAAAGGCAACAGGAAAGACGAGGGTTGGCCGACCTCTTCCCGTCGCATTTGATTGGTTGTAGTGATTTTACCCGCTTGGCCTCCGCGAGGGGCGTGAGATGAAGACCAGTTAGAATGTGTTTTACAGAGTCTGAGGGAAGGACGGCTCGGAGAGAGACTGGACGGCCATTCTGAGAGCTCATTGCTAATTGCTCCAAGTCGTTGCTCCCTTTCCTTCATTTGACTGTACCGCAGCTGGCGCGCGGACGCTACCCAATCAGTGCTTGCTCCGCCTCTTGCCTTTTCCCGCCCTCCGCTTTGGCCGCGACTTCAACGTAGGCTAACGCTTCCTCTTAGGCAGCTCCTGAGCCCTCTTACTACCGTTCTTTGAAAGCCACACTGTGATTGGCTTGGTTCTCGGGCCCGCGCCCGTTGCCCCATGCGCTGACCAATTGAGACTCGTTTTACGTCGTACTGTACGGGCAAGGGGGAGGAGGCGGCGGCGGCCATTTTGAGCGCCGCCGCCATTGGAGTGGCCCCCCCCTTTTCCCCCTTCGCCTCCTGACAGGCAAGGTTTAGGGGGGACAGAGCCCTGGGAGGCCGGGCCGGGCTCGGGGGCCGCCCCGGGGGCCCGGGCCATGGATGTGCGTCGCCTGAAGGTGAACGAACTTCGCGAGGAGCTGCAGCGCCGCGGCCTGGACACTCGCGGCCTGAAGGCCGAGCTTGCTGAGCGGTTGCTGGCGGCGCTAGAGGCCGAGGAGCCCGAAGACGAACGGGAGCTCGAGGCTGACGACGAACCGGGGTTACCTGGGCACAACAACGAGGAGGTCGAGACCGAGGGGGGCTCCGAGCTGGAGGGGACCGCGCAGCCACCGCCGCCCGGGCTGCAGCCGCACCCGGAGCCCGGCGGCTACTCGGGGCCGGACGGACATTGTGAGAGTGCGCGGGGCGGGGGACCGGGGAGCCTGGAGTCCGGGCCGAGGACGGGATGTGGGACGCGGGAGCTTGACTCCACAGAGATCCAGGAGATGGTCTGAGGATCCAGGGATCCCGGCACCTGCCGCTGTAAAGGGTCTGCGGCCAGGGCCTCGGGGCAGCCTGAGGGCGGATCCTGGCCTTCGGTGCAAGGGAAATTGTGTGTGTTGTGTCTGTGTGTGTGTGTGTAGGGGTGGGGGGTGGATTTTGTTTTAAGACGACTAGGGTACGAGCGGGAGGACCCGGAGGACTTTATATCCTGGGATTCGATGACCGGAAACAGTTTTGGGGTTCTGTTTTTGAGTTGGGAAAAGTCAGAAGAACTAGACGCTTTAGAGAAAGGGGTGTCGGGGGTTGACTTCTTGGAAAATGGGAGATTCTAGCTGAGCTTTGAGCTGACAGCTTGGGTAGCCGTGCTAGTCCACCACTTGATCTGGGTCTGGGTCTCAAAAGCCGGATTTTCAGGTAGTGGAAGAATGGCCAAGGGTGCAGGACTGGAAGAATTTTAAGGATAGAAGATCTATGATTTTCCTCACGGGTGGGAGATCTGCTTAGTGCTGGGGGTGGATTGGTGCTTTGGACTTACTGGTGTCCCCGGCTGGGAAGAGTCCCCCAAAACATGGACTGAACGCTCCAGTGTTTTGCAGGTGAGCATTTAGGGGATAATGAAAGACCAGCAGAAGATTTGGAAACCTCTACCTGCTCTCGTATATTTTCAGTTACAGGGTCAACCTCCAGGGCAGGTATAATTTGTATATTTGGTACCTGGAGACCCAGGCGTCCAGAGGAGGCACGAGAGCTTTGGGATCTAAATGGTGACAAGAAAGGACAGAGTATTTAATGGACAAAGAAGCTAGAGGGTCCAGGATTGGGAAAACTCTTGGGACAATACTCTGGTTTCTGCTGAATGGCCTTGCATTGTTAACTATAGATAGTTTTCAAAGCAGGAGTAGCAAGTGCATGAACTGTGTGGTGGGCAAGGACCCTTGTCTGCCAGAGATCATGTAGCTGGTCTAGCAGATGTGGGGGAGGGAAGCAGAGAGGATTAAAAAGAAAGGAAACCTGTTGCTTTGGCTGGGGGCCTCATGATGAAGCCGAGGGAGTATTCCTTTCCAGGAGAGGGCTCCCGAGTCCCCAGAAACAGTTACTTGTGTGCCCAGGGAGATGGGGTGCTCAGGAGATTTGGGGGAACTTGATCAGCCCAAAGTGTCTGTATAAAAGGTAGGATTGGGGCTGGAGAGATGGCTCAGCGGTTAAGAGCACCCGACTACTCTTCCAGAGGTCCTGAGTTCAATTCCCAGCAACCACATGGTGGCTCACAACCATCTGAAAAAGAGATCTGATGCCCTCTTCTGGTGTATCTGAAGACAGCTACAGTGTACTTATATATAATAAATGAATAAATCTTTAAAAAAAAAAAAAAGGTAGGATTGGCATGAAAGGGCAGTCCCTTGAGTACAGAAAACCCTGATATGAGAGGAAACCTGGAACTAGACACCGTGGCATCCAAAACTTAGAGTGTTTTTCTGAGAAGGCACCGTAGGGCTTGGGACTAAACAGCAAAAAGAGTTAAAAAATGAGTCTTCAAAAGAGACTTGGGATTGGCATCTGGTACTCACTTGTTCATAAGGAGTGGGATCCTGTGGAGGGGCCACCCTAGATATAGATGGTTGTGGTGTTAGGGATTACCCATGTGCTGGCAAGTCTTCCACAGACAATTCCCTGCTAAGAAGGGAGGCGTGGCTTGTGAATTTATCCAAAGCTGAGGAGCCTGGCAAATAGACTTGTGAAAGAGCGGAGAGGATGCTGCTCTTAACCTTGCTTTTAGCAGAAGAGTCTTGGGAAAGTGAGTTGGATGCTTCAGAACAACTGTAGACTCAGGCAAACTTTGAATTAAGCAAATCATTCCCCCTCTGAACCTGGTGTCCATGTACAGTGGAATGGTAAGATTATCCTCGTAGAGTTGATAGTCATGAGATTGTGTGTCTAAAGGGCTTCATACCAAGGTTGCCTGTCATTAGGGTAATGTGGTAGGGCGTGGAAAAGGACCCAGCATCATACCCTTTCTAGGCCAGCCTATCCCGTTAGGGGAAAGATACCGGCTTTCTTGGGGAAGACATTGTCTTGAGACTGAAGGAAACAGAATAGTTTGAAGAGGCCTTATATTCCAGTTAAGGAGATACTCTATCCCTTAACATCATTGTCATCCCCTATACCCCAGCAAAATCCTCTAAGCCCTCCTTCAGGTTCCCTCTGAGTACTTCATTCTTGGTAAACAGATACTGTATATAGCAAGCCACATGACTTCTTGCTTTCCTCCCTTTGGGCTGCACCTGGTTTGTGCCCAGATGTATTTGTCCTCTGAGAAAGAATCCGGTTAACAAGTGGCAGAACAGTCTCCTTCCCTGTGGTTCTGCCTCGCTGCTCCTGGCACAGCTTCTAGCAAGGCTCTGGAGGCACCCATCAGCAGGCTTACCCCAGGGGCAGAGCTGTATGCTGTCCATCCTAAGTTCATAATGTTCTCTCTTTGTTTCTGCTGTGTCCTGCTTCTAAGCTTTTCACATAGACATTATTCTTCCCCAGGAGTGTTCTCTGATGTCATCACTGAGCCTTGGACTATGTATCTTTTGAGTTGAGGCTTATCAGTTCCTTACTGGATTCCTTTCTTAGCTCTTGGTCCTTCATATACAGTCAGTATATAATTTTGTAGTGTGCCTGCCTCCCTAAACTGGATGCTTTAGTGGGCAAGTTTATACTCACCTGTATCCCAGGGTCTGATGTGTGTTTGGCATGCATTCCATAAGTAGTTACTATTGCTATTCTTATACCTCTTCGTCACCTCCTGATCCCACAGAACACTTTTCCTAACCACTTCTAGCTCCAGGTGTTTGGAGACCTATTCCTAGTGAGTCTGGAGGCCATTATGATCCCAAGGTTTGTACACTGCATTGCCTTTGCTGGCAATCATAAGCACATCAAAAGGCAGGGGCAGGCAGGAGTATTTTAAGTCACAGATGAGTGGAACTGTTCAGAGAACTGGTTTGTGCTCCAAGTTTTGAAGACTGGGCCCTGAAGTCAATTCTAAGCAATTCACTTTAGAGACTAGTGTTAACTGCTCAATGAATGGTACATCATTAGAGTAACTCCTGTTTTTCTAAGTTTAGGTTCCAGATTAGAAGCTACTCTAAAGATGTATTGCTTAGAGAAATCAAGCTGGACTTATTTCTTTGACTTTACAATCTTGTTTTACCCATAGGACTTCTTCCTCAGTCAGTTTAATGTATTCAGTTTCTATAGAGCCTGGCGTGGATCTGTTTGTAGACTTCTGAGACACAGAGACATAGCCATAGGAAGTGGGGAATCTACTGCTAAATAGGTTTCCATTTAAAGGTGGACTTCTGACTTCTGATAGTCTGTTCACCTGAGTGAAGACAATGTCTTGGTTACAAGAGTACTTTCAAATGCATTCATCTAACTGATTTTTGTTTTTTAATCTTAAGATGTCATGGACAATATTACCAGACAGAACCAATTCTACGAGACACCGGTCATCAAGCAAGAAAATGAGTCAGGCTATGATAGGAGACCACTAGACATGGAGCCACCACAGCAAGCATATCGCCCAGGTAGGAAGGCTCCCACACTTTCTTCCTTGATGGAAACAGAATCTTTCTGTTGGGCAGTTCTTCTGGCCTTTGTCCTTCAGGCAAGGTGGGTTTATTTGTTTGTTTAAGCTGAGATTTAGATTTTATGCTATTTGGGATTCAGGGTTTTATTTTTGTTTTGGTTTATTTTTGAGATAGCATCCTTACTATGTTGTTCAAGTTAGCCTTAAACTCAAAAAGGAACTGGGACTGGCTTTGTATTCTTGATCCTTCTGCCTCCTTTCCCTCCCAGTTAGTTCTGTTTGGTTTTGAAGAAGTAATACAGTCTGGATTTCTGGTATCTTTCTAGGTTATTAGTGCTAGCATCTGGAGAGTTTAGACCAGGGTGCCAATGCTTTATCCTTAGAGTCTTACCATGCAGAAGCCAAAAAGAGCTTTCTGAATCCAGTGTGGTGCTGCCTCTGTTCTGAAAATGATGCTCCAGCAGACTAGGAAAGGGTCTTTCATTGGAAAGGGGTTCCTTAGCCAGATACAGCTGGAAAGGGCAGCAGAGAAGTTCAAGATTGAAATAAACCTCATACTGTATATTTAAACTCAGGATTTTTAAAGCACGTGCCTATATTATTTCAGAACAGCATTTTCTATAAGCAGGGAAACATAGGTTCTCCCCCTCTTATGTGAGGACATGTTGTCTGGTGGCAAAACTGAGGCTAAAACCCAAGAAACTGGCTCAGACCAGTGTTCATGATACATGAGCTTCAATTTTCTTGCATGTAAATCTGTTTAGGGGGGAAAATCCTGCTGTTGAAAATGGCTGGCCCATAACTGTTAATGCTCCATTCCTGGTATGGCAGTATTTAAAGAAAGAAGTTGTTGGGGGTTGGTTGGTTTGTTTGTTTTGTTTTTGTTTTTTTGAGTCAGGGTCTCACTATAGTGGTAAACTGTTGTAGATCTTGGGATCCTCCTGCTTGAGTCTCCCAAATGCCTAGATTCATGTGTATCACTATTCCCAGCTCCAGTGCCTTTGCTCATGAATCTAATTGATCCTGTCCAATTCCATTCTGCTTCATTCACAAAATAAAATCCCCTGCTGGGTTAGTTATTTTCTGGTTTGTGTGTGTGTAGAGGGGAGGCTAGGGACATTAAGGAATGTCAGTTAAACTGTAGGTTTGTGTCAGACTGTGGGGTCATTTGACTGGTCTTTATGGTTTTCTGGGCTGGTACCCAGCACCAGTGGCCTCCTTTGAGTCTGACTTGTGCTTAAGTCATGGAGGCGTGACCATCAAAATAACCGAACAATCTCTACCCTGGAAAACCAGGGAAATTGCCTCGGGGATTGTGTCCATATGCCAAAGCTAGGGAGTGACTTGAAGCGAGCGTTGGGATGAGCAGATATGAGTGAGTCGCATCAGCATCAGTAGGTGGAGATGGTGCCCTCTTAGCACCCTCTCAGAAAGTAGGGCAGCATGGGTCCACAGCTTGCTCTTTTTTGGTCATCCATTCATGGGATCTGTCTGACTGGGGCTTTCTCAGGTCCCGTATGTTATCCCACCATAACATCTTGTTCGATGTGGTATGGTGAAGCAGACTGCCAGAACAGCTGGCCTGCCCACTTGGCCGATTGGGTTTTGTAGAAAATGGCTGAAGAGTTTACTGTAGACCCACAGTGCTCTGCTGATTTCACTTCTTCCCTACCTTTGTCAAAAAGAAGCTCTGCAATAATGAGGTGGAGGTGGAGGTGAGGGTGGGGGACAGTTTAACTCTTGTTTCTCAGAGTTTACAGGATCTTTTTTTTTTTTTTTTTCTTTTTTTTTTTTTTCGGAGCTGGAGACCGAACCCAGGGCCTCGCACTTGCTAGGCAAGCGCTCTACCACTGAGCTAAATCCCCAACCCCTTACAGGATCTTTATAGTCTCTTAGGGCTCAGTCCCTCTCAGTGTAGGCCAAGGTTACTGTCAGCATTCATGAACTGACAGAATATTAGCCAAAGACTCTTGTTGTACCTTTGGGTCATTTGGGGGATCTTGACTGTATTTGGTGTTGAAGGGCACCATCTCAAGGAAGGGTGTCACCTGGCCAGCAGACTGTCACCCGCACAGCCTCATATTATTCTGGCCTCCTTGGCTCACTCCCAGGCCTCTTAGAGCTCAACCCTTCACTGTAGTCACAAGCCTGCCAGCATCATTAGGAGTAAAGGGGTAGGAGAAGTAATAACCTGAGGGTTTTCCAAGTATCTTGACCATCCTGATGCGTCTGACAGTAGAACTGAAGACAGAAACGAAGCAGGAAGCCCCACCCAGCTTCCTCCCCCCTGAAGCCTCACAGCTCAAGACAGACAGGCCACAGTTCCAGAATCGAAAGAGGCCTTTTGAGGAGAATCGAGGCCGTGGGTACTTCGAGCACCGAGAGGACCGAAGGTGGGTACATGAGACAGCACTCACTTGTTCTCATTGAGTAAAAGCTCAGTGAGTAGGGCACAGTGGAGTTCTCTTTTCCCTAGTATTCCTTCCTTACTGGCTGCCAGATTGAACTTTCTTAAGCTTTGATCCTTCCTCCCATTCCTCCCTGCTTATTACCTGCACAGCAAATGCCAGACCTTAGATTTTACATTAAGATGCCAGTCTGCTTCTTCAGCCCTTTCCTTACTGCTTCTGGGCTATGCAGTGTCTGTTCTGGTGGGTTTTGTTTTGTTGTTGTTGTTTTGTTTTGTTTTTTTTTTCTTTGTAACTGGCCTGAAACTTGCTATGTCTACCAGGCTAGCCTTAAACTCATAAAAGTGTTCTTGCTTCAGCCTCTCTTCCTGGCTAGTGCCCTATTCTTATTGGCCACTCTGTATCCCTTAACTGGAATGCTATTTCCTGACCTTCTTCCCCAGCACAACCCCTCCTGCCCACCCACCCAACTCTCATCCAGTTGCATTCATGGGATGCCTACCCTGGCACTAGATACTGAGGGGATAAAAGCCCTTTGGACAGGGGATTTGCCTTCTGCTTTCCCAAGTTTGGAGTAGACTCTTACACACGTAAGTCACAAGTTCATAGACTGATTAAGATGGGAGTTTTGGGAGCTCCCAAGGAGTGGCCGCTTCTCTGGCCCATTTTCCTTAGGACAGGCCCTCCCCTTCCTTTCCGTTTAGGCCCTGCCCTACCCCTTCCTCCTTCCCTCATTTGGCTCCTGTCTACAACCTTTTCCAGTCATGGAGTCTAGGAATAAGTAGTCCCCTGGTTCATTCACCTAGCACGTGCTGTCTCCTACCTGGTGAAGTCTATCTCTCCAACTTGCTTATAACTAAGAAAAGGCCTAGAGGCCCAGGTGTATCTCAGTGGTGGAGCCCTTGCCTAACTAAGCACATGTGTGTTCTGGGTTCTACCTCTACCATGGCAGAAGAAAAGAAAGAACATGGCTTTCGTGGACAGTAACTGAAATTAGAACAAAGAACCTACATTAGGTGGGCTTGTCCCTCCTCCCACAAAGCAAAGGCCAGGAGCTACTTGTAGATGATGAGCAGAGAGGGGCATGAGCTCCAATTTGGAGATGTCAGGGAAAGTTTGCTAGGGTATACTTAAGATGATAGCTTTAATTCCAGCACTGAGGAGACAGATTCTATGACTTCCAAGCCACCCAGGGTTATGTTGACAGACCCCCTCTTTTTTTTGTTTTTAAGATTTTATTTATTATATGTTAAGTGAGTATACTGTCATTGTCTTCAGGTGTATCACAAGAGGACATTGGATCCCATTACAGATGGTTCTGAGCCACCATGTGGTTGCTGGGAATTGAACTCAGGACCTCTGGAAGAGCAGTCAGTGCTCTTAACCACTGAGTCATCTCTCCAACCCAAAGAGGCCCTGTTTTTAAAAAATAAATAAAGATACTAATCCTAGACCAGTAGGACTGGAAAGGGACTTCCCTAAAGGGGCACCTGCTGTAAAGAGAGTCAGCAACATCCAAGCAGAGTGCTGGCTGGGTATTGGGCTCAGCCTGCTGTCTGTTACTCCTGTACAGCAGAAATCAAGGAGTTAACGAAATGCTTTTTTAAAAAGTGTTGTAGAAAGATACCTTGTTCATAATTAAGGACACTTTAAAGAGAGCAATAGGCTGAAAAAGTGGGTCATTTCATATCCTTTCAGATACAGGATTTCAAGAAGCCTAATACATGGGTACTTTTCAGTTACTGCAATTTGTCCAGGCCCTTGCCCTTAATGTTCCCACTTGAGTTCTATGTCCTCCCCTGAGTAATCACTCAGTAAGGGCAGCAGTTTACAGCATAAAGAGAGTACAGGTCAGAATCTTAGGATGTGAGAGGAAGATCTGAAGGTTCCTTGAATGACTCTAGTGCCCTTCTTTAACAGAGCAGTCCGTTTGTCCTTTTAAAGATTTAAAAGTACACTGTAACTGTCTTTAGACATACATCAGAAGAAGCCATCAAATCTCATTTTACAGATGGTTGTGAGCCACCCTGTGGTTGCTGGGATTTGAACTCAGGACCTCTGGAAGAGCAGTCAGTGTTCTTAACCACTGAGCCATCTCTCCAGCCCCCATTTGTCCTTTTATATGCTGAGAGTTAATACTCACTGCCCTCAGCAAGTGTTTGGTAACCCATGGGAAGAAATGGTGATCCAGAAAGCAATTGGGGGCCATTTGTAAACCTCAGCAGAAACTTTATTCATTTACACTCCTCCATCTGTTACATAACTGATCCCTCTTTTCACTACAGGGGCCGTTCTCCTCAGCCTCCTGCTGAAGAGGATGAAGATGACTTTGATGACACCCTTGTTGCTATTGACACATGTGAGTGCTAAAAGTGCCCTTCTGATTCTACTTTCTGACCTCCGTCATCCAAATGAGCCTCTGCAAAGCTCCCAAGCCGGGGCAGTGGTGTGGAGACAGGCCCACCCCCTGCTGGGGCCTTAGGCAAGCTGTTCTACTTCTCCTGCTTCTTTACAGAGAGAAGGAATGCTGCCTTCCTGCCCCCAGACTCCCAAGACAAGGTTGCAGAAGGAATATGAAAACCCTGTGCCACCTTTGTGCCCAGGGGGCTTGTCTCTAATCAGGGGAATCTGAGTGCTGCTGAAGAAACTTAACTCTTTGACAACCAGCTCGCCAGTTTCCATTAGCTGCTCATGTTCCTAGTGAAACCAAGGCCACTATGTCCTTTGAGACACTGGCCTGTTATCCGTCCTCCAGTGCATGAGTGACTTCGCCTTGACTGTATATCTAACTACTCAGGAATTATCGTGAAGGACCTCGACTACTGAAATCAGTCTATGTGGTAGAACCTTTGAGTCTGTTTTCACATATACCCAGAAACCTACTTTGGCACTTAAAAACTGTATTTTCTTAAGCAATCAATTTTTCTCGTAACTCATGTTTATAGCGCTCTGGCTGTGTATTTTGGTGAGAAATAAAGACTGACAATTCTCTTCTCTCACAAGCTACTAAAGACAGCTAACTGTTTCTGAAAGTGTTGGGTAGCAGTGGTCTACAAGCCAGCACTAAATGCTGATGTATTGACAGTGGTGTTCAGCCTGCCAAGAAATGAGAGCACCTTGTGAGCAAGATGGTCAAAAAAGGAGTCCCTAAAGGTGTGACTGGCTCTTTCTGGATGCCAGATGTGGTTCAGGCCAGATATTCGCACCAGAGCCGGCAACAGAAATCTGCACTTAAGCAGTCAGTGCTGTGAAGAAATTAAAGTGTGAGGTATTAGGGTACTCTAGGTATCCTGAAATCTCAGTTTGAACTTACTTATAAGGCTGTTAAACCTCTCTCTAGGTTGTGACACATTACCTTAAAAGATATTTAATAGTTTTTGAAGGACTTCCTGAAACCTATCTTTGAACCCCACAAATCAGTCAATTGTCTGGGGTTTTCTTCTCCACAGATAACTGTGACCTGCACTTCAAAGTGGCCCGAGACCGGAGTAGTGGCTATCCATTGACGATCGAGGGCTTTGCATACCTATGGTCAGGAGCCCGTGCCAGCTATGGAGTCAGAAGGGGGCGTGTGTGTTTTGAAATGAAGGTGAGTGGGAGAGATAGACAAGAGAGACAGAAATCAAGTCTATCCGTTGGAATAGCCTGTCATCAGCCATCTTGATCAGAGATGTCACTGCAGAGATTGGTTTGAACTTAGACAATGTTCTAAGCAGACAAAAGTATGATGAACTATCATGGCCTAACTGTCTCAGAAAAGTAGGAGAGTTGTATTCTTTTCTGTGGTGAGGTTTATGGCAGGTAGTGCAGAGCCAAGCAGTCTTAATGATGTTTGTAAAATGGGCAAACGGGTTGGTTGTCTCAAAGAAAGAATGGGCTCCGGGGCCAGGGAGATGGCTTAGCAAGTCAGGGCGCTTGCAGCCACACCTGACAACCTGCATTCAGTCTTCTGTCCATATGGTGGAAGGGCAGGATCAAAGCCCTGAAGGTTGTTCTCTTGACAATAAGCAGACACCTGTGCATGACTGTGTAAGTAGAGTTCAAAAAAGAGTGGGCTCAGGTACCATTGCTTTAACGGGAAGCTAGAGAGGAACTGGGCGAAGAGCTGCCACATTGCCCATTACCAGAGTTCCATGTCGGGGTATGAGAACAGCCGTGCTCGAGTAGAGCAAGAGTTCAGTTTGCAGGGTGCAGAATTAAAAGTCAGAAGTTGCGAGCTTTCTTCCCTTGGGTCACATATATGTTAACAGTTTTGGGCAGGGGATATAATGCTCAGGGGAAGTGCATGTTTAAGGAGGGTGCATGCCCAGTATTGGGGGAAAATTCTCATGTATTTTTTGTATATCTAAACTTATTTATGGTAATACCTTTAGAGTCCCTCACACACAGTCAGTGCTGAGCTCTTCCTGTGCATTATCTCCATTAATCCTCACAGTGTTAACCTGAAATGAAAGTATTCTCACAGCCCCAACCTAGAGGTGCAGTGCACACACAGGTTCATGTTATTGACTGACACCATCAACTGATGGCACACTACTTAATGAACCAGTGTAAAGAAGTACTAACTAACTGCATGGCTCTCCTCTGTGGATTGTGAGATGCTGTTATTTCACAGATACAGATGTATGAAAAATACCTGGAAGTCAGTGAAATGTGCTATCTTTCCAAGGCTACAAACTAGTTCCTGTGATAGGGATATCAGGTAGCAGTTGTGATGTAATTAGAACCTACCAAGAATGGAATTAAAAAGCAGACACCATCCCGGGCTCCACCCCTATCCTTTCCATTGAAAGGAAGCTTAGAGGGAGAGCAGAGGTGGGAAGGATGCTTTCATTCCCCTCTTCTGTTACTTGCTACTGTGTCTTGAACATTTTCCCATACTCTTACATTAGTCCTGCCTCATCTTTTTGTTTCGTGGCCCAATTATCCCGTAATACCTGGTTCCTTGTTGATGGTTTTCTTCCTGGCTTTTATAAAAAGAATGCTGCTGTCAGGGTTCTTGTGAGCTCACATTTACATGCTTGAACCCCTGGGGTGATCTAGAGGTGCACTTAAACTCTCTTGGTTTTATGATGCTGTGGATCCAGACCACAGCCTCATGCCTGCGTGCCTGTGATCTCTCCAGTGAGTTTATTTCCCCTGCAACAAGTGTTAAAACTGCAAAGGGAAGTTGTATTTGGGAGCACTCTCTGTGCACCTTAGAGGCCCTGCCATCACAAAAGGCTCTTAGGAACTACTCGAGCTCCTGGTCTAGTCCTCCCCCCACCCCCCACCACCCTCTTTCCATCTATCCATCTACCAAATCATCTTTTCCATCCATCCATCCATCCATCCATCCATCCATCCATCCATCCTATCTAGGCAGGATCTCACTGGCCTAGGCTGGCCTTAGCTTCACTGTGTAACTCAGGCTGGCCTCGAATTGTGGCAGTCTTTCTGTTTCTGCATCCTGAGTGCGGAGATAACCGGCATGAACCATCATTCCAGCACCATTACTGTTAACTGCCTGATACGCTTTCTTCCTACATTGCCTCACAACCCACCAACTTTAAGAGACTAGGTCCTGAGCCTTCTTGTGTTCTGTCCTCAGATCAATGAGGAAATCTCCGTGAAGCACCTTCCATCTACAGAGCCTGACCCCCACGTTGTCCGTATTGGCTGGTCCTTGGACTCTTGCAGCACTCAGCTAGGTAAGAAGAGTTCAGCCAGGTGGTCGCCAATAGCGAGTGAGTGAGAGCCCTGCCCCTGGATTCTCATGGCTCCTAAGCAGCTCTTCCCAGTATCAGACTCCACACGCCTACCCTGGGGGTTGGAAACAGGTGCAGCTGTTAAATCTGCGTCACTGCCTGGCCTCGAGCAGACTAGATTCAGCCGAAACCTGTCAGAATCAACTCTTTTTCAGAGTTAATTCTTCCACTTTGTCTTTTGCAAGAGGGTCCAAAGTTCTCTGTGAGAACTGTTCCCTATATTTGAAACCATTTCTGCCCTCACACAATACTAATGTAAATTTGTAAGCCCTGTTCTTTATGATTCTCTGTCCAGAGTAGAACCTACAGTGAAAGTGGAAGAAGCAGGGGCTGCCAGGCAGTGACCGTCTTCTGCACATTGCTTTTGGTTTTTCTGCATACTCAACCTGTGTCATGCTGTGAACTTTTATGTACTCTGGTTTCTTTTAATATATAATGGGCCAAATTTTGCAAATAAGTATGGTTTCTTGACCAATGCATAATTTGCCATTCTGTAGCAGTTTCCATGTTTTGTTCTGTGGTGGGTGCTGGAAGTCACACCCAGGGCCTCACAAAAACTAGGTTATCAGTCGCTCTGCCACTGACCTACATCCCGACCCTATTGTATGTGTTTAACAAGTTTCTTTTCGTAGCTTGTTTAAATTAATTTGATGGTTTTGCTTGAGTTCCTATTCTTGGATTTACTTGACAACTTTAGACAGATCCTTAGAAGTAGGTGTGTGAGGCTAACCCTCAGCACACACACAGATGACACAGCAAGTAAAAGGGCTGCGGAGGGTGGCACGAGGACCCAACCAGTAAGAGCACTGCTACACAGGCCTGAAGAAGACCTGTGTCAGTAAACATGGAAGGAGAGAACTGACTGCAAGGTTGTCATATGACCTCTCTGTACGTGCCCACCCACCCAAAATAATAACTATTTTATTTTTATAGGGAGTAGCATTCTTTATTTAAGAATCATGGGTAGAGGGCCTGGAGAGATAGCTTAGAAATGAAGAGCACTGGCTGCTTTTCCAGAGGGCCAGGGTTCAGTTCCCAACACCCACGTGTCAGCTCACAACTGCCTATAATTCTAGTTTCAGGAGATCTGGGCCCTTACAGTCATACATACAGGAAAAACCCCAATGTACCTAAAAATATTTTTTAAAGAATCATTTGCATCCTTAAAACAAATAAAAAGGTGCTTGTTGTTTTTGCAAAGGACCCAAGATTGGTTCTCAGCCTCTGCACCAGGCAGCTCACAAACACCTGTAACCTAGAGTTTGGGATGATCCGATGTCTTCTAGCTTCCAGGCACCTGTAACCAGAAGGCGCACATAAGGCAGGCAGGCAGGCACACGTACACATAGGTAAAAATATTTAAAAGTCTTTAAAAGACAAATTCAGAAGTAATGACACACACTTGGAACCCAGCTCCTGGGGTGTGGAGGAAAGATCAAAATTTGAAGACAGACCAGGCTCCTTAATGAGTTTGAAGCGAGCTGGGGTGGCGTGAGACCCGATCTCAACAAAACAAGGAAGGAGAATCATAGGTCAGAGCCAGGTGCCATGATAAAGTCCTCAGTCCCAGCATATCCAGGAGGGCTGAGAGTGTGAGACCAGGCTGGGCATTCTGCAAGACCTAGTCTAAAAATAATCATAGGTCATCCCATTTTATCTTTCCCTTGGTTTTGAAATGTAGATAGTGGCCAGGCATGGTGTCGTATACCTTTAATCCCAGTACTTGGGAGGCAGAGGCAGGTGGACTTCGTTAGTTCTAGGCCTGCCTTGTCCACAAAGTGAGTTCCAGGCCAAAAAGGGCTACACAGTGAGACTTGTCTCAAAACAAAACAGTAAAGAAATGACCTTGTCTTCAGATTAAAAGTATGTGGCAACTTGAAGGTTTTAAGTCAGTCCATCAAAGGTTTAACCTGCCTGTGCCTTCCTTCAGGTGAAGAGCCTTTTTCCTATGGTTATGGAGGCACAGGGAAGAAGTCTACCAATAGCCGCTTTGAAAACTACGGAGACAAATTTGCAGAGAACGATGTGATTGGCTGCTTTGCGGTGAGTGCTGGCAGCCTGTGGGAATTGGCAGGGCCAGGTGCCTGACTGTAGACTTTTTAGGATACCTGTGTCCTTCATCTACGTTTATTCAGCCACTCTCTCCATGTGTTATTGTCTCTCTATAGTTTGGTAGTGTCTCCTCCAGAGTAGGTATTCCTGATGTGTGTGAGACTCTGCCATCCTTGTCCTTATGCAGAACTGGCTGATGGTAGGTATCATGAAGATTCGGGGACTTAAGTCTATACAACTCCCTCTGTCTGTGGTCACCACAACGACATTTTCTAATCAAACTTAGTACCAAACTTCTTCCTTTGTTAGGAAAGCCAGTGTGCTTTCAAAGGGCATTGTGTTAGCTTTTGGACCCCATTGGCATCACCTTATCTTCCAAACTATTTCTTTTTTTTTTACCGTCCTGTCAGTTGAGCTGACCTGCACTGCCCTCTAGAGAGCGGAAGCAGAAGCTGGAGGGAGCCTGTGCTGCTGCATTCATTGGGAGGAACAGTGAGCAGCAATCACTGGCTCTGGGCCAGACTTGCTGAGCTCAGTTCTTGCTCTGAGACTCACAGCCCCAGACAACTTCCCTGTCAGTCTCCTTTACACTTCGCCCTTACCTCTCTTGTTCTTTTATGTTGAGATTTAACCCTTTACAAGCACTTAGAATGTTAGGTGGCAGAGTAGCACCCTTCATACTGTTAGTATTGGTGATTACAGGCAGCCTTGGGAACTGTGTCATGAGGCCCCTGAGGAAGGGGCTACCCAAAGGGTTCGTCCTCAGGCTCTTCTGCCCTTACTCGTTCTCATAACTCCTCTTTTCAAAGGTTCCTCTTTTTTTTTTTTTGTACTTGGAAAATGACTTCGAACTTAGAGACACTGGGGAAGCAGCTCAGCTGATGGAGTGCTTTTTGAGTGCGCAGAGCCCTGGGTTTAGTCTGTGTCATCACATGAGACTGGGTACAGAGACGACTATAAGCCTAGCTCTTAGAAGGCAGAGACAGGAAGACTGGAACTTCAAGGTCTTTCTCCACTACATAGTCAGTTTAAGATTAGCATAGGCTATGTGAGACCCAAAAAGCAAATCAATAAAAATTTTTAAAAAGAAAGTAACAACACAAAGGACCCCACCAACTCCCCCCAAAAAATTTAGAAAAATAAAAATAAGAATCTTCAGTATCTTTGCCTGCCACATTTGCTTTAACTGTGTGTGCATTTCTTTTTTGCATTTGACCTATTTGAGAGAACTCCTGCCCCTGTATTTCATGTATATCTTAGAATATGTTTATCATATGAGATATGACATCACATATCACATTTCTTTTTTGGTTCTTTTTTTTCGGAGCTGGGGACCGAACCCAGGGCCTTGCGCTTCCTAGGCAAGCGCTCTACCACTGAGCTAAATCCCCAACCCCACATATCACATTTCCATATGTGTGGCTGCCATCAGCTCTCATTAAGTACGCCAGTTGTCCCATGGACTTGCTTTAGTAACTGAGTTTGGTTCTGGAGCCGGCCAGGGATCTGTTGTGTTCTGTTGTCCTATCTTGGTTCTTTTAGTTTGAAACAGATCTCTGGCCTTCCTGTGTATTTGGTGACCTTTGTGTGTATGTGGTACGGTAAATGGGGCACTTGCCTGGAACTCATTTATGACTTTTGTTTTAAAGTGTGTGTATGTGTGTGGGGTGGGTGTTTGTTTAAGGCAGGGTCTAACCATGTGTGACCTAGGGCGTGCTGTATAGACTAGGGTGGCCTCTGTCTCTTTAGAGACCCACCTGCCTCTGCACCCCCATGTTTTTAATCCCAGGGATTAAAGGTGTCCACCACCATACTCTGCTTTTCTAATAAAACTTTAAAAAAAAAAAAATTGCTTTGCTTATATCCTATAATCTTGAAATCTTTTAGAGGAGAGTTGAGACAGGGTTTCTCTGCGTAGCCTATCCTGTAACTTTGTACACAAGGCAGGCTTTGAATGCAAAGATCTACCTGCCTCTACCTTCCAAGAGCTGGGATTAAAGGCATGTGTCACCACACCTGGTTTAGTCTTGAAATCTGTTTTCCCATAAAGAGAGAAACCAGGATTCTGAATAGAGTGCATAGCTCTTACCTCCACCCATTGTAGTGGCACCCAGGAGCCCCCTGCTTAAGGGCTTCTGTAACTTAGTGCAAGAGAGTGGGGGTTAAACCATGTATCTTACAATCTTATTTTAGGACTGTAGAAACCTAAAGATAGTTTTGGTTTTTTTATTGATTGGGGCTTGTGTGTGTGTGTCGTCTGTAGTCATTGTTTTTCACCACCATAGTTGGTGGAGCTTCCTGCATCTTCCTTAGCGGCCATTCGGTGAGTTCATCAGCTGTACCACGGGTGCCAGAGTACCCTCCCCTGGAAGCCAGTCCTCCTGTTACTCCCTGACAGTTGTTTGCTGGTACAGATAGAAATAATAGCAAAGGACATAGTCGCTATTTTTGCCACTTGCCGGGGTTACTCAGACGACTTTGTGGCCCTGATGTGGACCTGCTTCCCCACAAGAATTCTCATGGACTATATATGTAATATTCCTATGTTAACTTCTGGTTGTAATGGGGTGTGGCAGAGGGTGAGCATATGCATGTGTACATTAGTTCCTTTCCACTTTTTTTTTTTTAAGACAAGGGTTTCACTGCGAAGTCTAGATTGGCCTCAAACTAAGAGATTCCCCTGCCTCTGTTTCCTAACTACTAGAATTAAAAGCATATGCCAACATACTGGCAGTCCACCTTACTTTTCTGAGACAGAGTCAGTCTCCCATTGAACCTAGAGCCCATCACGGGCAAAGCTAGCTGGTCAGCAAGCTCTAGAGGTCTTGCTGTCTCCTCCTTGGCTCCTATAGGTTACCAGGGCCTGCCATCGCACCTGCTGCCCACATGGAGCCTGGCTCTGCAAACTTGGGTCCTCGAGCTTCATAGATAGCACTTTACTTGCTAACTCATCAGCTCTGTATTTTCAAATGCTGATGACTAGCTAACCCTAAGATTGTACTCTAAGAAGTTGAAGTTGACGGTATATTGGCTTTTATCCTGTGTTAGCTAGATCGTTTCCACTTTGTTTAAAGATTTCGAAGGAGTTTTTGTTGCTTTTAGCTTATTAAAAGTTGATTTTTTTTAAAGATTTATTTGTCTTTTATGTATATAATGTATATAAGTCGTCTCGTGTGAATGAATATGTGGACTATGTATGTGCTTAACATCCCTGGAGGCCAGAAGAGAATCACCTGACCTGGAGTCACAAGAGTTTGTAAGGTGCTGTGTGGTTACTGGGAACTGAACCTGTGTTCTGCAAGAGAAGCAAGTCCTCATAACCACTGAGTCATCTTTCTGGGCCCAGATTTATTTTATTTCATGTATATGTGTGGTGTTTGGCCTTCATGTGTATACATCCTGTGCATACATGTAGTACCTATGGAGGCCAGAACAGGACATTGGGTCCTCTGGAACTGGAGTTTGTAGCTGACATGGAAGTAAAGGGAATTGAACCCAGGTCAGTATAGGTCACCCAGGTCCTCTTTTCTTTCTTTTCCTCTTTTTCTTCTTCTTCTTGAGACAGGGTCTCCCTACATAGACCTGAGTAGCCTAGAGCTTACTATGTACACCGGTATGCCTCAGATTCACAGAGATCTATCAGCCTCTGCCTTGATTTCAAACTCACTTTGTAGCTGAAGATGACCTTGATTTCCTGATCCTCTCCCTCTCGAGTACTGGGATTGCAGGTGTGAGCCACTGTACCAGCAAGGAGCTCTCTTGAAAAGTTCACACACACTAGTGGTTGTGAACATGTCTTTCCTGTGCATCTTTCTCTCCCTTAACATTCATACTTAAACCTGTAGTCAAACTTGTTGAACAAAATCTAGCTCTGGTTTAAAGAAAGATTCCACATACGGTTCCTTTTTGTCAGAGCTTGTCATTACTTTAAAGCGGGTTCACAGCAGGGGTTTGAGGGGTATAAAGATCAGTATCTGGGGAAACAGAACATAGTTGTAAGATCTCAAGTCCTCAACTGACGAAGAGAAAGGACTGAGTGGAGAGCAGGTGGTCCATGTCAACACTAAGAAGTAGAGTCACTACAGCCTAGAGGACGGCAAAGAGGGCTGCCCAACAGTCCTGCCTCAGACAGATGGCTGTGTGGGTACACTGATTAGCAGTGGGTGCTGCTTTCTTTATATTGGGGTGGTTCTTCTAATAAAGCTGGTGCCCAGGGCAGGTGACCCCCAGAGTAGTCATTTCCATGCCAGAGCAAAGGTGCTACTTGTCCCCGTGTGGGAAGACAACAGCAGATACTGTACTATGTGCAGAAGTCTGCTGGAGTTATGTTGGCCTGTCTGCTGAGCAGGGTCATTACCTGTGATGTATAAGGTGGCAGCTAGCGTGAAGGATGCTGATAGAAGACTGGGGAGCGCCTCAGAACAGGCACCTCAAGCACTCCTTGCATATGTATACATATATATGGTTTTTTTTTTTTTTCTCATTCTATAACTTTGTGTCAGAAACTAGAACTTGTGCTCTGTTGAAGCTGCTGCCTCATCCTGAGTTTTGAAGCTTTGGCAGGCTCTGCTCCTGACTTGACAAGTCAGTGTTCTGCTTCATTGCCAGCAATGGTTCTAAACTTTAGCAGAACTTGGAGAGCCTTTTATACCCTAAGGTGAAGCCATGGCTCCTCCCCCACCATGCCAGCTCCAGCCCCAGCCCCTGCCCTCTACATTTTGGTTTTTTGAGACAGGTTTTCTTTGTGGTAGCCCTGGCTATCCTGGAACTATCTGTAGGCCAGGCTGGCCTCAAACTCAGAGATCCTCCTACCTCTGCCTCCCAAATGCTGAGATTACAGGTGTGCAACACCACCATCTGGCCATAGAGAAACAAGATCAATTTATTAGCTTTAGGTCATAAAATAGGATCCACTATAACTGGAGAAACTCAGTAAACAAATGAATGAGCCCTTGCGTGCATGTCCGAGATGCCTTTTGTGTGTCAAGGCACCTGAGCTGTATTCTTTTATTTCAAGGTTTGTGCGCATGACTCATTTCCATTTATTGGTCAGGACCTAACTTACAAATTCCCTCCAGGAAATGCAGGGGTGTTTTTACTGAATTACAGTATTGAGATTCCTTGTTTGATTCTCCATTGACCATGAATCCCATGGGATCCACATAGACATGTACTGGGATGCACTCGTGTGAGCACTCTAGGAATGTGTGCAGAATAAACAAGGGGCGCACTTGTCCCCACCCTCTGGTAGCACTGCACTCAGCTGTGGGAAGCTCCTGCTCTGGCTTCTCTATCTCGGTGCCTCCTCCCTGTCAGTTTGGGGACCAGGCAGTATGCCCGTGTCTTCATCTTTGTCTCAGCTTAAGCACAAGACTCAGATATGTGTGTGTCACCGGCTTTCAGATCTTGAGTAAGAAAGAATTTGGGTAAAATGTCTCTGAGCTTTTCCTGGTGCTGTCTAACTTGTGTGTATACCAAGAGAGAATGCCCTGGGTTCCAGAATAAATGACCATTTTACTCCCTGCATTAACTCTCACACGTGTGGCTCTTATTGCCTTTGATTAAGGTTACAGTTAGTGTTTCTTAAGACAAGGTTTCATGTATCCTGACCTGGTCTGAAGTTTATGTTCCTCTGCCTCAGCCTTCCAGATCCTGAGATGATGGGTGTCCACCATGACAGCAGCTCACCCTTGGCTTTCTCTCCTAGGACTTCGAATGTGGGAATGATGTGGAGCTTTCTTTTACCAAGAATGGCAAGTGGATGGGCATTGCCTTCCGAATCCAGAAAGAAGCGTTAGGGGGTCAGGCCCTCTACCCTCACGTCCTGGTGAAGAATTGTGCTGTGGAATTTAACTTTGGGCAGAGAGCAGAGCCCTACTGTTCTATTCTCCCAGGGTTCACATTCATCCAGCACCTTCCCCTCAGTGAGCGGATACGGGGCACCATTGGACCAAAGAGCAAAGCAGAGTGTGAGGTAAGTAGGGCCAGAGGACTGAATTGGTGGCCACTCCTCCAGAGCTACCCAAGGCAGAGGAAGAATGCTAAACAGTTTGTCCATGGTGAAAGGGACAGACACCTAAGTGGGTGGCTTCTGTGTCCCAGCTCCTTGGTTGAGATTGGAGTTGAAAAGCTGCTTTGAGTGTGAAGTTCCAAAGGACAGTGACCACACTGCTCTTGAGCAAGTGAGGCCTGACTCTAGGGGAAAGAGGCTTCCTCACAGCAGTGTAGGATTGCAGTGCCCTCTGCTGCCCAGGGTTCTTGGAGACGCTAAGAAGTCCCACCCTCACTAAGCCACTACCCAAAGACTACACATGGACTGACCCTGGGCAGCAATGGGGGGAGGATGGGGAGGGGAACACCCATGTAGAAGGGGAGGGGGAAGGGCTAGGGGGATGTTGGCCTGGAAACCGGGAAAGGAAATAACAATCGAAATGTAAATAAGAAATACTCAAGTTAATAAAGAAAAAAAAATAGAAAATTAAAAAAAAAAAAAAGTCCCACCCTCCTGCTTAGGGCTATGGGCATAACAGTTGGCTTTTGGCTCCTTCCATACCCTTATAGACAACCTTTGTTTTTGTTCTTGTTTGTTTTTAATGAACTGTGATCTCTGTAGCCCAGGCTGGCCTTAAATTCATAGCATTTCTACCCTGACCTTCCAGATGATGTAATTGTTACTAATTTCTTAAAATATATATTTCTCATAAACAGTTTGTGTTTGTTTCAGAAATTAAGAAATATATAGAAGTCTTAAGTTTATCTGAAGCTTTTGGAATTTATTGCGTTTGTGACATTTTCCACCTATAATTGAGATCTTATGACAAGCATTTGCTATCTGTCCTTTTATGGTTAACATTACTCTGTGGTCTGCGTCCCACTGCAGGAAAACCTGCCTTTATACCTTTTTTGAGACAGTCTAACTATGTCACTCAGGTGGGCCTTAGACTCCCTAAACTCCAGTTTTCTTGGTGCTTCAGCTCCCGGGTTACTGAGACTATAAGTGTGTTTCTCCACATCTGACTTGTAACATTTTAATGGCTTTAAAAAAGACTCGTTCCCTTTATTGTATATTTAGGCTACATGTAGTATTTGTTGGATTCTAAATATGATGCTCAAGTGGAATTCATGACCTTGTGGGCAGCATACCTTAGTTCCCATTTCAGACTCTTTTTTTTTTTTTTTTTTTTTTTTTTGTTTTTTTTTTGGAGCTGGGGACCGAACCCAGGACCTTTCGCTAGGCAAGCGCTCTACCGCTGAGCTAAATCCCCAACCCCCCATTTCAGACTCTTAAGACTACCGTTTCTCACACCTGTCCATGGTTCAATCCCAAGCCACAGGTCTTCCTTGCCAGTGGCCACTTCATCTTCTGTAACTGCTGTTGGTGGGACTTGACTTGGTGCTTGCCTGTGCCAGACCGTAGACTCAGAATCTGACAAGACTTATGTCTTTGACTCCCAACAGCAACACTGAGATAGATACTATTACTTCCATTTTCCAGAGGCAACCAGGAGGTTCAGAATCATCATCATGGGCACCATCAAGCCAGGGTGGTACTATGCCACCATGCCACATGCTGCTGCTGTTTCACAGCACCCCTTCCCTGTCCTATTCTTGTAGATTCTGATGATGGTAGGCCTGCCTGCTGCCGGCAAGACCACATGGGCCATCAAACACGCAGCCTCCAACCCTTCCAAGAAGTACAACATTCTGGGTACCAATGCCATCATGGATAAGATGCGGGTAAGGATGGCCTTGAGTTCACCTTACTCACCTCCCAGCCTCTGGGTGCTATCCTGTACCCAAGGCTCTACTCACCTTTCATTACCTATTATTCACAGGTAATGGGCCTGCGTCGGCAGCGGAACTATGCTGGCCGCTGGGATGTCCTGATCCAGCAGGCCACTCAGTGCCTCAACCGTCTTATTCAGATCGCTGCCCGCAAGAAACGGAACTATATCCTAGATCAGGTACTTGGAGCCGGTGGTCCTTGGCAGAGGGGAAGAGAGTGGTCATTGTACAGGAATTCCCCTCCAGCCCTTTTCTCATTTCTCCATAATGCTCTGTGGCAGCTGTGCTGGTCAGGATACACCATACATGATGGTAGCAGTAGACCCTTTCTACCACTTTCTAAGTCCTGTCTGTGCTGGGGTTTTGGGTCATGACCCAGACCTACTGGCTCATTCATTTCTATGCAAGAGTCACATAACCAAATGAAAGAGACATAGATCTCTTTATGTGTGTAGGTTTTTGTGTTTTGCCTGCATATCAGTGTACTACATTTGTGCCTGCTTCACAGAAGCCAGAAGAGGGCATCAGATCTTTGGACCTGGAGTTACAGTTTTATAAGCTGCCATGTGAGTTCTGGGAGTGGTCTTCTGGAAAAGTAGCTAGTGCTCTTAACCACTGAGCTATTTTTCCAGCCGCAAGAGCCAAAGACAGGCTTGAACCCTTAACTCTGCTACTTGCTAGTTAGGCATTTGTGAGCAACCAACTTTATAGTGTGACTCTCGGCATCCTAGTTTGCCTAAGGCCGCTCACCCTTCCCTCCATAGGACCTAGTTCAGAACAAGTAGTGTGGGTATTATGTACTCTGCAGAATGAAAGTGCTCTAGCTTCTCTGGGCACATTCCCACGAGTGGGGAGCACATGCTTGCATTTCAGTTAGGTTGGTCAGGTTTGAATTGGAGTAAAAACACCATGTATGGTTTTCAGCATTGTCAAAAGAATGAGTGGCCTGCATAGAGCTTAGAATCCCTGTCACTGATGAGTTCCACGTGTTTGTTGCCTACACAGCGTTGTATTGGCATTTGTTGTGTAGGCTCATTGAGTAGCAGCAGAGAGTGTTTACTGGTCTCAGGTTCTGTGTTTCAGCCTTACATGCATCCTTTCTTAGGAATCTGTAAGCAGACAGACAGACCCTGTAAAGCCCCATCGTGTAACCTGGTTGAAGTGTCTTCCGTGTGTGGCACTGAGTATTTATTTAGCACATGACTTTAAAAGCCGGATGAAAAGGGAGCTGATAGCTAGCATTGGTGGCTGCCATATGGGAAGGAAATCCCCAGGAACCATGTTGTCGTCACATGAATTGAAGATCCTACACAAACCAGTTGGCGACAATATGTGGTTTTCCTTTAATTTAGCCCTGACAGTAAGGGATCTACTACTCAGCCTTCTCTCTGGAGATACTTGGCTTGGTTTCTTGTACTAGTAATCCAGTCTAGGACCTTACTTGTGCTGGATAAGCATTCTCCCAATCAAGCTGTATCTTCACTACTCCCCTGTTCTCCTAGTTAGACCGTTTGGAATTTTAGTCTGTCTGTACCCCATCGGACTTAATGTTCTAAGAGGCTTAGCAACGATGTTAATTAATACCCTTAGGTTCCTCTTTCAGATCCTTTACTCATCTTGCTGGCCAAATTAACCCAACAATGGAAGTCACGGTGAGAGCATGCCATGGACCATTTCTGTCCTGCGGTCCAGCCAGGCACAAAGTAGAGCTGCTGCAGCCTTGTTTGCAGCTGGAGTCAGGACTGGGCTGCACAGATCGCCTGTGGTCTCCAACCTGCTGACCTTGCAGAGGGGCTGCAGATCAGACCATATGATCCAGGCCAACCATAATGCAAAGGCTCCTGCCCTCCAAAGTAAAGAGCACAGTTCTCTAGTTAACCCAAGGCTAGAGCCAGGAGCTGAAGCCAGGTCAGTGCGGCCAACAAAGGGCTTTTAAGCCAGCGGCTTTTCTTATTTTAGCCTAAACCCCAAAAGGTGTGTTTCAGAAAATTTAAATTATGAGAAATTTGTTTTGTGAATGTAGGCAAAGGTTTAGAGCAGATCTTGACATTACCACACCATTACTGTGGCTGTGAGGATTACATTGATAATTCATAGCTGTCTCATGGTCAGGGAAGATCTCTAAAGAGACTAGCACTGCATGCTGTGTCCCCGTAGTTGCAGAATATTAGCCTAGGTCATTTTCCCTGTCTGTACCTATTATATATGTGTCAGCTTCAGACGTAAAACCCTGCTGAGGCTGGGCAACCAAGATTCTGCCTTGCCAGGCCTCAAAGCAGGGTGTTCAACAGGAACTGTGTGTTCTAAGAGACCACAAAGTTGCCCAGACCATCTAGAGCTGGGGGCTATAGTCTATAGGACCCTCTTAGAGGTGTGTCAAGGCCTAGGCCAGGCAGAGCATTGGTCAGTCAGTTGGCTGCATACAACCTTGCTTACTTGGCCTCACATTCAAAACTTGGGTCCTAACTGAGCATGATGATGCATACATGATGACAGCACTCAGGAGACAGAAGCAGGATGATCTCCGAGTTGAGTTCCAGGCCAGCCAGGGCTATTTTGTGAGACCCTGATTCAAAATAAAACAAAAAAGTCTTTGGGTTCTAGTTCCATTCTCATCCCTGTTAGCAGGTGCCACATCATCATCACCACCATCATCATCATCATCATCATCATCATCATCATTATTCCTGAAACCTAGGGCAGGAGTCGGGCCCCAAAATAAATGGTCTCTTGTTAGCAGGCTCTGGAGGGAATTTTCTTTCCTCCACCCCCCACTGTCCCCAGAGCCTCAAGCCTGCTTCATTCCTGGCACTCAGACCAGTTCTCTTCCTTCCTGTGTACTTCCTTCCACTGGGATTCACCTCACTCAATCCAAAGCAAGCTTTCCTTGCCAGATGTGCTCCTCTGGGACTCAGCCAAGTTTCTTCTGCTGCCAGACTGGCCCTGTTGGCAAATGACAAGAAAGAACAGACAGATCAGACAGTAGGCCTTTGGAAAGAACTCAGAATATCAGCAAAGGTGCCCATCTGTGTCTGCTGTGTCCTCATGCCTCAGTCTGTCCCATATGAGACTTAGCAAGCACCATATCTAAGAACCCCAATTCTACCACCTTCCTTCTGCTCACTTTCTGGGATTAGAAGTGGTCTGGAGCCTAAGAACACAGGCCATTCTCTTAGAGCTGACATCCTCAAGCACTGTGGAACTGAAGGAGCAGGAGCTGGGTGTTCAGTCTATGTCTGGAAAAGCTGACTGTGCTGTTGTTCTTGTCTCCTAGCAATAGCCACAGGACCCCCCCAGAGACCACAGAGTGCAGGGCTCGCCCCAGGGCTCTGACCTCATTGTGTTTGCTGTGGTAACAGTCACCAGGAGTCCATTCCCTTTCCTCTAGGAAAGCCAAGCCTTTGCATGGCTCCTCTTTCCTTCCCCTAGCCCAGGAAGCAGCAAGGGAGATATACTCCAGACCTGGCTTCTCAGAAAGTCAAATACCATCCCAGACAAAGGTTAGCCACTTGTAAGTCCAGTCTACTCTGCCCTCATCCCTCCATCTTGTAAAGCTACAAAGATCGGTCCTTTTGCCAAGGTTACTTCTTTTCTCTATTCCTCATTGGAACTTTGACAGGGCAAGTGTACTATAGCAGATGACCAGAATGTGTTTCTCTGTGCCCTCACAGGTTAGAAGAATAAAAACAGGATCACTTGTGGCACTAGATAGAGTGGACCAACTTACCAGCAGATAGGGCTACGGTCACCCTGATGCCAACCATTCACTCTGGCTTTTATGTCAGGAGGAAACTTAACAGTTTTGATGAAGGAAGCCAAATGTTTGACTTTTAGGAAAGGTGAGGAAAGGTGCTGAAGAGGACTACAATAGCAAGAACCTAGCTCTGCCCAGAAACTATAACCTGTTTCTTAAAACCCTTTGTTACGGGCTGGAGAGATGGCTCAGTGGTTAAGAGCACTGACTGCTCTTCCTGAGGCCCTGATTTCAATTCCCAGCAACCACATGGTGGTTCACAACCCTCTGTAATGGGATTCGACGCCCTCTTCTGGTGTGTCTGAAGATAGCTACAGTGCACTCATATGAATAAAATAAATCTTTAAAAAAAAAAAAAACCCTTTGTTAGGCAAGGCCATACACAGTATGTAGGTGTAAGCCGTTCACCCTTCTGCTGTGCTTCCTACAGGAAATTCTGAGAGTAGGGAAGTGTTTAATCTGACAATGTGGGCTGAGCCTGGTAGTTAGTTTAGGACCAGAACGGCTCTACCCACAGCTTGGCTCTCCCACCAGACTGATGGCACCCCAGCCCCTGCCATTCTGGAAAAGATCCCTTGTGTCATATCTTCCTTGGGCTGAGTCTATCCTGGTGTTTGCATTGGGAAGCCTCTCTTAGAACACTGTTGGGCCTGCTCACCATATGTTGAGATCCACCCTGTGTGCTGGCTACTTTCCTCACTGCATGGCACAAAATCTCCCATCTGCAAATCCTTACCAGAGACGAAGGGAGGGTGATGTGATCCTCATCTCTCAAATGCAACTTGAGGCTCAGACTAATTAGAGGACTTGACTACAAACTGCCAGATTCTAAATAACACAACTGAGATTTCATCACAAAGCTTCTTCCCCAAAGCCTGTGCTCTTGGCTCTTTCTGCAGTGCCTCTCTTGTCTTTTGATTTGGAAGGTCTCTGTAGCTTAACCTTTCACTTTGGCCTGGGCTGCTTCAAGTCAACATCATGGAATAAATATCCCCAGCAACCCAACCAGTGACAACCGTTATTGATAGTGGCTCCTGCATGTTTAGTGCCGGAAGTGGGCCTGAGCCTAGAGCTTTAGTTCACTTAAACTTAGTCAGTCTTCACGGTGGTGGCCATGCAGCTTTAATACTGTTTACCCTTACAGGGCTTAAAATGCAGGAAATCCACATTGAGTTGATTTTACGAGTAACAGGCTGGAGCTCTGACATAGAACCTTGCTTGGTCTGCCAAGTTACACCTCTTTTCAAGGCATTTCCTGCCCCAGAGCTACCACTCAGTCTTTGTCTTACTTTGTGTTCATCCTCCCATCGCATCCTACCCAGCCTGGCAAAGGACTTGATTGGCACATGGGGGTATTGGTCACGGATGTTCTTGCTGCCCTCGGTTATTACATGTATTCTGCCAGCACCTGCCCAGAAGGCAGCTGCCTGCTGCTGCCACAAAGAAGAAAAGCAAAGCAGTAGCCAACTGCACTTTGGAAAAGCACAGACTGCCACCTTGTCAGTCTCCCTCAGTAGACTTGTGGGCAAGAGCAGTGTTTTCGAGGACCAGGGGAGAAGATTTAACATATTAGTAGAAGCAGTTCGCATAGGTCAGGACTACGGGGGTATGTTCTTTCCATCGATTGACTGTTTAGAAGAAGAAACACATGAAGAAGAAGCAGAGCATGGTGGAACACATCTTTAATCCTAGCAACTGAGGAGGCAAAGGCAGGTGGTTGTCTGTGAGTTCAAGGCTGGCCTGGTCTACATAGTTCCAAGACAGCCAAGGCTACACGTCTCAAAAAAATTTAAAATAAAAAAGTTTAGAGCTGTAATCTTGGCACTGGGGCTGAAGCAGGAGAGTATGAGTTTAGAAGACTGTGTGTAGTGGAATTCTGCTCGTATTAGTATAACTGATGCTAGGTGGCTGGGGAGCGGGGGCCTCCTTAAGCTTTATACTTGTGCAGTGCATATTTTACTGCAAACATAATCCATTAAGAACAGGGAAAGGATTTGTAAACTACAGTGCCAGTAACAAGTTGGATTAACAAGGAAAGCCCAGCGATTGGGAGCCAACCTCTTTGTGTTTCCTAAGTGTCTTCATTTGCCGAGATGGACATGAGTTTAGAAAGTACAGAAGCTATGAGTCTCTCTGGGAGGATTGCTATTTTACCTTTTTGTTTGTTCCCTGCACAATGCCCTGCAAGAGAGGCAGCTCTGAATGTCCCATCTCTCGCCTACCTTAGACAAATGTTTATGGGTCAGCCCAGAGGCGGAAAATGAGACCATTTGAAGGCTTCCAGAGGAAAGCTATTGTGATCTGTCCCACTGATGAGGACCTAAAAGACCGCACCATAAAGCGAACTGACGAAGAAGGAAAAGATGTCCCGGATCATGCAGTCTTAGAAATGAAAGGTAGGAACTGAGTGGTTAGGGGCCATCTCAACAGTACCCTCAAGACAAAGATCTCTTCACTCTGGCCCCTCTCATCTCCTTGTGATTCCTTTGTGTTCTGTTCTTTGTTTCTATTTTGTGTCTCCCGTTACCCACATATGAGGGAACAGGCTTCCAGTCTGGGGAAGGACTTTCAGGCTAGATGGGGATAGGTGTCATGAGAAAAAGTATGTGTAGAGCCCAAGCTGAAAGGCCTATACCATCTCCTGCCTCCGGTACCCAGCACTTGGGCAAGCCTTAGTTTACTCCATAGTGGGAAGAAAGGGGGTGTGGCTTCACTTGCCTCTGAAGCACCTTGAGGTGAGACTGGAAGGACCCAAATTCCTCTTTGGGGAAGAGTCTCTATTAGCCCATGCCAGTGTTTACACCAAGCAGTTGGTGTCCCATCTTAACCTCTGTCTTGATCACTACCTCATTCCTTCAACCTTCCTACTCTGTCTGATGAACCAATATTTTGAGGTGAAGCAAACCAGGCATCAGAGGTGGTGTTGACCTGCTCTCATTGTTTACTTCCTCGTAGCTAACTTTACTTTGCCTGATGTTGGGGACTTCCTGGATGAGGTTCTGTTCATTGAGCTCCAGCGAGAGGAAGCAGACAAGCTGGTGAGGCAGTATAACGAGGAAGGCCGGAAGGCCGGCCCACCCCCTGAAAAGCGCTTTGACAACAGAGGTGGTGGCTTCCGAGGCCGTGGGGGTGGCGGCAGTTTCCAGCGTTATGACAACCGAGGCCCTCCTGGAGGCAACAGAGGAGGCTTCCAGAACCGCGGAGGTGGTGGTGGCAGTGGTGGCGGAGGAGGCAACTACCGAGGAGGTGTGAGACCTTTACCTTCTCCAGCCATGCATTTTCTAAGGCCCAGCTGTGGGCACTGGTTGGTGGGAGTTACTACTATTCTGCAGCCTCAGGGGCCTTCCCACTGCCTGGTCTCCAACCTCCTATTTGCATAGGATAGCTAGCACTCTTTGTTAGCCTTTCCCTATCTGACCATACGCTCCTTTGAGGAACCTTGGGATCTATCTGTAGATCTCACAAGGGCAAATATTAGGACTGTTTTTAGAATCCAGATTCTTTTTTTTTTTTTTAATTCATTTATATGAGTCCACTGTTGCTGTCTTCAGACACACTAAAAGAGGGCATCGGATCCCATTACAGATGGCTGTGAGCCACCATGTGGTTGCTGGGAATTGAATTCAGGACCTCTGGAAGAGCAGTCAGTGCTCTTAATCACTGAGCCATCTCTCAAGCCCCCTAAAATCCAGATTCTTAATAAGTGGTATGGTGTCTGAAGTAATCGTGTGATCGATCATAAATTAACAAAGGTGCAGTTAAAAGCACTCTTTGCTCCTTCAGAGTTTAAGTTTGGTTCTCAGCAACCACACTGAGCTGCTTACAGCTGCCTGTAACTCTTGCTCTCGGCTATCTAATCCCCTCTTAACACACACCAAATAATGTCTTTCAAACAAACCTTTAAAACTATGTATCAGACATGTCCTAGACCCTTCTTCAGTGACCAAGGATGTTGTGACCTCATGACACCAAATTAACCTTCATGTTGACAAGCAACTCAGGAAGGGTCCCTGTGGATCCTGCTTTTGGTGTGAGGAGGGTACAGATTCAAGAAACAGTTGTACAAAGGCTCAGGAGAGGCCACTCGGCCTAACCTGTTGGACTGTAGCTGACTAGCTTAGCATTGTTCCTGAATACCTTTCTAATTTGTGGGACGGTTACAGAGAACTGGACACATCTTAGTCACCTGTGCTTTGCCTACTCATAGTCCACTGGAAAACACAGGCCTGTCTGCAAATAATGACTCTAGGTGTTGTGTCAGGGCAGGGACAAGGGAGTGTGCCAAGGGCTTGGGGGAAGCACAAATGAAGTACCTGCATTTGCTTGCATTATTGAGCTCAACCTTGGGCATTAGCCAGCAATGCTGAGTTTTCTTATACATATGGATTTTCCAATGTAGGTTTCAACCGCAGCGGAGGTGGTGGCTACAACCAGAACCGCTGGGGTAACAACAACCGGGATAACAACAACTCCAACAACCGAGGCAGCTATAACCGGGCTCCTCAGCAACAGCCACCACCACAACAGCCACCACCACCACAGCCACCACCTCAGCAACCACCTCCACCACCTAGCTATAGCCCTGCTCGGAACCCTCCGGGAGCCAGCAGCTACAACAAAAACAGCAACATCCCTGGCTCCAGCGCCAATACCAGCACCCCTACAGTGAGCAGCTACAGCCCTCCACAGGTGAGGCCGTGTGTGTGCTTACATACATATGCACTTGTGCACAGGAGAGGGGCCAGGTCTGAGCTATCACCACAGTATGAGGCCACTGGTCTGCACTCTTCCTGCAGCCTGTCCTTTTTTCCCTTGCAGCTAGCTGTTCAGCTGTGTTAAAACTAGACATGGCTAGATTTTCCCCTTCTCCCCCACAGCTGGAGGTATCTGCAAGCATTGACTCCCATCAGCAAGGCCATGTCTTTTAGCTCTGTCACTGGCCTCATTGGGTCTATAAGAAAGCACTAAGTGGAGTCACCTTTTGCCCATTATGGGAAGCTGAGGTCCAAAAGTAGATAAGGACCTTGTCCCTCAGTGGCTCCAGACCCTGTTCCATTTCTTAGGAGGCCTGGGCTCTGGTAAACTGAGGCCATCTCTTTTCTTTCACAACCATCTCAGTACCTTTTACATGTCAGGGAGCAGCTGGGAACAGCTGTCAGGAGACAGATGAGTGCTCCTAGGTGCCACTTAGCCAGCACATTTCCTAGACTAGGAGTTTGGCAAGACTTAAGTTCAGAGCCTAACCCCAACAGAACCCAACTTTGTACCTGGGGCTGTCAGCTTGACCCCTCTGGTCCTTGTTTCCACATAAAGAACAGAAACATTACTAGAAATCACTTGTGAAGTTGCTGTGAGGTAATGGGTACTGTAGCTTAATGAAGCCTCTGGGACTGGGCAGACCTGGGTTAGTCATTCTAATAGTGTGGCCTTAGCCCAACAACCTTGCTTAGACTTTTTTTTTAAGGGTTCATTATTTTTTAAATTTACTTTATGTATGTTTGTTTATATGGGTTTTGTATGTGCCCCAGTCTGTGTGCTTTGCCTGCAGAGGTCAAAAGAGGATATTGGGTTCCTTGAAACTAGAGTTATAGACAGTTGTGAGTCACTGTGTGGGTGCTGTCAACCTGGATCCTTTGCAAGAGCAGTCAGGACTCTTAACTGCTGAGCTACCTCCCCAGCCCTGGCCTCAGTTCCCATCCCTGTCAAATAGAGCTAGTGGAGATGTCAGCCTTGCTGATGAGATGGAATGGGTTACTGACCCACCCTGTGCATGAGAAGCTCTTGACAACTTGTCACCACTGCTTTTCTCGGCATCTCTCAAAGTGGCCACAGCCATTTCCTTGGTGCCCAGCACTTTGTGCACACAGACTTATTAAACTTCCACAGCACACCAAGAGTGTGACGGAGCTGAGGTTGTTTTGTAGACTGTGAACCAGGTCTTCGAAATGCCATGTGCGCTGCTGCCCGCGGGCTTCAGAGCCCAAGCCTGGGGCCAGCTGTGTCCATGCCAGGGTGTGCTGTCTGTCTCATGTCTGTCTCTGTCTTTCTCTACTCAGCCGAGTTACAGCCAGCCGCCCTACAACCAAGGAGGATACACCCAGGGCTACACAGCCCCACCACCTCCACCTCCACCGCCACCTGCCTACAACTATGGGAGCTATGGCCCCTACAATCCTGCCCCCTATACCCCACCACCACCCCCCACTGCCCAGACCTACCCTCAGCCCAGCTATAACCAGTATCAGCAGGTAAGTGCAAAATGGGCCTTCCAGTAAAACTTCTGGGAACATTCTTGGGCGTGCATTCAGATTTGGGTTCTTGCCTATTCCTAAGACATGGGCAGCTGCTTGTCTCAAGCTTTTGGTAAACTGGTTTTTACTGGCTGATGAATAACCACTGTGTAGCCCTGGCCCCCAGTGCAGCAAACTTACCTAGCTGAGCTAGGCCTCCAGCGTGGCCAAGGGGTGCCAGGTTCTATTCCAAGTTGGTGCTGAAGTTACCACACCTGAAAAGGACAGCCTATAAGCCACAAGACCGGGACTGCATTTCCTGCTTTCCCATTCATGTGACATCAAGACACCCAAAGCACTTTGGTTTCTGTCAGAGGACCCATGTGTTGAGGGTGGACCACAGAAGGAGAGAAGGCGTGGTCTGGAGTGTGAAGAAATGACCTGGTGTTCTTGCTCTCTCCCCAGTATGCCCAGCAGTGGAGCCAGTACTATCAGAACCAGAGCCAGTGGCCACCTTACTACGGGAACTACGACTACGGAGGCTACTCGGGCAGCACGCAGGGGGGCGCAAGCACACAGTAGCAGGTGCTGGAGCCTCCAGAGGCTCATGCTGGCTGCTTCCACGAGCACCTGCCTTGGCCCCTTTCCCCTCTGAGTCCTGTGGTGCTGGGGACGGAGTTATCCCGGGGCTGCCTCTCTCTAGCCCACTTCTTCCAGAGGGGCTTCTCCCTTCATACAGCCAGGCATTTTCCTCTCTGGATTCAAACAGGCAACAGTGACCTTTTCTTTTATCTTTGTCCCCTCCACTTCCTCCTCTCCCTGCCTTTTTAACTAAAGAATCCCTCCCTTGGTTACCCAGTGAGCCCACAGTGACTGGGGAGGATGCCTGTCTGCCCCTCCCTACTCTGCTTTTTAGCCCCTTGGCTTCCCAGACTCTCATGCAGTTGGTTGTAAATTCTTCCAGGAGCTGTTTTACTGTCTACTTTTCGGGATTTAAAAAAAATTTCAAAAACCTTAAAAAAAAAAAAAAAAGTTTAAGAAGCAAAATGCAGAGGGAGGAAGCAGTGACTTTTTTTTGGTAATTATGCTTTTTTTTTTTTTTAATTTTTAGAATTTGTCTGTTTTTACTGTGGGTCAGCCGTTGATACTTCATCAAATAACCATTTCTTTGCTGAGTTCAGGTAACCGAGGAAGAGCCACACCCTCGAAACAAACAACAAAATCACCTTTAACCTACCTTTTTATATGATGTCAGTTTCCTGTAACTCTGCACACAGCGTCTGTTCAGTTGGATTGTAACTGCTTTTGTACTTGGAGAGAGTGTGACTATTGAACTTGAAACCTTTTACTCCAGGAGTCTTGGTAGTTTCTGGTGGGCTTAAGCGGGGGAGAGGGTGAAGGGAAGGTGGGGGCGGGGCCAGCTTCTTGTAGACCCTAAAGTTCCTCCTCCATCACCACCTCCATTGCTCCTCCATGTGCCAGACCTCCAGAGTTTTACAGTGGTCCTTTTGATTAGTCTCATTTCCCCTTTGCCTGAATGTTCTAACCGGACTTTAGCAAACTGCACTTATTAAGAGATGTTTACCCTGTTTTGTTTTCTTTCAATAAATGACATGGCACCTCTTATCAGGAAGGAAGCAGGGTTGAAACCTGTTACTGAAGTGTTACTGCAGTTGGCCTTTAATTGGGATGGGAGGCCTTCAAAGGGAAAATGAAATTCCTCACTCATTCATTTAAACAGAGTGGTTCTGTACTTGATATAACCCAGATGCTCCTTGTGCATCTTGTAAGAAAGAGAAAGAGACCGTGCTGGTTCAGGCCCATCCCAGGTTGTATTGCCCAACCACACTCCTAAGGTCTAGCCTGGATGCTGCAAGTGCTGGCTGCCCACTCTGTTCCCCATCATCCTGCTAGGGACTCTGAGCACTGCAAACAAGACCTTGGCCCCTGTTCTTGGAGTACCTCCTCCAGGGAATACAAATGTGTAACCAGTTACTGCTCCCAGTGTTTAGAGAGGTCCTGCAGTAATAGGAAGAGGGCTTTCTAAAGAAGAGGAAAATGCAAGGTGAGCTATGGGGTAGGACTCTATAGACACTCTCCTTCCTTAGCTTCAGTTTACACTAGAAGGCAGAGGGATCCTCACTGTTGCTGGCCTGGGAAGTCCTGCTCTTGGCCTGCGTGTGTTGGGCGGCAGCGCCCTCTGCTGGCCATTCCTGGTGATGCAGCTGAGTTTTCCTCCTGGCATTCACCAAATCTCAATGCTTACCAAGTTCTAACTCTTCCAAGCCTGTTTCTAGATTAATGCACCACCTTCCTCATTGTAATCTCCAGTTCCTTTCCTTGGTTCCCTACCCCAAGCCCTGTATTTTCCAACCATCTCAAAGGGTTACGAAGCCGTATGTCTGACACCGACAAGTGGTCTCACATAGTCTAGACAAGGCTTGCTATGTAACCCTGGCTGGTCTTGTTAAAGACCAGACTTGGTCAAACCCTCACTGATCTCCCTAACTCGGCCTCCTGGGTGCTATATACCCTGACTACAGTAAACACCCAGAACTACCTTTGCCAGCTGAACTGCCTGAAATACTTACTCACTTATGCCCATCCCTTTCAGGTCCCTCCCCTTTCCACAGTGAATTCCCACAGCGAATTCCCACAGCTCATCCCTCAGATCTGCAGGTTTCCATCTTGTTTGTAAACACAAAAGTTCTCTCTCTGACTTCATCTCACCCCAGCCCTGCAGGCTGGTTGTGATGATAGAAGGACGTCAAATCCACAAAGAGCTCAAAGGTGGGTGAGATGGTTCTAGACAATAAAGATGCTTGCTGCCAATCTTGACTGAATTTTATCCACGCTCCTGTAAATTGTCCTCTGACCACAAACATTTTTAAATTAAAAAGGACTCGAGAGTCTTTGCGATAGCGCCAATACAACCATTCCAAATATTAACCACACAAGGACCTGGAGTTAGAGCAGCGACCAAATGAGACGGTCCCCGCTGTCTTTCAGTTTGATGAAGATCCAACCTGCTGAACTAGCGCCTTTTTGTGTGTGTGCGTGTGTCTGGCTTTAGGGGCGGGGTTACGCATGCGCATAAAGAAGGCCCACCTTTGACCCGGAACAGGTGTCTCTGTTCCGCTTAAAGACGCTTGTGTGACCGGAAGTACTTACGGGTACCTAGGGTCCAGCTTAACTTCCGGAGCCCGCTGCGGCGGTTACTGTGTCAGAGAATCTGGTTATGGAGGCCGTGGCAGCTGCGGCAGTGGCGGAGAGGAAGCCGGATGATGGTGAGACACTGGCCAGACTCAGGCAACGAGGGTGTGCTTGTGGTGTGATCAAAAAATGGTTCCGGCAGTCGCCGAGGACTCTCTGAAGTCTGACCGCAGCTTACCAGCACTTTTGGGGGGTCTGATTATTCGGCCTTGTGGCAGGTTGACGTTTCTCTTCATTTTCTTTGACACGAACTCCTTTCCCTGTCCTAGGCTAACCCATTTTTTACCATGCTAACGCCTCAAGCAAATAACTCTCCTGAAAATTCTCCCAGTCTCCGACCAACCTTTCTCAAGTTACATCTCTACTGTGCCATCCTGAGTTTCTCTGTATTCCAAGCTAGGTCTCCTCTTGTCACATGCAAGCTCGCTTCTATCACACCAGCCGCTCTCATTGCATTCTAACTCTTCCTACTCATAAAGTCTATTCTGCTTCCTTAGGTCCTTTCTCCCTTGCACCTTCAATGCCTTTTACTTTTTTACTAACTTCCTACAAGTATTGCCTGGTGGTTTGTTTGGGTTTTGGTGGGTTTTGTTTTCTTTTGTTTGTTTTGTTTTGTTGGTGTGATGGTGGCGGTGGTTGTGGTTTGGTTTTGTTTTTTCGGTCAGTCTTTTCGGTCAGTGTTAGCCTCCAAATTGCCTTCCTCCTATCTCAGCCCCCCAAGGTACTGAGTTTACAGCCCTGTGCCACCACACCAGTCTTTAATGTTTCATAGTAGTCTGATGTGCAGATGAGGTAGAGTCGAAGCTGTTTGACAACTCAGAGCTGGGAGTTACTGAAGCAGAACAGCAGGTGTAGGGATGTAGAGACAGGTGTCTGTGTGCTGAACAGCAGGTGTAGGAATGAAGAGACAGGTGTCTGTGTGCTGAACAGCAGGTGTAGGGATGTAGAGACAGGTGTCTGTGTGTTCTGCTATGTGTTTCAATCTTTGGTCATCTCCAGTTGTGGTGACTCACATCTGTAATCCCAGCACTTGGGAAACTGAGGCAGAGGTTAGCCTTAAGTTTGAAGACAGCCTGGACTACATAGTTCCAGACAATGTGAGACTACTGTGAGGCCCTGCCGCAAAATACATATATTAACCTTTTCCATAACAAAATTGTATATACCTTTTAGACTCTCTGCTGCTAGGGTTCAAGCCTTATGAATGCCAGTTACACTCCCTACCGCAAAGCCATACTCCAGACAGTAAAGAAAATGGGACAGGACATGGTGAGATGGGCCTATAACCAGAAGCCTGGAAGGTTCAAAACCAGGGATTAAGGATGTACTGTATTGGTGAAATGCTTGCATAGCATACCTGAAGCCCTGGGTTCAATCCCTAGTACCACATAAGCTGTTTGTGGTGGAGGCCTATACTCCTAGCACTCCCAAAAACATTTATCAAAGAAAAAAACAAGTGCCCCCTGACCCTTTCGATGCTTTCCAAACATCTGACTTCTCCAGAGAATCATACACACTACTCATGATTTTCTTACCCATCACCCACTGCAGCCTGGTCTCTCTCTACCCTGATCTTGTTCCAGTCAGGTAGGCTCCCCAGTGCCATCCACACCTGGCTATTCCATCTACTTTATTAGGTTTTGTTATGTTTTCATCGTTATTCATTCATTCGTTTGTTTGATTGTATGCTTATTTGAGGTGGGGTTTCACCCTGTAGCCCAGGCTGGCCTAGAACTCACTATGTAATCCAGCCTGGTCTAAAACTCATGATTCTACCACAGCCTCCTGAGTGCTGAGGTCTATGTATATCCGACCCTCCCTGCTTAGCATCCAGACTGTTTTCTTACTCTATTGCTCCCAGGGGTCAATGCTGGCCAGCCCTCCACCCTGGCACGTTTGTTTGCCTTATGAGATAAACAGTCTGCTCTGCTCCCTTGTTTTTTAGGCTGCTCTTTTGTAGCCCTTGTGTTATTTCTTATGATTGCTATTCCAGATTACCAGGAACTGGGTGTCTGGTTTCTTGTTGTTTCCTTCACAGACAGGGTTTCTCTGTATAGTCCTGACAGTCCTGGACTTGATTTGCAGACCAGGCTGGCCTCAAACTCACAGAGATGCTCCTGCCTCTGCTTCTGCCTCTGCCTCCCAAGTGCTAAGATTTGTGAGCCGCCATGTGGTTGCTGGGAATTGAACCTGGACTCTGGAAGAGGAGCCAGTGCTCTTAACCACTGAGCCTTCTCTCTGGCTACAAGATGTCACTTTCCTGGCAAGTCTTGTTACCCTGTAGTTTAAAACTGAGCCATCCCAACATTTGCCTCTTCTGTCTGTCTTTTTTGGCTTTTCACTGGATACTTTCTTTATCAGTATTGTTATCATCATCGTTATTACTGTCATTGGTGTTTTGGACTTTGTTTTGTTTTATGAGATTTCGTTTTTGAGATTTAATATCACTGCGTGGTCCTGGCTGGCCTTGAACTCATAGAGATCCACTTGCCTCTGCTTCCCCTGTGCTGAAGCTAAAGGTGTGCACCACTGTGCCAGGCTTGTCTGACTGTTTTCCTGCATAGCCAAGGAAGCACCTGACATCTTACATGTTTTGGTTAATTAATTAGGTCACTGACTGTATAGCATCTGTCCAGGGCCTAGAACATTACCAAGACTGCAGTAGGTGCTCAGTAAATGTACGCTGTGGGTGTCAGTTCCCAGCCTCCTCCTGCCTAAGCCCCCTGCCCCTGATGCCTTTAACTAAAGACTCCTCTTGACTCACAGACTGTGTGGAGGCCAGATGTGTGCACTGGGGGGAGCTGAGCCAGACTTCCATTCCACCGGGACCCCAAGAGAAGGAGACAGCAGAGAGCACACCAGACGTCACCAGCGGTGACAGCTCTCAGGCAGAGAGTCCGGCTGTAAGTGCCATGTTGCACGCCATTGCTGCCAGCCACCTGCCCGTGTGCAGCCAGCAGCAGGGTGAGCCTGACCTGACGGAGCCTGAGAAGGTGGCCATCCTGGGCCAGCTGTACCACAAGAAGCCACTGGTGTTCCTAGAGCGCTTCCGCACAGGCCTCCGCGAAGAGCACCTGGCCTGCTTCGGCCACCTGCGTGGAGACCACCGTGCTGATTTCTACTGTGCCGAGGTGGCCCGGCAAGGCACTGCCCGGCCTCGAACTCTGCGTACCCGCCTGCGTAACCGGCGTTACGCTGCCCTGCGTGAGCTCATCCAAGGTGTGGGGGGCACGGTGGGTAAGGGACAGAGGTGGGGAGGAGAGGTGGACTGAAGCAGAGTAGGAGCCCGGAGAGATCCATGGAGATAGGTTCTGAGATACAGAGACACAGACCCTTGTGAAGTAAGGGAGAGAAAGGTAAGTGGACAGGATCAGAGCTCAGCAGATGACAGAGTGGCATCTGTGACACAGTCTCACTGTCGAGTGCCCAGGCCATCCTTGAACCAAAATTCCCCCGCCTCAGCCTTTCAACCCTGGCAGAAGTGGCACTGTAGATGGTCACTGTCCGCTGAAGGACGACAGCACACGCAGCATCGAGGAAACCAGCTGCCACCTACCGCACAGTGTCCCCATCTTCGCACTGCACACAAAGCATCGCGGGACACAAGGGGAATGCATGTCCCTCAAGGCCACCCTGAACACAACACCAGGAAGAGCCTGGTGTGGTGGTTTACACCTCAGCCCTTGGGAGGCAGAGGCAGGAGGATCTCTGAGTTTGATGCTAGCCTGGTCTACAGAGTGGTGCAGGTCAGGGTGTGTGACACGCTCAGCCCAGGCTGTACTCAGTGCCCCACAGACCCTCAGGTACCTGTGCGTGGTTTATCACGCACCTGAATTGCACACGAATGTCTTACAAGCAGGGTAAGCACACGCATGCCTAGACACGCGTGCTCACACACATCTACCTCGCCTCTTGTGCACAGGAGGCGAGTACTTTAGCGACGAGCAGATGCGGTTCCGGGCCCCGCTGCTGTACGAGCAGTACATAGGACAATACCTCACGCAGGAAGAGCTCAGTGCCCGCACACCAGCCCCGCAGGCCCCCAGGTCCGGCTCCCCCGGCACACCTGCCTATCCACTCTCCGACCTGCTGTTTCAGTCCTACCAGGAGCGGGAGCTGCAGCAAAAGCTGCTCCGGCAGCAAGAGGAGGAGGAGGCCTGCTTTGAGGAGGAAGAGGACAGTGATGAGGAAGGTGAGGGCCAGCAGCAGGGCACCCTGCCAGGCCTATTCCCTCATGTTGTGTCCCCAGTGATGTCTGCCCTCTCCCCCCTCCCTGCCATCTCCTCCTGAACCTGAACGCTGTGGAACAGTCTCCAGAGCACAGCATCACCGTCGTGCCCAGTGTGTGTGCCAGGAGGGCGGGGACTGGGCTGTCTCAGCAGCATGGGCTGCACATAGGTGCTATCCTGTCAGGTTTCTTCAGGCCACTCACCTGGGTGTCTCCACAGACCAGAGGTCGGATAAAGACCTGGAAGCCTGGGTGCCTGACTCGGAAGAGAGGCTGATCCTTCGAGAGGAGTTCACCAGCCGCATGCACCAGCGCTTCCTGGATGGCAAAGATGGGGGCTTTGACTACAGGTGCCTCCCATTCCCAGCCCAGCACCCAGGGCCCAAGCGGGTCCCTGCCTTTCCTCAAAGGGCCTCCCTAGCAGTGCTGGAGTGCCTGAGAATAGTTCCCCACCGCAGGTCCTGGGGTCAGTCACTCTGGAAGTTTCAGATCAGTGAGGGGAGGTGGCTGGGGTCTTGGCCTAACCGTGTCCCCCTCCGAGCCTTAGCCCCTTCATCTATAAGCCAAGGGATAAACTGAGCCAACATTTAGCACAGCGTTGACAAAGCATTAAATGAAGCCCAGCGGGACACACTTGGGAGACAGAGGTGGTCAGGTCTCTGCGTTCCAGTCAGGGAGCCATGATGAGACCCTGTCTGAGGGGAAATAGACAAATGACGAATATCTGTCTTTTTAGCTGGTCTGGCAGCTCAGGACCCTGCCTGTGCACACCCAGGTCCAATGACAATGTCCACAATGAATATGTCCACAAATAACTTCAGTAGAAGGGTCCTGATTATCACTGCCCTGGGGGCCGTGCTGGAATCCCACAGATCTGATACCTGTCAGTGGGTTCATTTACTGCTAGCTGGGGCCTCCAAGGCTGTGCAGAGTTGGCTGTGGCACCTATGAGCCCACCCCACTCCACTAGGTAACCCTGAGGACACCAGAAGAGGGGACCCAAGTCTGTCCTTCAGGAGGGCAGCAGATAGGCAAATGTGTCCCACAATCGATGTATGCTTTTGTACTGCCACTATGTCCAGACCCTAGGGTTAAAGCAAGGGATACATGTAGCCAAGGACGCCTTCCTGAAGGAAGTCTTCTGCAGCAGGGAACTGCCCAACTCCCATTGCTCCCATGCAGGGGAGCAGAGCCATGGTCAGAGCCACAGTGAGGTGTTTTCTGAGCCAGCTCTGCAAAGAGGGGGGGCAAGGACAGGTGCAGGCACCCTGAGGCACAGAGGGACTCCAGTGCTGAGGGAGAACTGAGGCTCGGTCACTACGTGGAACCGGAACTAGCGCCACATAAGAGCCGGAGGCTTGTCACAGCTTCCCCATCTGTCACAGAAGCTGGCGTTGTTTATGTAGGCTGACTGGGGAAACACCTCTTTAGGATTCCAAAAGGCCTAAGCATGCCCAGGAGGTCAGTCCCCTGCTCCTGGCCTCTGTGATGCCTGACAGCTCTCTTTCCCGCAGCACGGTGGATGACAACCCTGACTTTGATAACCTGGACATCGTGGCGCGTGATGAGGAGGATCGATACTTTGATGAAGAGGAACCTGAGGATGTGTCCAGCCCAGAGCTAGATGGGGACTGACGGCGCCCACCCTTCCAGCCGGTGACACCATGCTCACCCCTCCAGGCAGCTGGTTACAAGCTGGCTTAGTGACTCAGAGGCCATCAAGACAGGCCCCCGGACTTGGCCCACCTCAGACAATCTCCCCACTTCTGTTAAGGGGTTCCTGCTCTTCTCTCTGGGAACATCACTGCCCCTCTTGCCCTGGCCCCATCGTCTTTTCTCTGATCCAGGATCCTGCTGTGTAGAACCAACTTGCCTGTTAGTTGCTTTGTAGCCAAGGCTGGCCTGAAACTCAGCTTCCCACATGCTGTGTGTGGGTGAATCTCCGTGTTTGGTCTACATGTCCTTTTCTTACCCTCTTTCTCCCTTCATGCCACTGCCCCACCTCCCGATTCCCAGGTCTCTAACCTTCTGCCCATCTTTGTGTCATGAGTGCTGTGCACACATCAGGGCCCTGGCAATCATCGGTGACTGCAGCTGTCACATGAATGCCAGCATCAAGCTCCATCTGATGCCCAGCACAGCCCTCAGTGTCTCCACCGCTCTCTGCAAGTGACCTACGCTGGGCACCTCTTTGCTACCCCCAGGCTCCCACCTCAAACTCCATGCCGCTGCTGCCTCCTCATTCATTTCCACGTTATCTCCAGGCCTTGATGTCAGCCCCTCTGTCTCAGCCCTTATGGCTGGTCCTCTGGGTCCCCTCCCCCAGGCCTGGCCATCAAGGGCAGCAGAAGCCTTCTCTGTGGATGGAGGTTAGGGGAACCCAGGTGGCACCAGCCTCTGCTGCTGTGCTAACTAGGAGTGCTGGCAAAGCAGAGCTGGGTACCACAGGGCCAGCTCGGGTGTAGGAGAAATATGAAGAGGGGACTCTGTCTCCCCTACAGCCCCCCTTCCCAGCCACAATTTTCCTTTTCCTCACTTCCTCTCCCTCTCCCTCTCCTGTTTACACTCCCCAAATACGCACAGGCTGTTATCATGGCTCTTGAGTCATCACACACAGACATACAGCCTGCCCCAGTGTCCCTGCCCCCAGCCGGCCACAGGGCCCGCCCCACAGAGCCCCCTGCTGCCCTGGGCTAATGAAAGCCAGATGGCTGCTTGTGACTCAGCCGTGGCCTGTGGGAACCCAGACGTCCTACCTTCCCATGCCCCACGCCCGGGCCCTGCGTCCCCAGCAGACGGAAGCAACCTGCTCCTATGGGGACCGGAGCAGCGTGTCTGGACCTGAGGGCCCAAACATAGGCTCTCTCTGTACCTGAAGGACCCTCAGAACTGTAAAGCCAAGCTCCTGCCCCTAGGCCTTGGCTCTGCCCTCCGTGTTAACTAAACTCACCCAGGGGGTAGAGGGTGTTCTCTTGAACTGTTGAGAGATCCTCAACAGCCCAGCCTGGGCCAGGCCTGAGTGACACCTCTTGACAGCCCTGGAAACAAGGCTGTCAACTGCCACTTGTCACAGAGGGTGGAAAGGGCCCAGAAGTAGCCATATGCCTCTTGGGACCACCTGGCCTCCCAGGCACAGCCAGGACTAGAACACGCTGTACACAGCACTTGCGACCTCACTGGACAGCAGTGAGGATCCAGAGACAGACTCCTCACATTGTGGGGGACTGTAGAAGGTGCAGGTGTTGTGGTGTTACACCCCTACCCTTACCTCCCCAGAGGACGGCTGTGAGCCCACAACTGGGATCCCACCACACTGGACGGGAGCCAGGAGCGCTCTTTTGGGAAGTCGGTTGGCTTAAGTATTTTCACAGTTAACCAGTGTTCTGTCCGACCATTAAACTTATTTAAGATAGAAACTGCCATCAATCTCTTATGTAACTTTCTAAAAGCTGAGCTGCACAGCCATTGAGTCAGGATCTGGGGTTAGTCAAATGGCTCAGACAGAGGTGGGGCCAGCCGCGAGGACAGGGATTAGATGAGGAGACAGGAAGAAAGGTGGAGACAGAGGGAGCAGAGCCGGCAAAAGCACACCCCATTTGAGCAGCCCCCATGGTGGCTGGCGCCGCTGCCTCTGATCTGGGTTCTGGGGATGGGGTGGGTGGAGAGGCTGAGTCAGGGAGGGAGAGCCCCTCTGTGGGCATCCGGCCCCCACCTCCATGTCTCTTATTTGTCCTGCCCTGGACAGGTCTCTGCTGGCTGCTGCCCTGCACCCATGCCTACCCCCACCTCTCTGGCCACCTGCTCCCCCAGCCTCAGATCCTTTCCGGGGAGGTCCCTGCCTTCCCCACACTGTCATTTCCCCACCTATCCTGTCTATACCCCGTGACTCCATCCTCTCCCTTTTCTCCCTCAATCCCCAGACTTCTCTCTCCCTTGTCGTTCACCAGGTTCTGAGCTCTTGCCTCCGTTGTCAGTAGCCTGCCCCCACCCCCATCCCAGCACACACACACACACACACACCCTCCGGCCTGTACCCTCATTTTTTCCTGTCCCTCTCCCTGCTGTCTCCTGGTCCATCCCCTTCCCTGTCTGTCTCTCAGACCCTGGGAAATCTAGGTCAGGGCACTACTGGTGGCCCCTAAGAGCCTAAAACAAGAAAGGGGTCACCACCTTGTCCCCACCCATGAGAGGAGAACAAGGCTGCCGACCTGTCTGAGCAGAAGGAAATGTCTGTGCTGTGGCCTGGTCATCCCACCCTCCCCCCTCCAGGACCTGCTGGGCTGCTGCCGCCCCCAGGGCTGGGGCCGAGTAAACAGCCCTGGGATATTTATACCAAAGCTGGGCGTAAGGCCAGTGCCCACCACAGCCCCTGCCCTGCCCTACCCGCTGCCACAGCCAGCCCTGAGCCAGCGTGGCACCCGCCAGCAAAGGAACACCGCAGACAGGCTCCACTCAGCACAAAGGCCAACCAGCGCTGGTCATACAACAGCCAATGGCTTCACATAATAGGAACTTCCCTCTGAAAACAAGCACACAGTGAAGGGTCCGTTCCCCCCATCTTAATGCAGACACCTCCAAACCTGGTCAGAGATGACCCACACAGGACCCAACAACTCCCAAGCGGAAGTCTCCAGCCACAGGTGGGCATACCAATGCTACTAATGCTGGCTCCACCTGCTCGCAGTTCCCCACCCTAGCTGAAACCAGTCTAAAAGGAACACGGAGGCCTCTGAGCCCCGGAGGCCTCTCGCACAGACATCAAGTGTGGAGACACCATAGATACAAAGTGTCAAATATGTGTCAGACTCTGAACAAAACATACTAATCACCGAATGTAGCCCTTAGGCTGAGGTTGCTAAGTTATTATAGTGCTTGCCTGGGGGCTTCATCCTCAACTGTTACATAAAGCCTGTAACCCTGGCACTAAAGAGCAGTGGTTCTCAACCTCCTAATGTGTTGACTCTTTAATACAGTTCTTCATGTTGTGGTGAGCCCCTCAACCATAAAATTCTTTTCATTGCTACTTTGTAACTGTAAATTTTCTACTGTTACAAATTGTAACATAAATTGTGTTTTCCTGTGGACTTAGGTAACCCCTGTGAAAGGCTCATTGGACAACCCCCACCCCCCAAAAAATGGATCTTGACCTACAGATTGAGAACCATTGCTCTAGAGAGAGAAATAGGATAATTAAGAGTTCAAGTTCAAAGCCAGCCTGGGGTATATGTGACCTTGTGGCTAAAAGAACTGACTATTTAAAGTGACTATTCTCTAGCATTTTTGAGGCCCTGGTTCTAACCAGCCAGCAGGAAAGATGTCTCAGCAGTTAGGAGGGGTCACCGCTCTTCCAGAGGACCTGAGTTTGGTCCGTAGAGTCCATGTGAGATGAGCGCTCTATCACCTGTCACTTCAGCTCTAGGGAACTCTGCCCACCTTGACCTCCACTGGAACCAGCACTCACATACACCATTAAAAATACTAAACTAAATATTTAAAAACACACACACACACACACACACACACACAATCACAGCTCACAAGTCACCCACCCACAAGGCACACAAGCCCTGGTAACTACCATAGATGTGCATCCAAACAACTCAGGTAAGAAACGAAACACAACACCTTTAAAAAAAAAAAAAATTCGGGGTTGGGGATTTACAACACCTTTCAAAAAAAAAAAAAAAAAAAAAAAAAAAATTCCTCGCAGACCTGCAAACTTGTTTAAAACACCCCAGTTTCAGGTAGAACCGACACTAACTGCAAAAATTTACACCCAGGAACCTGTGAAGATTTTAAAGGGGGAGGGAAAAAAAATCAGACTCAAAATCCATCCCAGCTACGCAACCCGCTGGTATAACATACTCTCTCACCAGCAAACAGGGCCAGCGGGGAACCCACAGAAAGAGCTCCTCCGGCTTACCCAGCCGAAATGTGAAGCCTTAGACACTCAGCAGAAATGTGGCGCTCCCTAGCCACAAACACAGAGCTGAGAACACACACCCCAAACTGACAACGCCAGGCAGGCCAAAAGCCCTCAGGCACCAGAGAAAGTGGAAGTGGGTTGGGGGGAGGAAGGGCTGCTCTGAAAACCTGTAAGATCACACTGGAAACAAAACACATTGGTCCTGTGTATGCCTCGGGATGAGGCTTCAAGGGAAATCTTGTTCCTGTCTCCCCCACCCCACCCCACCCTCGCTCACCGAGCAGGTCCAGGATGGGGCAGGAAGGCCTGTGCAGGCCTTCTTGGCTGCTTCCTGCCCTGGAAGCTGGACGGGAAGCTGGGGCTCCAGCCGGAACCCAGGCTCCCTCCCACAAGTTCCCTCATGTCCCAGCTGCCTAACCCTGTGTCCTGTCTGTCCCGCCTGAGGTAGATGCTGGTGGGTAGGAGGGATGTGTTCTGTGCTGGGTCAGGCCACCCATGGAGCCCAAGTGCCAGGGCAGCAGGACAGTGCAGAGGTGCTGAGCCTGCAATTTACCCTCCCCCGGCCACCAGCAGCCAGGCCTGCCTAGGAGCAATAGGCAGGTGGGCGGGCTATGTCACCAGTGGGCAGGACATGGGGCACAGCCAGGAGTTGTCATGTCCGCAGCAGCCTCGGGGTGAAGGCCTGGTGTACGGGCTCCACAATCCTGGGGGTGTGTCTGGGTGCGTGGGAGCTGCTAGTCTGGGATCCTGGGTGTGACTGTGTCTGGGTCTGTGGGGCCACTTGGGACTCCCCAGGCAAGTGGGTGTGTGTGAAGAGTGTCAGACAGTAGCTGTGGCCTACTGGTAGTCTGGCTGGGACTGTGACGTGTGTGAAACCGTCAGTGTGTGTGGTATGAGTGGGTTTGCAGCGGGTCACGCAATGACCATGACCCCGTGGAGGATGTTTGTGTAACTGCTGGGGGGAGTAGTCTGTTCCCAACTGGGCTCTGATGCTGTGATGTGTCTGCTGTGTTTGACATTGTGAATCTGTCTGGCATGTGGTACAACCATGGCCCTATAATATGTATTTGTGTGATGGCCTTTCTATCAAACTTTCTACTTAGGTCATGTCCTGTGAGGCCCCAGGGCTGGGCTGTTGATGGTCTGTGACCACTGCCAGGTGTCAGAATCCACAGGTCACTAGTCCTGAGAGGCGAATGTGGTTGTGGGACACCGTCCATATTTTGGCTTCTGCTGGGGCAGTGGGGCTGTGCAGCAACCCCTGAGTGACTACAAACCAGATTGTGCTCTTGCTTGCTTACGTGTGCGTGTACACATGTGTGTGTGCACGTGTGAACCTGTGTGCATGTGCACGTGTGTGCGCATGCCTGTGTGTGTGCGTGTGTGCGCGTGTGCGCGTGCGCATGCATTTGTGTCTGCTAGGCCTCGGTGGCCTGAGCTAGTGGCAATGACAAACGTCCTTGCAGAGTGATCTTATCCTGCCCCCAACCCCAGCCTGCTCCTCTGAGGCTCTCAGGCCCGGATGGGAAGTGGCTGGGAGACCTAGGACCCACTCATCCAGGCCCAGTACTGTCAGCCTCAAACCAAAGGAACTCTGCCCTCTGTCACCCTGCCTCCCTCCCTCCAGGGCTCTCCCTGAGTGAAAAGCAAGTGGAGGCCTGAGAAAGGCAGAGGGTAGGGGAAGTGAAACACAGGCGAAAGGAGGAAACAGGCTGGAGAAAGAGGAAGTAAGAGAGAATTCACAGGCTCGCCCCACAGATGGAAAGAAATGAAACGCAGGACCCGTTGGCTTAGGGAGCGGGTATTTCTTGCCTGGGTGACTTATTTTTCTGAGGACACACGCATATACACTCCCACACATCCTCTTGTACATACACATGCATGGGCACATGCATACACACACACACACACACACACACAGCCTCAACCACCCACACCCTCTTTACTCTCAGTGATTTATCAGAAATGGAGGCCCGAATTCAGCTTTTTTAGCTCATCTGGTAAGGTTATGTGCCCCCCCCCACCCAAAGCTCCTTTGGAGTCCCATACTCTTGATATGATCAAGAAAGCAATCTTAGATACATGTGCAGACACTGGGTTCAAGTCCAGCTCTGTCACTCACCTAAGTTCTGTGGATTTAAGAAATAACCAGCATCTATGTGCAGTGTGTAAGAACTTCCTCCCATAAAGAGCATATGATCCCCCCAAAAGGCTTAGCAAGCTTTTGGAGTGTGGGAAAGACTGACTCAGGTTCTCCATATATTTAGCTCTGGTTGGCTGGGGGCTACGTAGTAGATCAGGTTTGCTTTGGACTTGTGGTGATCCTCCTGCCTCTGCCTCATGTTCAAATTACAGGCAGCTTGTGCAGACCACACCCATCTTAGCGGGCATTTTCCAAAGGACCAAGTGATGTCGCTGGCCCTGCATACTATGCTGCAGAAGCAGCACGCAGTTACAGACAGTATGTGAAGGAGGGAGCAAGTGTGGCTGTGAGCCAGCAGAACTTAGTTACAGACACAGGCTGTACGCCGCAGTGGGCTCCGGGCCAACATTTGCCAAGCCCTGCTCAGTTAGGCTGTGGGAAGAAAGCTGTGATCAAGGACAGCCACGCATCTGACATGGAGGAGAACTGACATTCCCTGGCTTGTGCTGGCTTGGATCTGACTCAGCACCCAACAACACCCTTCCCTTAGACTCTTTCCTCACTGGGTATCACACCCTAAAATGGCTGTTACTCGTCACTTCCAGTCTTCACTTCCGGTCTTCAAAGAATCTCTCTCTCTCATACACACACAGGACCTCCCCTAATGCCACTTCCTTCTCCTGGTTCTCCCTCCCGCTAGACTCTTTTCACCCTGCGACATAGCACCAACACCGGCCACTGAATTGGTTTGGTTTGGGGTTTTATTTGTTTTTGTTTTTTGGGGGGTTTTTTGTTTGTTGGTTGGTTGGTTTTGGTATTTTAGAGACAGTTTCTGTGTGTAGTACTATCTGAAACTTGCTCCATAGACCAGGCTGACCTCAAAGTCAGAGACCAGCTCGCTACTGCTTTCTGAGTGCGGATCTTAAAGGCCTGTGCCACCGCGTCCTGTGAATTGTTTTGTTTGGAGACAAGATCTGATGTAGCCCGGAGGCCTGAGTTCCTTATCCGGTTGACTCCCCCACTGCAGGCATCTCAACACCACACACTCCACTCTGAACCAGTATTTTGTTGTTTGCTGAGGCAGGCTCTCACCATGCAGCCCTGGCTAGCCTGGGTTCTGTCTGCCTGCCTCTGTCTCCCGAGTGCTGGGACTCATCACAGCAGCCACCACAGCCCGCTGAGTCAGCACTTTTTGCTCTTCCACATGCTCATCCAAGTCAGCAGCAGGATTATCTCAGTGGAGGCTCAGAGGTATCAGGCACTGTGAACAGCGCCAAAGGAGAAGATACCTGAGTATAATAGGTTTTTTTGCCCTGGGCACACTGGAATCCTGGGGTCAGAGCAGGCGTTCCTTAGGAAATGCTGGAGGTGGTGGCACAGAAAGGGGCAAGGTACGGCAGGAGCTTCAGCTAAGAGGGAGACGCAATCGGGCGCCCAATGACACGGAGACCACCAGTCCTCTGTCACCTTTAATGGGCCCCCCAGATGGGCTTGGGGGGGTGCAGGTGTCCTTAAATACAGCCCCGGGCACTGCGGGCGGGGCGGGGGCGGGGCCGGGCCTGCCGGGAGGGGCGGGGCGGGGGCGGGGCCTCAGCTGCACTTGCAGGAGCGCACGATCATGTTGGACAACTGCTCCACCTTGGGCTTGCGACCCACGTAGTAGACGATGGGCAGTGGCTCCAAAGCCTGCGGCACGCAGCACGGTGATGCCGAAGCACCCGGGTTGTGTTGGTTGTAGAGGGCAAGGACCTGCGGGTGGGCCAGAGTCACTGCCAGTGTCCAGGGACTCCCGGGTCTCTCTCCCTACCAGGATCTCTACATTTCTGTCTCTTATCTCTGAGTCTCCCCAGCTTCTATCTGTCTCGATTCCTATCCTAGTCTATTTCTATTTATGTCTCTTCCTAATGTTCCACCTCTCTCTCATCTGTCCCCATCTCTGCCTCTTCCTCTCTCCCTCTCTTCATCTTATCTCCCCTCCCTGTCTGTCTTGATCACTTACTCTAGTTCCCATCTCCAATCCTCCCCACCTCCATTTCTGTAAGTGTCTCTCCACATCACTAGCTCTCCTGTCTTTCTCACCTAATCTGTTTCTTCCCATCTCTCCAACTCTGCCTCTCTGTATTTCTGTCTCTCCTCTGTTTCCCTGTCACCCTATTCCCTTGACTCCCCCACTGCTCTAGCCTCTCATTCTCTCCCAACCACCCACCCTCTGCTCCAGCCTACCCCACAGGCCAGACCCACCTTGCTGTACTGTGTGTCCAGGCTCCAAATGTAGGGGCAGGGCCCCAGACAGAAGTTGGCATGGTAGCCCTTGGGCTCGTGGATCCACTTCCAACCCAGGTCCTTCCTAAAGTCAATGTACAGCTGCCGTACACAGCAGTTCTTCTCTGTGGAGCTGCAGGCGGGAGGAACGAAGGTCAGGAGCAGGGACAACCCTGGTGCCCCCTCCAACCCTAGGCTGCCCTCAGCCTCCAGCCCAGGCTCCCCAGGACCCCTGTGATAACAGTAACACTGCAACCATCCATCACGACAGGCACTGAGAAGGCCCATGAGCACTCACAGGGAGGACGTAATAAATCATGCCATGTCCACAGCCCCACGTGTGCCGACACATCCTATCTGTCCGACAAGTGTTTACTGAACCTCTACTGCATGTGGGGCTAAGGCCTGTGCAGCTGAGTGGCACAAACAAGGCCGAGGGTAGCCTTTGGAGGCCGTAGCCGGCTATGATACTCTTCCTTCCCCTTTACTACAAATGCCTAAATTATCACCATGAGTCACAGGTACACCGGATATGGCTTTCCTCAGCTTCTGCCCTCACCCACCCCTGACATCAGCCACACAGGCTTCCTCTCTAGTCCTCAGACACAGTCATAGCCATAGCCCCATAGTCACAGGCTTAAGGGGCACACGCTTGCAATCCCAGCACTTGGGAGAGGCAGGCAGGGTGATCGGAAGTTCCAGGTCCTCCTTGGAGACATAGTGAGTCTGAGGCTAGCCTGGGCTATGTGAGTCGGTGTCTCAAGCAGCCGAAACAAAGCAACACAGTCAAGCCTACCTCAGGGCATTTACACACGCTGGTTGTTTTTGTTTGCCTGGCTTGTTCTTCCCAGAGATGCCCACTCGGGCTTCCTCCTTCACTACATTTAGGTTTGACTCAGGGTTGACAAGACAGCCTAGCGGATAAAGGAGCCTGACTTGAAAACCGGATGAGTTGAGTGTGGAGAAGAGGCTCCACAAGACTGACCTCTGCCCCGCTCGTGTGCGCCATAGCATGTATGGGCACTCGCACAAAATAACAACAACATAAAAGTGAATCCGTGCATGGCGGTGCATACCTTTACTACCAACAAAGAGGCAGGGTAGCCTGGATCCCTGACGGTTCCAGGGCAGCTACGGCTACAGGGGAAGACGGTGCCTCTAAATACTATCTAGCACCCAGGGAGCTTTAACTCCTAAAAATGCTGCCTGGCTTGAGGCAGATATTCAGTATCCCCGTTACATAAATGAACAGTGCCTCCCTCCTCTGACCAGCCCTGCCCACTTGCCATTCAAAGCGTCCCTCCATACAACTGTTCAATTCCACCCTGGGAATTCAATGCTACACTTACTGCAAGGAACTGTGAATTTCTATGCAGCTATTTCGGTATTGTTTGTTTGCTTGCTTGAGACAGAGTTTCTCTGTGTAGCCCTGGCTGACCCAGAACTCACTCTGTAGACCAGGCTGGCCTCAAACTTGGGAACGCACCTGTCTCTGCCTCCCGAGTGCTGGGACTAAAGGTGTGCACCACCACCACCTGGCTTGTTCTGTTTTAAAGATTTATTTTTATGTGCACCATATTTGTGCAATGCCCAAGAAGGCCAGAAGAGGGCATCAGGTTCCCGGGAACTGGAGTTATTGATGGTTGTCCTTTTAAGCGACCATATGGGTGCTGGGAACTGAACCCAGGTCCTCTGGAAGAACAGCCAGTGCTTTTAACTCTTGGGCCAAGTCTCCAGCCCCAAACTGTCTGAAGCGGGTCATCAAAATCCTGATAATTCTGGAAGCTGGAAGAAGGTTATATTACCTCTGCTTTTTCTGTCTATAAATTTTCCACCATAAAATGATTTTCATCAGAATAGAAAAATTAATCAGTCCCCAAGATGTCTTTTGTTCTTTGTCTTTTCTGAAACAGGCTTTCATGTAGCCAAGGCTGGACTCCAAGACCCTTTGTAGCCAAGGCCAACCCTAAACTCCTGACCCTCCTGCCTCTGCCTCTCAAGTGCTGGGATCACAAGGGTGCACCACACTTGGCTTCCACTATTATTCATTTTTCCTGGCCTGGCTTCTAACCTGCCCCCTTCACCAGCTTTATTTTCCTGCTCAGAATGTTTCCACTTGTTTTTATTAAATATCATCTGATTCATCTCACCATGGGAAAGTGTCTCTTAATGTACACATGCTTGGCAAATGCTGGTTATATGAATTAACTGACAAACATTACATTTTTTTTTTTTTAAGAGAGACTCTCTCTGTGGAGTCCTGGCTGTCCCAGTATTCACTACAAAGACCAGGCTGCCCGAGGCCCTCCTGTCCCTGCTTCCTGAGTACTGGTCAGTCCTTTGTTTCAAGACTGGGTTTTGTTAGGTAGCCCAGGCTGGCCATGAACTCCTGATAATTCCTGCCTTCGCCTCCCAAGTGCTGGGATTAGCAGCAATTGCCACCTCACCCTGCACGATCCCCTCAAGAGGGAGGAAAGTTAAGATGAGGTCTCGCCATGTAGCCTAAGTTGCCCCAGAATTCACCTTGTAGCCCAGGCTGACCAGAAGAACACTTGGGCACCTGTGTTCACGACATGTATCAGAATCAGGATCTAAAGATACAGGTAGGGAGTAATTCAAATCCCATTACAAAGAGGCCGGCAGGCTGCGCACTGAAGATGCTGACCGTGGGCCTTTATGTACACTGGTGTGATGGCTTTCTGGATTTTCCACACTCTTAGCAGGGGCTGGGATTATTTTTAGAATCAGAACGAAGTAATTCAAGGAAGGAAAATGCAGGTTCCTCCTCATCACACCCTTAAAAATAACTCTAAAATGTGGGTAAGGGACTGGGAGATGGCTCAGTGGTCAAGTGCAGTGGCTGCTCTTGCAGAAGACCCAGGTTCAATTCCCAGCACCCCCATGGAGGCTCACAGCCATCTGTAACTCCAGACCTAGGGGATCCAATGTCCTCTTTTGTCCTCTGTGGGTATCACGTATGCACACAGCGCACATACACCCATGTGGGCAAAACACGCATGTAAAATAAAATAATAAATAAAATTTGACACATGTGAGCCAGGCAGGCATGACTATGCGCACGTGCACACCTATAACCCCAGCAGTCAGGAAGCAGAAATGGGAGGGTCGCTGCCAAGTTCAAAGCCAGCCTGGTCCATGCAGAACATTTTAATCCAGGCAGGGCTACACGGGGAGACCCTGTTTTCAACAATGACAAACAAAGCATCTGAGGGTGTGCCACAGAGAGAAAGAAACTCCGGAAGGAGACACAACAGGGTAGGGTGGCTGAAAGGGAGGCTCTCGTGAGCAGCTCCCGGGACAGGGTGACACCTCCTTTTCAGAGCACAGAGCTCCAGGCTCAGGGTACTGGGGCTCCTGTGGACTCTACCCACTCATTTCTGCCGAGACAGAGACACGGGGCCCATATTGAACAAGCAAGCCTTCCGGGTAACCGTGACACACCCCAGGGTGACACACCCCAGGGTGACACACCCCAGGGCTCGCTTGCTTTCTTTTTTTGGAGACAGGGTTCTTCTCTGTAACCCCGGCTGTCCTGAAACTCACTCTACAGACCAGGCTGGACTTGCCCTCACAGAGATCCACCTGCCTCTGCCTACTGAGTGCTGGGATTAAAGCTGTGCAGCACCACAGCCTGGCACATATGGGCCTTTCTTTCTGGGAAGCAGTCTTAGGATTTTCACAGACACTGCCTTTTCAAGCCTCCCTCGCCAGTCTACTGAGAGCCAGCCGTGCCTAATCTGTGAAGGGCCCTATCTGCGGCCCCGGGGGAGGTGGTTTTTGAGCCGATAAGCTGGCATAGACCCAGCTTTGCCGTGGAAAGTTGCGAACGGACACAGAAGCAGAGTGTTACAATACAAACTGAATACCCCTTTTCAGAAGTGCTAGGGACTAAAAGCGTTTGGGGATAAGGGGATATTTACACAGACTTTATAAAATGTCAAGTACCCTCCTGCTCCACATTTATTTGATTTTTATTATTTCCTCCTAGTTCTTGAGACAAGATCTCGACACGTTATGTCCTGGAATTTGCTATGTGAGTGAACTTGCCAGCCTCAAACTCAAACAGAGATCTGCCTGCCTCTGCTTCCTGAATGCTGGGATTAGAGACATGCGCCACCGCACCTGGCAATTTAAAAGAAAGTTTTATGTGTAGGAGTCTGTCTCTGCACACATGTGTGCACACACCATATCCGAGCAGTGCCCGCAGAGGCCAGAAGAAGGAACGAGATTCCCTGGAACTGGCCTTAATGGATTGTTATGAGCAGCCATGTGGGTGCCTAGAACGCCCCAGAGCTGCTGCGTCCTGTATAAAAGAGCAGCTGTGCTCTCAACGGCCATCTCTCCGGGTGCCCCAACCCTTTTCCTGAGGCAGGGTCTAATGTAGTCCAGGTTACCATAGACACACTGCATACCTACCAATGACTTTGAGCTCCTGTTCCCGTCCCTCATCATGGCCAGAAAGATTTTTGGACTTCTGAATTATGGTTTCTTAATTAATTCACATCCCCACAATTGTTAAATGCAACAGTTGCTGACTCGTGGCTAATTTCATCCTACCTACACTTCCTGTCCGCCACTGTAGTTTTTTCTCATTTGTTTAATGAACTTTTATAGAATGGTTCACTTTCTCTTAGAAAGTGAAGAATAGAGGTTGGGGATTTAGCTCAGTGGTAGAGCAAGCGCAAGGCCCTGGGTTCGGTCCCCAGCTCCGAAAAAAAAAAGAAAAAAAAAAAAGAAAAAAGAAAGAAAGTGAAGAATATTTTACAATTTAAACATGAACCAAAAGTATAGATCAATATGGTCAGTGGTAGAGCCCCTGCCTAGAATTCCCCAGTGAGGGGCTGGGGGCGTGGCTCAGTGGTAGAGCCCCTGCCTAGAATCCCCCAGTGAGGGGCTGGGGGCGTGGCTCAGTGGTAGAGCCCCTGCCTAGAACCCCCAGTGAGGGGCTGGGGGCGTGGCTCAGTGGTAGAGGCCCTGCCTAGAATCCCCCAGTGAGGGGCTGGGGGCATGGCTCAGTAGTCAACTGCTTTTCTACCATATACAAGGTACTGGGTTCCCTCCTCAGTATTACAAAGGCAGCAGCAACAACAAAATCCTAGGCAAGAATTTTTTTCTGTACATTGCTGTTTTGCCTGTATCTATGCCTATGTGAGGGCATCAGATCTTCTGGAACAAGAGTTACACACAGGTGTGATCCTCCATGTGGGTGCTGGGAATTGAACCCAGGTCCTCTGGAAGAGCAGCCAGTGCTCTTAACCACTGAGCCATCTCTCCACAGCATCCCCAACCCTGGTCAAGAATTTAACAGTAACTCACTAAAATCAAATTCTACTCAAGGTTCGTATTTCCCACCATATCCCATAAAAGTCTTTTTCTCTTTCCTTTTCTTTCCTCCTCTTCCCACCTCTTGGCCCTTCTCTCCCTCTCTTCTAGTCCTGTGGGTTATATATCCTGCCCTCCCTTCTTTGTACTGTATTTGTTAAAGAAACGACTAGGTTTCCCACCATCTGCACTTTGCTGGGTGCATCCCTGTGGTGCTGGTTAATGTTGCTAGTCTGTCCCTCTGTTGCAGGGAAACATGGGAGTTGGAGCTACCGTCCCCAACAGATCACGGTTGATGTATCTGACACGCCTTCTTCGATGGCACCATGTTCTTCCAAGCAACTGGGAACATGTCACAAAACAAATGTAGAGAGAGAGGCAGGCAGACAGACAGACAGACAAAGAGATTTTCCTGATTCCCTAGGTTCATTTCCCAGTATGCGGGGAACAGAGCTTGCATAGTTTTCTCATCTCTTAGTAACCTGCAGTGTGAAGCCCCTCCATCTGTCCTTATGTGAAGGATAACAGCAAAAGGGCGGTGAAGGAGGAGGAGGAGAGGGAGAGGGAGGAGGGGGAGGAGCAGCCCCAGCCAAGGACCGACACACAACACAGCACTCTATAAAGTCTGAAGCAGGGAAGGGACAGGTAGCTCACTGCTCTCATCTCAACTCTCCTGAATTTCACGCCTCCTAGGATCTAGTGTTTTAACTTCTTTCTCGCAATCCGCATTACCGAGGCTTAGTATGAGTCTGCCATTCTGTCTGAAATGGGGTGGTTGGGTAACACCTGTAATCCCAGGACAGAGAATTCAAGCTAGCCTGGGCTAAAGGAGTGAATCTGAGGGTAGCCTCAGTCACACAGCAAAGCCCTGTCTCGAACAAAACAAAGTGGGTCAAGGTGCTCTCTGCCAAACCTGATAACCTGAGTCTTATCTCTGGGACACATGCGGTGGAAGGAGAACGGACTCCCAACAGTTGTCCTCTGACCTTCACACAAGTGTCATGGCATGGGTGCCCCTACATGCAAGCACGCACACACACACACACACGTGCACGCACAGATATAATTTAAAAACAATGACCAAAAAGCATTTGCCCTTGGGATAGCCATTCTGGACACTCTAGGATGCCCACTCTCCACAACACTCAGGGATCTTGGCTCCTCAGAGTTCCCTGTTTCAGTGCTGTCTTTCAACACTCCACACTTGTAAGCCTACATACATCTCAGGAAGTTCCGCCTCCCAACTTCCTCAGGGTGCACCGCTGCAAGATGAAGCCCTGACCCTCAGGGGACTCACATTCCGGCTTTCTCCACCTCCGCCCTGAACGCTAACATTTCCATGCCAGACCCTGCCATTCTGAGCCCCAATAATTGTCGTTCCCAACTACCAGCATTGGAGACCACCATCTGCCGCGAGTGTGGGAACCCAGTGCAGACCGCCTTCTGATTCTGAACCCAAATGCTTGGATCTCAACTCTCCCGCTTTCTAGGGTCAGCACTCTCAATTGCTCACAGTAAAGTCTTTCATTAGCATCGCAAAGTGGTGGAAGCCTAACAAGAATTTTAAAACCCAACAAGATAACCTTCCAACCGACTTCTAGCTCTTGTGCCAACCTGAACACTCCAGCCAGAAAACACCCCACATTCTAGACTCTCAGATGCCCACAGAACCAAGAACTTGTCCCCAAGCCCTCCAGGCATGAATGGTGGCACACCAGTCCACAGGCTGCAGTCAAGCCCCCAGCCTGCGCAGCCTCCGAGAGAGACAGAGTTTACCTGAAGCAGTAGTTGGTATCCAGGGCTCTCCGGTGCCTGGAGCTGTGCAGGTGTTGAGCCCTTTCCAGGGGGGTGGCCATGAGGAGCAGGAAGGGTCGGTTCATGTCATGGATGGTGCCCAGGTCACCTCGGCGTTTGGGACTGATCCCTGTTTGGGTTTGAATGTTGTGGAGGGATGGATGGGTGAGCAAGGGGTGAGTGAGATTTCACACACACACACACACACGCACGCACGCACGCACACGCACGCACCCGCAGGGTCTGTGTCGGGCAGGAGCTGGGAAGTTAACTCACCGTTGATTTCCACATGGAGTACATTATCTTTGCTGTCACAAGAGCAGTGAGCACTGAAGCGAAAGCCCTGTATTCCGTCTGCGCGGGAGGAAAGGAGTCTGAGGTGACTCGTGAAGCCTTGGGGGGGGGGGCAGGAAGCTGCCAGCCCCGGGGCCTCCTTGCTAGTCACCCCACACTTTTCGCTCTTTAAGTTGCTGGTCCCTTCTCCCCTTTATTCAGGGCTCAGCTCAAACGTCAACCCCTTGGGAAAGGCTCTGAGGAGACACTTCCCTCTCCAAATGTGGCATCCATTCCTTTCCTCCGTAGCGGGCAGGGGCTCTGACATTTCTGCATGAGTATTTACTTCTTTGATTATTCTCAGTAGAACAACATGCACAGAGGAGGGATCCTGTGCCTGCCTTATTTCCTTTCATTTTATATTTTTTGGAACTGTAGATATGTATGTGTATATATGTATATGTATGCATGTATAATGTACATTTTATACCAGGTAGGCTTATACCTGGGTGACAAGCATCTTCCTCTATTCCTTTCTCCCTCATTGCCTCAGACAGATCTCTGGACTTGAGCCCACCCCTTTGGCCAGATTGGCAGATCACAGAGTCATGAGTTGGCCTGTCTCCATACATACACCGAACCCCCAACAAGGCTGGGGTTACAGGCACACACTACGCCAATGTCGGACTTTTACATGAGTGCCAGGGATGAGAATTCAGGTCCTTGTGCTTGCAAAATGGAAGCTCTTACACCCATGACCCCTCTCCACGGCCCTCTTTTTCTTTGGAGACAGGGTCTCACGTAGCCCAAGCTGGCCTCAAATTCTCGAACTCACTATGGAGCTAAGACCTTGAACTCATGATCCCCTTGCCTTCGACTCCCAAGCGCAGAGTTTAGCAGGCTTTCGTACCATCAGGCATGTTGCCCTGGGTTCTTGCTATCTTCGTGCTCTGTAAAGCCTGGTCCTTGGTCACAGAGATAAACATCTATCATGATCTAGGTGCCAAGGGCCAGGAGCAGTGTTGGTGTCGAAGGACGTTCAGAGCGAACACAGACGCCAGTCACTCACTGATCTAAACTCCACTGATCTTCAGAGTCCTTAACTCCAGGAGGAAGCGACTTAGCCAGGGTCACACAGGGAGCCATAGGCAAAGGCACGGTGCAAACCTAAGCTAGCCTCTTCTCATTATTCAGGGGGGTGCACATGTGCCAGGGTATGCAGGGAGGTCAGGGGTCAATTTGTAGAAGTTGGTTCCCTCCAACTTCCTGGGTGTTCCTGGGGCTTGAACCTGAGCCATTAATCTCAGCAGCGGGCACCTTTATCTGCTGAGCCATCTTACTGGTTCAAGGGAGATGTTCCTTGAGTGGACACATAAATGATACTAAGCACCTACTGTATACCACACAAAATCCATCCAGTGGGCTTTCCACATTCCTCTTGGTGCCAGCCCAGTCGGACTCATCCTCCATGTGGCTAAACTACACATCCCATGAGTCTCCTCACACTCTCTCTCATCCCGGAAGCCCTCCTGGGTCCTAACCTTGCCTGGGTTTCCACAACACTTTGGTTTCCCTCATCTAAGCCTTGCCCTCTCTGTAGGTCTCCCTTTCTGGCCTACATCCTTATAGGCCATTACTGCCTGCTAGGGCTCTGACAGGACCTTACCAGTGTCTGGAAAGATCGTGTGGGCCTTGCGAGGGAAGGACCCACAAGAGACAAGGGAGACTGTTCACTCCTGGACAAACGGACACAGCAGGCTCTCTCCCTGGCTGCAGAGCCTTGGTACAGGATACTCTCATTTCTCCTTTTCCTGCTTGCTTTTATTCATCTCAGAGACATTACCTCAGATGCCCTCTCCTACAGGAAGCCCTCCTTGAATCCAGACAGTAAGGCACCTCCTGAGTGCTCAACCACATTCCTCTCTATGATGAGTCATAAAGCACAGCTAGAAGTCAACCCATCCTTCAACTGTCCAAGGTACCACGCGGTCTACTGAGGGCAAGGATAGGGACTGTTTGGGTCACCGTCTATCCCTAGCATCCCTCCACAGATTGATCCATTGGTAAGAATTGTGAAGTACTACTTCTTGACAGCAGTACCAGGTGTGTATGTGTGTGTGTGGTGTGTGGTGTGTGTGTGTGTGTGTGTGTGTGTGTGTGTGTGTGTGTGTGTGTGTGTGTGTGTGTGTGTGTGTGTGTGTGTGTGTGTGTGTGTGTGTGTGTGTGTGTGTGTGTGTGTGTGTGTGTGTGTGTGTGTGTGTGTGTGTGTGTGTGTGTGTGTGTGTGTGTGTGTGTGTGTGTGTGTGTGTGTGTGTGTGTGTGTGTGTGTGTGTGTGTGTGTGTGTGTGTGTGTGGGTGCGATTGGGGGGGGATGCAGTGCTATGCACAGTGATGCCAGGACAAACGGGGGAGGGGGGTCCCACTGGAGGATGGTACAAGACAAGCAATCTCACCTCCTTGGTTCAGCCACTGCCGGACAACTCCAGTGACGTCAAAAGACAGCCACTCAGGCGTATCAGTGGGGGTCAGCAGCCGGTTACCAAGGTAACGCCAGGAATTGTTGCTATATTTCTGAATGGAAACAAAGAAAGCAAAGAGGAGTACGGTGGCTGCCATCTTGTCCCCAGATCATCTGGCTGCAACCCCATGCTGCCTGTCCCACAAACTGGCATCCCCCAGACACTGGCTTCTGACACGTACAGTCCCTGGATCCTGCAGGCCACGCCCTCACATACAGCACCCAAGAGCAAAAAGTAGCCAGGAGTGGGGGTGGAGGGGTGGACAGAGACTGGAACACAGCATGGGACAGGAACGACAACCCCAGGCTGTGGTCAGTCGTGAGGCTCCCCCTCTGGGCATGAGATTCTGTGCAAGCTATGGGCACTCGACAGCCTTGCGGGACCTCAATCTCTTCCATGGTGGACGCTGCTGAGCAGCTGGGAGGGCCCACAACGCAAGTGCTCATTGCTCATACTGTGGAGCACAGTTCAACCGGTTTACTATCCTGAGTTTGGGAGAGTGGTGACTCTCTTTCCTATCTCTCTCTCTCTCTCTCTCTCTCTCTCTCTCTCTCTCTCTCTCTATTTATAGTATTATTATGAGTACACTCACAAAACAGTATTCCCAATGTTTTTGTTTTTGTCGTTGTTGTTTTTTGAGACAGGGTCTCTCTGTGTTTCCCTGGCTGTTCTGGAGCTAACAATGGAGACCAGGCTGGCCTTGAACTCTGAGACCCTCCTGCCTCTGCCTCCTGGTTTAAAATTTTTATTTTTGGCTTGGCAGTGGTGGCCCATGCCTTTAATCCCAACACTCAGGTGAGTGGATCGCTGAGTTCCAAGACACCCAGAGAACCCCTGTCTTTAAAAAGAAAAAAAGAAGCTACTTTTGAAGTCCAGAATGGTGATTGCTGACTTAAAAGACTAAAAGGGCATTTCAAATGCTTAATTTCTCTGTCCGGGACAAGATCTCACTATTCTATGTTGGACTTGAATACTTGGGTATTCAAGAGATCTTATTGCCTCAGCCTCCAGACGGAGTCTCAAGTAGCCCAGGCTGGCCTCAGACTCCTGGTCTCCTGCCTCCATCCTCCAAGTGCTGGGATTGCAAGTGTCTGCCAACTTCCTTTCCTTCCTCACTGTTATCCCCTCTCCTCACCCACCCACTCCCACCCCCATGCTTTACTCATGCTAGGCAGTCTACCACTGAGCCACGCCCCAGCCCCTCACTGGGGGATTCTAGGCAGGGGCTCTACCACTGAGCCACGCCCCCAGCCCCTCACTGGGGGATTCTAGGCAGGTGCTCTACCACTGAGCCACGCCCCAGCCCCTCACTGGGGGATTCTAGGCAGGGGCTCCACCACTGAGCCACGCCCCTAGCCCCTCACTGGGGGATTCTAGGCAGGGGCTCTACCACTGAGCCACACCCCCAGCCCCTCACTGGGGGATTCTAGGCAGGGGCTCTACCACTGAGCCACACCCCCAGGCCCTGGGGGGGGGTATGTGTCTAGGCAGGGGCTCTACCACTGAGCCACACCCCCAGCCCCTCATTGGGGATTCTAGGCAAGCATACAAATCCAGATATCCATCCCATGGCTCTTTCTGCATTTTTAGTTCAGCATCCCAAAGTCAACTAGTAGGACGCAATCTAAGCATTTTTTAAAAACCTTAGGATTCTCGGGGGCGATGGTGACACACACCTGCCTTCAGTCCCAGCACTGGAGAGGCAAAGGCAGGTGGATGGATCTCTGTGAATTTGAGGCCAGCCTGATCTACAGAGTGAGTTCTAGGGCAGCCAGGGCTACACAGAGACCTTGTCTTAAAAAACCAAAACAACCAACCAAAAGAAAACAAGAAGACCCTTAGGCTTCAACACTCTGTACTCTCTCCTCAAGGACTGGCTGTGTGCCCTGCAGTCGTCAAACAGAGCCACCTGGCCACACCTCAGCAGTTGTGACCTGTGAGCCACCTCTCAGGCTCAAAGCCTCACCTGGTAGAGTTCTACGTGTTGCTCCACAGTTGACTTGAATCTCTGCAGGCGCAGCTCTGCACGGGACAGCAATGGGGGTTCTGGCACTGCTTCCCGAATGTCTGACGTATTGAAGAACATATATATACTGTGTGTGATGTCTTTGGTTTTGTCATAGATTGCTGGGTGGGGAGGAGCAGAAGGAGAAAGACATCAGGTCTGTGGCGAGGATGGGAGGTGCCCTGCTTCTGAGCCCATGGGCTCTAACTCAGGTTGGCGTTCATTCCACTTTGACATGTCCACTCTTCTAACTTTGTTTATGTCTATGGGTGTTCTCGGCTGTGTCTGTGCGTCTGTGTACTGAGTGCATGCCTGGCGCCTGTGGAGGCCAGAAGAGGGCGTCAGATCCTCTACAACTGGAGCCACAGAGGGCTGTGAGCGGCCATGTGGGCCCCGGCTGACCTCTGGAAGAACAGCTGGTTCTCTGAACTGCTGAGCCCCTCTCTAATGCACTTAACCAGCTGACCTCACCTGGGCTTTGCGAGACCACGCCTCAAAAAAAACCACACAGCAGTTGTAGAGTGAATGGCATAGCATAATTGTGGGGACCAGAAAGTCGCACTGAGTGACTTCCACAGCGGGTTCTAGGCTGGAGCGAACAGCTGTGCTGGAGCGAACACCTCAAAGGTGGATTCTAGGGAAATGCTCTCCCATTGGGCCAATTTCCTTCTGACCTTGGAAGAAACAGGTACCATTAAGTTCTGACTCCCAACTGAGGTGGCCTCAACTGAAGCACTATGTACCCAATGGTGAGCAAATTCTTCTCTTTAACTGCAAGACACCATCCAATTCCAGGGAGCTGATGAGACACGGGGCAAAAGCTAAACATGTGACACACACGTCGATAACGTGTATTTTAGCCGGTGCGGGTCTGCAGCCAGCAGCTCTCAGGAGCCTGAGTCAGGAAGCTGTTCACTGGGAGTTTGCCTGCCTGCCTGCCTGCCTGCCTGCCTGCCTGCCTGCCTGCGTGCATGCATGTGTGAATAAGGGTGAGGGGAATACAGTGAATGATAACGGAATTGTTTTAAACACTACAAAGATAAAGACATCGAGACTTCACAGTGTGGTAAAATCCAAGCCACCTTATGCTAGGGGCTAATTTTTTGTTTGTTTATTTTCTTCTTTTCTTTTCTTTTTTTTCGGAGCTGGTGATCGAACCCAGGGCCTTGTGCTTGCTAGGCAAGTGCTCTACCACTGAGCTAAATCCCCAACCCCTTAGCTTAGGCTATTCTTAAATTCACTGTGTATCCAAGGATGGTCTCGAAGCAATCCTTTCGCCTCTATCTCCCTCGTACTGGGACTACAGTCATGGACGGCTCTGCTTGGCAGATGGTGGTTTGTCCCCCCCCCATTTATTTATTTACTTATTTATTTATTCATCCCAATGGAAGATTTCCCTCTTTCCAGTCCCCCCCTCACACAGCCCCTTCCCTCACCGCTGGGTACCAATCCACCCCTGCACATCAAGTCAGTTAGCCATCAGAGGTGATGGAGGGAGAGAACTGAGTGGGAGAGGGGAATGGGGTGGGGGGATCAGGTGTAGAGACAACCAGACTGTGGTCTTAATCGTGAAACTCTGTTACTTCCTGGCCCGTGGGGTAATTATCATCTGCCTATCATCGGTGTCATTAGCTACTTCCCTCTTTAGCCCACTTCCTGGCCGGGTTAGTAGCGAGGTTGATTTCTAGGCAAGAATAACTGCATGTTTGGGAGCCCCACTCACTAAAGGGTTTCCTTGGCTAAAGGATGTCTGCGTCGGTGGACGAAGGGGCAAAGTCCTGAAATCCTCCGTCAACTGGAGCTTTTGACTTCCTGTAGTGGGGATGAGATGGTGACCCAGACATCGATGAAGGACAGAGGGGCCCTATTCTTGGTCCAGTTGTTACTCAGCAAACCACAATGGAGGGGTGGGATCTCAGCTGGGGGTAGCAGATAGGGGAGAGATAAGAGGGCAGGAAGGATTGTGGGTGTCGCAGAGGGAAGTGGGGTGACATAGAGATGAATAGGTATGTGGGAGAGGAGACGGAAATGGGGAGGCACATGCCGGAAGAGATATATGCGTAAGAGAAGAAATACAGTCTTAGGGGAGAGGAAAAGACTTCAACGAAGAGGTCACATTAAATGGTGACTAGGGAGGGGTGTCATTAGGCCTGAGCCACAGTTGGGTTCAGCGATGTACAAGGAATTCTTAAGTCCACCTCTGGGGGTTAGGAAGGTGAAACCTGGAGAAGCTTCTGACACCCACAGTTCCCGGTCACACTGGACTCCTAGGTCCCGCGTGGGTGACTAAAGGGCGAGGCCGTGAGTGTCCCCGCCCACTGCTGGGGTGAGGAGGGCGGGAGACTAACAGCCTAGGGAGGGCGGGATCCGGACCTGCCTCGTCTCGCCCCAGGCTCCGCGCGCGCGTTCTCAGTCTCCCCCTCCTCCTGGGCACGGAAAGGAAAGGGAAGGGAGGAGGGCGAGGCGACCGGACGCTGGGTTTTCCCCAGCCTCCCGTAGAAGGAACTGGGACTTTGGGGGTACAGCCTGCCAGCGTTCAGCTCCGTGGGGTCCTCTAACCCCCTCAAGAAGCGCAAGCTCCTCCCCACGCGCGTGGCACCCACGTGGAGATTCCTCACCCTTACCGACTCGTTTTTTTCATTTGTGTTTTGAAGACTGCCTCTCCCCTACCTCTAGCCGCTCCCCTAGGGCTCGATTCCCGACGTTCAGCCACTCCCTTCCACGCCCAGGCGAGGGGCGCTCGCCACTCACGCCTGGATGGCATAGTGTCCCTGTTCTGCCTGCCAGCCTCGCGGGGCCACCTTCCTACGCCAGTCTCCCCTCTTTTATAACTCCTTCCCAATGACACAGTATTCTAAATTTCTTGAGGACTCGCTCGCTTCCTCCACTGGGCTCCGCCTGTCCGCTCGCAAGCTTTTTTACGCCCCCAAGCAAAACACTCGTGACACCTCCGGGCTCATTTTCCGCACCCTCTCCGCTCCTCTCTCTCTAGCCTCCTTCTCCCAACAACTTCGCTTTCCTCTATCACTTGGAACCCCACAGTGACTCCACAGATCACACCCTCCAGCACGCGCCGGTCGCCTTCTGGTAGTAAGCCCAGTAGAGATTTTATTTGGCATTTCTAGGGTACCCATCCCCTAGGGTTTTTTTTTCTTTGAATCTCTTCTCTCCATCTCACGACCCGGTCTAGGGTCGGCTTTCCACACTGTCTCTTGTTTCCCAAATGCTGGGCGCCTTCCATTTTTCCTGAGCCGGGCTTTACCTTTCTGGAAAAGGACCCAACGAGCCTTGCATTTTCAGGCACCATAAGGGGAACTTAAAACAAAACCTGACAAATGCTCCTCTTCTAAAGTGGACTCTCCCCAGGATCATGCCTTTCTAGGGGAGGTTCACTTTTGCAGGCTGTCTTTCTCTCTAAGACCAGACACCTGGGGTAGGGGGTAAGCGCCATCCTCTTTGGGACACCCAAACAGTCATCCCAGCGCCCCCAGGGGTCCCCTTCCTCCAGCCAGTTTCCTCTGCGGGTAATTTCCTCCCGGTGACCCCTGCACTCCGGCGCCCCCTGGGGGCTCCCTCCTGGCTCCCCAGCCCCTCAGAGCTCACCGTTGTTGCGGTCCACCATTAGCACGCGGGTGACTTCTTTGGCGTAGTAGTCCGCCTCGGGCTCGGGCTCCGGGTCAGCGCTCTCGCCTGCCACCCGGTCGCGGGTGCTGTTGTACAAAGCGAGCACCGCCTCGGGCAGCGGGCCGGGCGGTACCTCCCCCTGGCTCGGGGGACTGGCGAGCCTTAGTTTGGACAGGATCTGGCCACGGATGGCTTCGATGCGCTTCCGTTTCACCAGCTCCATGTCGATGGTCTTGCAGGTGGAGAGTCCCGCGGCTGGCCTCCCGGGCGTCAGCACTAGAAGCCACGGGAGTGGGAGCAGAAGCGGCAGCAGCCGCAGCCCCGAGGGCGGCATGGGGGAGGCGGCGCCCCACGGAACTTCGGAGAGCGCGAACCCCGGGCAAAGGTGGGATGCGGAGGCCCCGCCCCTGCAGGGCTTGTGGGGTGGGGTGGGGTCTCCCAAGGAAAGGTAGGTGATAGTCCTGAATAATTTGAGGTTGAGGGAGAAAGCAGCAGGAGTCGCGGTGACGCTCTGACACCAGAGTGTCTCAGTATGCCACCGGGATAAAAATCGAGATGAGCGCTCTCTGGGACCCAAAAGTGGGTGTTCTTAAATAGGAAGCTATTGCCAGCAGGTCCGAGGGAGATCGGCCTCCCAGAGGAGAGAGGGTCCTGGGATGCGGGGGACTCAAGAAGCAGGCTGGGGGGAGGGTGGCGTGCAAGGGGTGCGCCCCAGCTTTGGGGTGAAGTCTTTGCGGGAGGCGGGGCTTGTGGCTCCCGAGGGCTGGTCCGGAATGGGGGCGTCCGAGGAACGCCGGGTAGCAATCGAGTGTCCACGACGGTGAGCAGGGCTGTCTGGAGTCCTCAGGTCCTGCCTCCTTGCGGGACAGCGCAGCGCCAAGCAGTCCCCCGTCTCTGACTTGCAGTAGCAGCGGAAAAGTCTCAAAACTTTTTCCTCTTCTCCCAACCAGCTCGTCCCTCCTCCCACTCCTCCTCCCCCTCCTCCCTGCGGCGGCGGCGGCTGGTCTCAGACTCTGGGGCCTCGGACGGCTCCTCCGCTGCTCCTTTGCCGGCTCCCAGCGGAGGCCGGTTCCGCGGGCGGCTCAGAGCCGGGGGTGCCCCGAAGGGGCGTCCCCCCTGCCCCGGCCGGGGGCCTAGCTGTCTGGAGGATCCGCGGCGGGAGGAGGAGGGGGACGGCCTGGGGCGCGAAGGGCGGCGGCGGCGGGACCGGCTGGGGCGGCGGGGGTTTTGAAGCCGCCCCGGCCCCACCCAGGAAGCGCACGCGGGGCGGGGGCAGCCCCAGGGGGAGGGCATGGGGGGGCCACTGTCTTCATCTAGCGTGGGCGGGCTCCGAGGGGGGTCTCTTCAGCCCTGCGGGGAGGGGGCGGGCACCCCGGCCCCGCCCCACCTCCAGGGTGCTGCCTCCTGGCGGCGGAACACTACTAGAGCTGGTGACCAACAGAAGCGCCCCCGTGGATTTGGGAGTTGTTGAAGGGTCAAAGGGAAAATTGGGACTTCGTGTGAAAACAGGGTCCTATATTAGAGGACCTAGGAGGCAGAGAGCGAAAGGTAGGAGCAGACTTTGGGTTTGCTGATGAAAGTGTCAAGGAGGATTAAATAAGAAGACCGACATCTGAGAACTGCAGCGGGTACGAGGGGACACCTTACCTATGAGAAATGCATGCTTTTATTAAGTGCCCCTGACAGTGCCAAACAGCAGGCTCTCCTCAAGTCCCTCCAACTCACACTTTTACCCGGTAATTCAGTGGAGCATGGGCCACAGGGGTAGTTCCTGGCCTTGCAGTCCATGGCATAAGGGCCATGACTTGGGTGAGATCAGGACTGACAGTCTCCAGAGTCCATGTGCCTGCTTCACTGCTGTGCCGTCGTGTGCGCAGGGCTGTGGATGATGGTGACTGGTGGCAGTGAAGTCCCTCAACACTCCACACCGTAGCGATCAAAGTGGCGCAGCAGCAGGCCAATACCAAGGTGCACTGTGCCACCCGCGGCCGTGTGCAGGCGGTAGCGGTCGGCCCCGCTGTAGATGGTGTCTGCGTGCAGCAGCTGTGGCCCGCCACCCACGAAAGCCCGTGCTAGCTGCTCCCTCCAACTACCCAGGGGCCTCCATGTAGGGCAGTCCAGCTGGTGAGTGCCTGGGCTGCTAGGCACATGGCAAAAGCCATAGCCAGCAAGCTGGCAGCGGCCAAAGCTGTCCTGGGACCACACCTGGAGATGAAGTCGAGGCCAACCTGCAGGACAAGAGGGGTCAGAAAAAAGGACAAAGGAGGCAGACCTGCCCCTGGGTTCCCATCTCCTTGAAACCAGTAGAGACTTCGGTACAGCCCTTTTACGTTGGATTATTGCCTTAATTTCCTCTCTGTGTTTTCATCTCCCATCCACTCCATATAGCAGTCACAGGGATCTATAGAAATCCACATTACCCTCTTGCTCAAAACCCATCCATGGCTCCCCTGTGCCAGAGTACAAAATCCAAGCTCTCGAGTGTGAAAACTCATCAGGGCTGGCCTCATCTCACCTCCCTTCATGGTCTCCTCTCTCTCCAAAGCCCCCAGGTCAGGACCTCAGCTAAGACCCCTTCCGCCCTCTCTCCTTATGGACCTGCTCTGCTCTCGCCCACCTGGCTCAAGTTCCCTTTCTTCCCCAGTGCAACCATCTCTCCCATTCTTTAGGTTCCTAGTGGCCTCAGAGCACAGCTGAATGCCCCAGCCTGACAGTCCAATGCTTGGACGTGCAGCCCAGGTCCCCCGCTACCCTGAGCTCCTCCCTGGCAGGCCCTGTTCTCCAGGCTGGGGACACAGCAATGAACACAGCAGACAAAAATTCCTGCCCTGTGAAGCTGACATCCTAGACAACCAACATAGTAAATAAGTAAATTATAGGGTATGTCAGATGGTGATAACCGCTCTGGGGAAAAACAACAGCCAGAAAGGGAGGGGTGGAGATGTAGCTTGGAAAAGTGGGGAGCAGCTAAAGGAAGCTTTACTAAAGATGGGGACATTTGGGCTGAGCACTGCAGTGTACAGCTGGACTGCCAGCTCTTGGGAGGTAGAGGCAAGAGGATCCCCGCAAGTTCAAGGCTAGCCTGGGCCACACATGAGTTCTAGGACAACCAGGCTATACAGGAAGACCTCACCTGGAAGTGTGCACACTTGGGCTGCTGAGGTTCCAGGCTGGCCTGCACTATGTTCTCAAAAGCAAACAAACCAACCAGGATGCAACCGGTACAGAAATGCTTACAGGAGTGGGCTAGCTAGGCACCTAGTGGGACGAGACCGTCAGTGCAACAGTTCTGAAGTAGGAGCTGGCCTGGTGGGCCCAACGGGACTAAAACGGGGAGTCATGGGGGACAAAGGACAGAGGTGACCGCCAGATTACATGGGGCCATGTGATGCCAGAGAAGACTCCAGCGTTTACTCTGAGTGACAGGAGACCTGCAGGAGGGTTCTGTGCAGAGGAAGAACATGGTCGCATTTGTGTCCTCCCAGGGTCCGGTCCAGTCCCAGACCCTGACGCCTGGGTCTGGGAGCACAGGGAAGACGGGAAGGAAGAATGGTCCAGGTAAGAGAAGAAGGGCAGGGGGTTGGGGATTTAGCTCAGTGGCAGAGGGCTTGCCTAGCAAGCACAAGGCCCTGGGTTGATCCCCAGCTCCGGAAAAAAAAAAAAAAAAAGAAAAGAAAAGAAAAAAAAAAACATAAAAAAAAAAAAAAAAAAACAAAAAAAAAAAAGAGAGAAGAAGGGCAGAGCGGGCTCAGTGGGGTGGCGGAATGGGGTGAGAAGCAGAAGTGGGTTTCAGAGCCCCTAGGGTTTGCTGGTGAACAGCTGAGTGAGAGACTAAGAAGCAAGCAAGCAGGGAGGAAGCTACCAAAGGCCAGGACTGAGGCAACAAGGACTCGGTGCCCACACAGAAACTAGTATGCTGGTCCAGGGGAAAATCTGACCCATCCATTTCTTACTGGGCTCCCCAGAGCCTTCAGGAGAGAGTCTTAGCACCTTTGCAGCCAAGGCCCTACATTCTGTCCCTACCGCCCCATCCCCTGCCTTCTCTCCCGCAGACGTCTAATACCCACGTCTCCGGCTCTCTGCCTCCACCCTCTGCCTTTGTCCTTGGGCCTAGTTAGCTTCTCCTGGCCTTTACAGCAGAGCTCTAACCCCTCTGCCATATAAGGCCATGGGACCAACCAGAGATGACTTCTGGGTCTCCACAGCCTCTGCGCTGGCCCCATCTAGAAATGGGTCCATCTTCTACCTAGAATAGAGGCCCTGAAGACAGGGCTTGGAGGGTCCTGTCTTAGTCGGGGACATCCCTTCTCAAGCTCGGCAGGCACAGACTCAGCAAACAGGACTGACTGACATTGCTGAAATACCCGGGCGGCTTCCCAGCAAAGCAGCACTGACATGCTACCTCCTCCCTCCTACACTCACTTCCCCTTTGAGCAGGACCTCTGCCCCCGTGTGTGAGCAGCAGCAACTGGCCCATTTCCTGTCCCTCTCCTTCCCATCCAGCTCTCTTCACCCTACCCGGCCTCCTCACTGCCTTCTCCTCTGCCACTTGACCCCCCCCCTTCCTGCTATCTCCTCTACCCCGACCTCTGGCACATTCCACGGCCTAGGGTTTTGCATAACTCGAGTGAAGCCTCAAATGCACCAGAAAAGGGACCCAAAAATGTATGGGGAGCAGAGACGGCCAGGGTGTTCCAAGCCCAGCTCTTCCTAGTTTGACTGCCCCTTCCCTTCCTGTCATCCTGTATGTACCTTGGAGACCTTTCGTAGCAAAGTGCAGGTCAATGGGGTGGGACCAGTAAGCCATGTCCCCTGTCTGGGGTGTGTCTACCTGTGTCTGGCCTTCCCGGACGCCTGACAGGAGCTTCCATGCAGCCCCTGTAATGAGAACCAGGACACAGGGTTGGGGGTGAGTAGCACCCTTCAGGAAGGAGACCTGGTTTGTTTTCCCCTGGTATTTGGGAGTGGGAGTTACACAGTGTAAACACTAGAACCAAATATCTGGATTCAGATCTTGGCACCCGCAGTCTACACCTGAAATCTCAGCACGTGGGAGTGTGTGGGGGGCTTTCCTGGGCTGCCTGACGAGTGTGAAGTCAGCACGGGCTACAGCATGGGTCTCAAAAGGAAAACCGGAAGGAGATGAAGAGAGAGAGATGAGAGAGAACAAACCTGTGCGGTGATGGCACTCACATTTAGTCTTAGCCCTCAGGAGACAGAGGCAGGCAGATCTCTGTGAGTTCGAAACCAGCCTGGTCTACAGGAGTTCCCAGGGCTGCCAGGGCTACATAGAAAAACCCTGTCTCAGAAAACAAATAAAGTCTGGTACTATTCATACATGTATTGTGTATTTTGCAGTGTTCAGGATGGAACCTAGAGCACTAAATATGCAAGGGCTCTGTGGCAACAATGTACAATCCACAGCACCAAGTCTTATCTTCTTTTATCTGTGCAACCCCAGCAGAGTTACTTTTCTCTGTTTCCCTATCTATAGAACGAGTGACAAAAAAAAAAAAAAAAAAAAAAATTCTCACAATTTATGAGAGGACGCAGAGCAAATATGGAGTATTGATTTTTAAAATATTCATGTGTGGGTTGGGGATTTAGCTCAGAAGTAGAGCGCTTGCCTAGCAAGCGCAAGGCCCTGGATTCAGTCCCCAGCTCCAAAAAGAAAAAGAAAAAAAATAATAAAATAAAATAAAATATTCATGTGTTATGCATACTGCTGGGGATACCATCCAGACCGGAGCCTTGTGTGTTACTCGGTACGTGCTCTATGCTCTAATGAGTTACATTCTCAGCACCAGTATCCTCTCATATAGCCAAGGCTAGCCTCAAACCTCTTACGTACTGAGAATGACCTTGAACTTGTCCTGACCCTCCAGCCTACCTTCCCCAAGTGATGAGATTCCTGGCATCCTTTCCCTACTATCCCCACCCCCACCCCCACCGCCCCCATTCAGAGGCCTAGTTCAAAAACCTCGATGAGATTAGGCACCATCTGAGAGCAGCACACCATGGCCCCAGTGAGGACTAAGGGGAAAGTGCCCACCTACTGAGCGCTAAATCCCAGATGCTGTGCTAAATGCCCCAGGAAATGCCTTCATCGTATCTCCCTCGCCCAGCACATACACCAAGCTTTCAGACTCCTCACTGTCACCTCGAAAAACCCCCACGTGCACCCTTGATCCAGTCAGTCATCAGCCACTACCCTTCCCCACCCTGGAGCCTCACTGGTCCTGTCCTGCTCCCTTGCCTCAGGGCCTTGGCAGTGGCTGTTCCTTTTGCCTGGAAATGTCTGCTCCTGGGTGCCCTATTTCCGGCCTTTTCCCTCCTGCCCCAATTCAAGAGTCACTTGCACAGAAAGGCTTTCTCTGACTCAGACCTCCCTATCCCAAATCAGCCTCCAGTACATCACTCTGCTTCTTTTTTTCTAGCGCTTATGATAATCTTGTGAATATTTTGTGCTCTTTTCTTTGAGACAGGGTCTCTTGCCATGTAGCACAGGCTGGCACCAAACTTGTAATGGAAGGCTTCCTAGGTGCTGGAATTACAGATATGCATAACCACACCTAGCTTGTCTACTGGCCTGAGGACAGGAAGTGTGTGTGTGTGTGTGTGTCTGTGTGTCTGTGTGTGTGTGTGTGTGTGTGTGTTTTATGTCACAGCCCCATATGCTTAGGGGCTATGTTTTCAGATGGTGGTATAACCTGAAAGAAAAGGATTTTTTTTTTTTTTTTTGGGGGTTCTTTTTTTTCGGAGCTGGGGACCGAACCCAGGGCCTTGCGCTTCCTAGGCAAGCGCTCTACCACTGAGCTAAATCCCCAACCCCTGGATTTTTTTTTTTTAAAGCAGACAGTATGGTATGAGTTCATTGGAGAGTTGTGGAAAGAACATGGAGACATAGGCTAGGGGAGGCGGGTGGGTATTAGTTGGGAGTGTGGGAAGAATACCTGTGTGGATGCCCCACTTGCAGAAGAGGCTACCTTCAGAGAAACCGGTGGCCCCTATGATCTGTCCGATCACGTGCACTTCGGCCATGGCTCTAGGAAGGGAAAAATCCAATCACAGCTCTGTGAGGTAAACTTATTATTTCCTTTGGACAACTGGGAAAACTGAAGCCAATATAGCATGAAGAACAGTACTGTGATTCTAAGCTAATTCCACCAACACACTGACAATGTGGTCTTCATCACAGATACAAGCCACCTCCCCAGAAAAGCCCAAGAAAAATGGGGAAGACCCCCACCCCCGAGAGGTGCAGGAACCTGCACCAGTAAACCAAGGCGCAGACACTTAGAAAGCCCCGCCCCAGGATGTGTGACTCCACCCGCACGCGCAAGGCCCCACCCATTCTCGGTAGGTCAGCCACGCTTCAAAAGGCGCATGCGTCTCAGCTGTAGTGCTGCTTTAGCCCTACCCCTAGGCGTAGCGCATGCGTCGCTCCTACCTCTGCGTACTTGACCGTTAGAAGCGAAAGCTGCTTCGGGGATGGTAGTTCATGGGCCTGGCCTCTTCCTCTTTGCGGCCGCCGACGCCGAGGCTAGTCTCGCGCCCCGCCCGGGCCCTTCCAGGCGGAGGAAGACCTGAGGTAGATAGGTCCGCAGCCTCGCTCTCCTAGGGTTCCCGGGTTGTTGCTGGGGCAACAGCAGGCTCCTCCCCTGAGCCCGCCCTGTGCGCTGATGATTGGTGCTATATTTGCACTCTGGGGGTGGGGCGTAGTTGTGATGGACGCAGTCATTCGGTACATTTTTGGGAACTCTGCGTCAGTCTTGCCCCCGCGACGCCTTACACCCCAGAGTGGGAGGCCTGGCGGGTTATCTCCATCAGCAGTCGAGGAAGTTAGAGCGCCAACTGTTTCCTCTCCATATCTTCTTCACGCAATAAGAAAATCTATTGATGGTCTTTGCTTCCTTAAACAAAACAAAACACCTTTCCTGTTCAGGATCATAGTCAGGACGAAGCCAGATGGCACCAAACGGGCACCTAAAGGAATTCACATTGTGATCATCTCTCTGTTACAGCTGGAGGGATAAAAGGATCTCCACATTCTGACACTAGAGGACTTGGGAAGTAGGTTTTCTCTTCTGTTATAGGTTTTCTCTTCAGTTTTCAGAGCTCCCTCAGATTGCTGCTTGTTGCTCTTCCAGAGAACTGGAATTCTGTTCCCAGCATTCTGCACCTCCAGCTCCAGGAGTTACAGCTCCAACTCTTCCCTCCCCCTGCACATGTGGCATACACAATAAAAATAAACCCTACAAAAGGAAAGGAAGAAGCCCCTTTGGCAGGGGATTGGGGGGGTCTCTTTCCTTTTTTCTTAGATTTTTTTTTTTAGTTGGAGCCAATTTTAAAATTTAAAACATTTTATGATGAGTATTGTGGCTTGTGAGAGACTGAGGCAGGAGGATTGCTGCAAATTTAAAGCTAGCCTGGGCTATCGAGTGAGTTCCAGGCCAATCCCCTTTAAAACAAAACAAAACAAACAAACAAACAAAAAACCAAGAACGTGGCGCGCGCGCGCGCGCGCGTGTGTGTATGTGTGTGTTCTGGTATTCTGGTGTATGTAGCATATGTAGAGGCCAGAAGCTAGCTCACCAACCTCCAAGGTTGTCCCTCAGAAGCTATCCACCATTTTCCCTTCCAATTTTCAGGGTATGTGTTACCAACACTAACGCCACTGGTTTTGTTTATTTGCTTTTCTGTTTGTATGGCTACTTTACCAGTATATCTCAGCACCAGGTGCATATAGTGCCTGTCAAGGCTACAAGGGGGCATCTGGCGTCCTGGAGATGGAGTTGCAGGCAGTAGTGACCACCCAGGATGCATGCTAAGAATGGAACTTAAGACCTACGCAAGAGCAGAATACGCTCTTAGCAACTGAGCCATCTCTCCGGGCCAGTCATACAGCATTTGTTGTATTGACTTATTTCATTCAGTAAAACCGTCTGTCACACAGCCTCATCCACATTGTAAGTGTGTGTCAGAATGTCCCTCCTTTTCTTCGGGCGTTTCCCTAGAAGTGGGATTCCGGAACAACAGGGTTGCCATATTGTTCTCCATGGCAGCTGGAATAGAGCTTCACACCTTGCTTGCTTCTCTCACTGACTCATCTTAGAAACAGAAGGATCTAAATTACCCTCTTCAAATGTATCACTTTCTAAGTATTACGTACAGAAAAGTGCACAAACAATAAACAAACGTCACAGAATATACCTGCTGCCCAAAGGAAACAAGGCGCAGGTTATGGATAGTTTGTATACCTATTTACTCAGCGTGGAAACCTTCCATGAAGGACAAAGAACCCATAGGAATCAGGAAGTAGGCTGGAGAGAGAGAGCTTAGTGGTTAAGATGTTTGCTGTTCTTCCAGAGGACCTGAGATCTGTTTCCAGCATCCATGTCCAGTGGCTCAGTGGTAGAGCCCCTGCCTAGAATCCTCCAGTGAGGGGCTGGGGGCGTGGCTCAGTGGTAGAGCCCCTGCCTAGAATCCCCCAATGAGAGGCTGGGGGCGTGGCTCAGTGGTAGAGCCCTGCCTAGAATCCCCCAATGAGAGGCTGGGGGTGTGGCTCAGTGGTAGAGCCCTTGTCTAGAATCCCACAGTAAGGGATAGGAGGTATGGTTCAGAGGTAGAGGCCCTACCTAGAATCCCCCTGGTAAGGAGGTGACAAAGGTACAGTTAGTTGCCTATTAGCATGCAGGGAATTTTGGCTTCTCTAGCATTAAATCTCTTAATCTCTCTCTCTCTCTCTCTCTCTCTCTCTCTCTCTCTCTCTCTCTCTCTTTCTCTCTCTCTTTCCACATTCTAGGACACACACACACACACACACACACACACACACACACACACACACACAAGCCCCCAGGCCTTCCCTGGAAAGAGGTGGACTGGGGAGACGCTTCAAGGCCATAGTTTACCTTGACAGGAATTCGCCACTAGGAGGGAAAGGAGGGTGGGCTGTCACTGAGCTCAGTGGTCTGATGGAAAAATGAGGCTGGTAGGAGTTCATACCGTTATCCTTCGAGGCTGAAAGGAGGGCCTACTTTATGCCAGGCACTGTTTTCTGGCCCGAGGCACAGCCCTGAACAAAAGAAAATAAATCCCAGCCCCGCTGGAGCTGATACTGATGGGAGCAGGCAGGAAGCATGCAAACCGAAGAGGTTAGCAGTTTTTTACATGGTGTAAAAGACAACTGGAGCAAGAGGAAGGAGCTAGTAAATACGTTCTGGTGAAAACCATCCTGGCCCTTGCCCCTGGCATTATCCCTCCCGTGGGTCTCTGTGCCAGAAACTCAGACTGAGCCAAGCGTGCTCCCAGACGCCATCTGCTCTCTCTGGGAGTGGGGCCCGTGCCAGCCTGAGTGTTTGGACTCTTGGCAAAGTTCCCTGGCACCCTAGAGCTAGGGAACTCCACGGCCCCACATCAGGCCGGGGAAATCCTCCCCGTCTAGCCAGATGGAGGACTGCAGGAGAGGGAGGCAGTGCAAGCTGTGTGGGCTTCCTGAAGGAGGGGGATGTCTTGGAGAGCCAGGAGAATTCTTCAGTTGAACAGGCATGAGTTATGAACAATAAAATTGATACACACATTTCACGTGTTCACCGCGCATACTTTGCCAGGTTTTGGGTAAATGTGTGGGCATTTGTTGTCACATCTAAGTTAAATCCATATGTTGGGCTGTTGAAATGACTCGGGAACGGGGAGTTTGCTGCTAATCCTGTAACCTGTGTTGGATCCCAAGTACATACCTGGTGGAAGAAAATAATCTACTCCTACAACTCGTCCTCTGACTTCTACTCATGCCTGCTCTATGCAGCATGTGTGCACCACACAATAAATGTAATGAAATAAATTTAATTGTATGTCATCACATCTAGGAGTCTGGGTATACGCCCTGAGTTTTCAGATGAAGGAACGTAGGTTTAGAGAGATAAAGCTATCTATGGTCCAAAGTACACACCAAGTGCCTTGAGATGCCTGCAAAGGACCATATGCAGAAAGCCCAATCCTGAATCACTGACACCACCAGAGACACTGATGGATGCTTATAGCACCCCTTCCTAGACCATTCCTCGGCCTCTGTCCTCAGTCTTCCTACCTCGGCTTCTTCGCTTCCTCGAGGTCAGTAAGGAATTCAGCTGCGGGTTAACGGTCTGTTGGCACTAGTTCCATTTGTTTGTGTCAGCACAGGCGCCAGTGTCCTGGCCTCAGTTTCCTCATCTGCAAATCGAAAGGAATGCAGCCAGCACGGGGCCAGGGGTAGCATCTGCACTCATTGAACAAGCTGTGTTCTCGGGCCAGTTACTTCACCTCTCTGCGCCTCTTTGCTGCGGTGTAAAATAAGACCATATACCGTGCCTCTTAGAATTGTTCTGTGTCTGTGTATATTTAAAGCACCTCTTAGAACAAGGCACAAAGCTGTGGTCGGTGCTATTACTGTTGTTGCGGGGACATCTTTTTGGGGGAGGAAAGTGGGGTCCAGCCATGTTCCAACCAACAGGTTTCAGCCTCCTTAAGGGAGAAGCTGCTGGCTCTGGGACCCCCAGAGTCGAAGAAGCCTTCAAGGCCCCCTCCCGGGGCACCGCGGAGAGGCGGAGTCTGGAGCTATTGCCCCGCCTCTCTCCTCCCACTGCGCGCTGCGGGGTGGCCGGGGCGCAGAGACCAAAGCGCAGCTCAGCAGCTCTCAGACCCTGTACGGGGTACCCCGGACACCCGATCTCTGGGTTCAGGTTTGCCCATCTCTGGGCGGCAGGGCAAGGTGGGTGCCCTGCGAGACCCAAGGAGGTCGGGCGTCTGGCTGTGGGCGGTGAGAATTGATGGGGACATTGCTCTTCCCCTGGGGTCCTGGCGTTGCGGGGGTGAACCTTTGGCGGAGACCTGCGCTAGATTTGGAATGATGTGGGGCAGGGGAATAGTAGAACGAGAAAGATCTTTTCTGGTTGAGTGTTAACAGTACATATGCTGGAGAGCTAAGGCGACAGACAGGCTAGTGGGGGAGATGCGTGGCGTCCTGGGCGCGGTGGAAAAGGGGCAAGGTGTGACACCGGTTGAGCTGGACAGGTGTGCAATGGAAGGGATGAGAGCTGAGAAGAGAGGTGGTGGAGGTGGGGTGGAGTGGGGGTATCTGCGTGGTGAGGGTGTTTGCGGTTTCAGATGCAGCAAAGGTGAGGACTGATTGTTTAAGGAGGCTCAGGGACACATAATAACGTTGCCGGCCTCAGACATGTTTCTGAGGGAAGCCACTGTCATTTGCAGCATGTGCTCAAGGAGACCTTTGGCAGACAACAGGGTGTGGGTGAGGGTGGGTTTATCTTGATGGTGACAGTGGCCCTGGGAACTGAGTTTGAGTGACGGCTAGAGGAGTGTGAACTAGGGTGGAGTTCCTAAGTCACTGGGGGTGAGGGATGGATGTGTGCATTACAGGAGGAAGGCTGTGGACCTGTGAACCTGGGGATGGGAGGGCTCAAGGGACAAACGTGTGTAAGACATGGTTTACAATGATCAAGCAACAGGTACACAATTTTTATTTTACTATTTATTTTTGGTTTTTCAAGACAGGATTTCTCTGTATGTCCTTGGCTGCCTTGAACTTGCCTTGTGGACCAGGCTGTCCTGGAACTTAAGAGATCCACTTTCCTCTGCCTCCCAAGTGCTAGGATTAAAGGTGTGTGCCACCACTGCCCATTGGTGTGTAATTTTTAAAAAGTGATTTATCTTTATTTTATGTGCATTGGTGTTTTGCTTGCATGTATGCCTGTGTGAGAGCATCAGATTCCTGGAACTAGACAGTTGTGAGCCACCATGTGGGTGCTGGGAATTGAACCTGAAGCCCCTGGAAGAGCAGCCAGTGCTCTTAAATGCCATTTCTCCAGCCCTAAAGGTCTATAATTTTGTTTTTAAATTAAACCCAGAATTGACCATCAGGGTTCCTGAATAGTCTGTGTAAATTAGGTAACCCCTTTCTATTCTCAAAGTCTGTTTTTCTATCTGTAAAGTGAATAGAAGGGTGTTTTGAGCTCACTCGTTTCTAAAGCCGATAGGCAGACGGGTGATGGATGAAGGCAAAACTTTTGCAATTTGCATTGTCTCCCTGTCTCCAGGTCTCTCTACTATAGCCATGGACAACTCCAGCATACAGGAACTCCAGCAACCCTTACTGCCAAGCGTAACCTGGGACCTCCTTGCTTCCAAGTCTGAGAAACCAGAGCTGGGAACCCTCTTCCCAGAAACTGCCTTTGCAGATTCCCCGAGAGGCTGGCAGCTTCTTCTCCCACCTCTTCCTTCAGTGAGCGCTGGCCTGGGGGAGCCTGAGACCCCTGACCTTGAGGTAGGAGCATCAGGTTGATGGCAGAGCTACCTGCCTAGGTCTGGAGTCTCTCTTGACTGTTGAGGGCTGGCTGGGAGTCTCACGAGTCTCTGTGGAGCCATGACAGACCTGGAGCTCTCTCTGTAGACCAGGCCAGTCTTGAATTCAGAGAGATCCCCCTGGTCCTGTCTCCCAAATGCAGTCTTTTGCTTTTCTTTTTCTTCAGACTTTGACCACTTTCTTTAATCTTTGTTTGCTGTCTTCCTTCCAATCTAACTACTTCTCATTCCAGAACCCGTAAACATCTGGCTTCTGTTGACCCAGTCTTTCAAGTTAAAGTCTTCAATTAAAAAAAAAAAAAAACAACCCTAACATTTATTTGTGTGCATGCTCCGTATGGAGTGAGGCCAGGGCACACATGCAGTCAAAGGACAGCTTTCATTAGGCTCAGCAGCCGGTGGCTTTACCTGCTGACCTAGCTCCCTGATCTCCCTCCCACTGCTTTAGAAAATATTCTTTTAATTTTAGATTTTGATTCTATTACTTTAAACCATTTTATTTTTATGTGTGTGGGTGTTTTGCTTTCGTATCTGTGCTTTATATTCATGCGATGTCTGTGGACGCCAGAAGAGGGCGCTAGGTCTCTTTGGGACTAGTGTTGTGAGTTACCATGTGGGTGGGTGCCGGGAATCCAACATGGATCCTCTGCCAGCTCCCTTAACCAATGAGCTCTCTACAGCCCTTTGTGTGTGTGTGTGTACACACATGTGCATGCACATGCATGCGTGTCCCCAGTGAGTAACACATTTCCTACTATTCAGATCACCTGGAGCTGGAGTTACAAAGCTGTAACCACTCAGCCATCTCTCCAGCCCCTACTCCCCCTTTCTCAGTTTGTGTATCTCTCAGGCTGACCTTAAATTCTTCATCCTTCTACCTCAGCCTCCAAGAATGCTTGGAAAGGTTTGTGCCAAATGACCATCTTAAAATTAGTTTTTAAATTTTGTTTTGTTGTTTGAGACAGGATATTTCTGTGTAGACCAGGCTGTCCTGGAACTCAGAGATCCACCTGCCTCTGCCTCCTGAGTGCTGGGATTAAAGGTGTGCACCGCCATCAACTGTAGCAGTCAGGTGATTTATCTTCTTTGGGACAAGGCTTGATATTCACACCAGCCTGAACTTCTCAGCTCACATTCTTTTTTTTTTTTTTTTCCCTCAGCCCCAAGTAACTGGAATCACGGTCTATGCCACTCCACCTGGTTTATCTCTTGTGCAATGGCTTCATGTAGCCCAGGCTAGCCTCAAACTCACTATGTAATTGAAGGTGACCTTGAACTTGTGTTCCTCCTGCTTCCACCTCCTGAAGGCTGGGGTTAAGGCAGGTGCCAGCACCCTGGTTTTCCCATTGTACGAGGCAGGGTCTCGGTAAGTTGCCTAGGTTGAGTTAGAACTTTATAGCCCAGCAGGACTTGAAATTTCAGTCCCCTGGACCAGACTTGGTTTTTGTCACTTTTTCTTTAAAAATCTCAGAGTGACTTTATGTCATATTCTGTCAAGTGAGTAGCAAACCTGCCCAGATTCAAGGGGAAGAACATCAGAGTCACAGCAGAGTATTTGGAGCAGAGGGTTTTGGCATACACCTCTAATCCCAGAACTCCCGGGGGAAAGGCAGGTGGATTTCTGTTGGCCAGCCTGGACTACATAGTAGAGACCAGTAAGTGCCCACAATCCTGACACTCAGGAAGCTGAAGCCGGAGAATGGCTTCAGACAGTTAGACTACACATAGCTCTGAAGGACAGACAGCCTGGGGCTACAGAGAGACAGACCTCGTCTAAATCAAACCAAGTACATGGGGTTGAAAACAGCCTGCCACACATAGTAAATACCATTTTACTGCCTCTGATTGTTCCTAGCATCAAGGGCTTTGACAACTGTATTGCCCCTCTAAGTCCCTGTTTGTGTATGGTATATTTGACTGTGTGTCTGGACATTTTGTTTGAAAAAAATATGTTTAGGATCAATTATTTCGAGGCCTAGAATGAAGGTACCTTTCCCAGAGAAGATCTGGTTTGCTCCTGATGAGCTGCCTGGAGATATCAGCAATGGATTCTGTTTTTTCCTTTACTTATTTTCTCCAGACAGGTCTCATGTACCCCAGGTAGGCCCCCTGACGACCTTCCTACCTCTGCACTAGGAATGCTGGGTCACAAGCACACTTGGCTTTACACTCATTTGGGGCAGGCAGGTTTGTCCTGACAATTCAGAACACTGGAGCATCTCTAACTCCTGTACATTCTCATGACCCTGCTTCAGATGTTTTCACCCAAGGATTATTCGCAATAGCTGGATCCTTGAGAATGAACTCAGCACCCTGGGGGTGGGTCTCTCTGGAGATCCTCAGAGTCCAATGTCTCCCCTCTGAGGGAACCAGGGGATGGAGAAGTCTCTGGGAGGGCCCCTGGGAAGCACACTGGTCTACAGGGGTGATGGGGGGAGGAGGGTGAGGACCACCATCTATGCTCTCTCCTGTTTGTAGGACACATCATCCAGTGACAGTGACTCAGATGATGATGGGGGTGACCGGCTCTCTCCACTTCTTCCCCATGACCACCTGGGCCTGGCTGTGTTCTCTGTGCTGTGCTGCTTTTGGCCTGTGGGCATCGCTGCCTTCTGTCTGGCCCACAAGGTCAGTCTGTGTTGGGACTGGGAAGGGTGCTGACTTAGGAGAAAAAAGAAGCGAGAGCCATGCTATGCTTAAGGTCACAGTGGGGTAGGCTGGAGGGAAGGTTCCACATAGAAACACACAGGTATGAGTAGATGTGGTTGTGATCGCCTGTCATCCCAGTCAGTATTTGGAGAGCTGAGGAGTTTCAAGGCCAACCTGGCTACAAAGTAGGATCTTGTCTTCAAAGAACCAAAACCAAAAAAGAACAGGGCCAAGGATGCAGCTCAATGGGCAGAGCGCTTGCCTGGTGTGCATCAAGTGCTGACTTTGATGATCAACACATAAGAGACGAAGGCGGGGTGATCTAAACTCAAGGTTATCTTTGGCTGCAAAGGGACCTCAGGCCAGCCTGTGTTACCCAAGACTGTGTCAAAACAACCAAACACTATATAAAGTAAAAACAAAGGAAGGAAACTGGAGGAAAGCCAAGACACATTTCATGACTCTAGAGTGGTGGTGAAGGGCTTAGAATCATCCTCATTCCACCCTTTAAGAGACTATAGAAGCTAGTGAGCGCCCTACAGGCTTTGCTCCTCAGTAAATGGGAACAATCCTCTCTTGGGTTTACTGTGTAAATCAACTGAGTTAATATCCTGGCATATGATAGTGGCATCTGGAAATCCCCCAGACAAGGTTTCTCTGTGTAGCCTTGGCTGCCCTGGAGCTCACCCTGTAGACCAGGCTGGTCTTAAATACATAAGAGATCTGCCTGCCTCTGCCTCTCAGTGCTGGGATTAAAGGTGTGGGACACACCTATGTAATACATTCTTTATTAAATACCCACCAACTACGTTGCCCTAACCCTGTACCCCAACCCCATTTTGGGAATAGACAAATGTATTAGTCATACTGGGTGGGGGAAGGGGAGCGAGCCACAGGAAGCAGGACAGAGGGTGAGGGGGGCACTTTGGTTACCACTGCCCACTGCCTCTACAGACCAACAAGGCTTGGGCCAAGGGGGACGTCCAAGGGGCAGGGGCTGCCTCCCGCCGTGCTTTCCTGCTGGGGGTCCTTGCCGTGGGGCTGGGCCTGTGCACATATGCGGCTGCCCTGGTGACCTTGGCTGCCTACCTTGCCTCCCGAGACCCGCCCTAGTTGCCCTTCGGCCCCCACTGTGAATGCAGAGACCAGAGGACCATCAAACCCGTGAGCAGAATGGATGATCTTGGTGCACACGTGGTGACGGCGAGGACCACATCACTCAGAAACAAGTCAGCTGGAGGTCCCCTCCCTTTCCTGCCCACCCCCACCCTCCAGAAAGAAGCAATGTGAGAGATTAAAGATACCCTGAAGCCAAACCGGAGTCTGTCTGTGCTTGGGTATGTCCAGGGTGGACAGGGAGGACTATCTGAGAGCAGGAAGGAAGGGCCGGCTACGTTAGCTGGCTGTGGCTGGCACTGGACCGCAGAGCTGGAGGTGGGATGTTACACTATCTCTTCTCCAGTCATCCGAGTACAATTAGAGACGACCAGGCAGCCGCGTGACCCTAGACAGAATGACTTCCTGAACTGGTCTCATCTGTGTGTGTGCCTTAGCCTGTCTCTGAGCTCTTCCCACAGCAGAGGGAGAACTATTCAGTAGTCCATAATCAACAGAAAGGAGAACTGATGGTGGAGAGGTCCTGGGAGCCATGCCTGTTCTGGCTCAGGAGGCTGAGGGAAGTTCAAGCTGGCCTGGGGACTGGGGATGAATCAGTGGTAGAACAGGTGGGACCTGGCATATCCCAGGTCCCTAGTTTAATCCCTAGTACTGTGGGGTAGAGTCAGCCATAACAAGTTATGGAGACTGACTCAACCTAAAAATGTGAGCTGGCAGTCCCAGCACTTAGGAGGCAGCGGCAGGTGCATCTCTGGGTTTGAGGGCAGCCTGGTCTACAAGGGGACTTGCAGGACAGCCAGGGATACACAAGACCCAGTCTTGGGGTGGTTGTGGTGGTGAACAGGGTCGGGGCATGGCTCGATAGTAAAGGGTTTACTCAGAATTCACAAGTCCCCATGTTCACATCCCAAAGCCGGCTGCTGGTGGTAGCGGCATATGCCTTACTGTCTACCACTTGGGAGGCAGAGGCAGGAGGATCTTTGTGAGTTCAAGGGCATCCTGGTCTATATATGAGTTCCAGGTCAGTCAAGAGCTACACAGTTGAGACTGTCTCGAAAAACCAAACAGAACAAGAGCTACCAAAACAAAAAAGTGGATCAAAAAATTGTAGCTCGGCTTCCGTGATGTGATCATTGCTCCGTCCAGAAACTTGACTTCTTTTCCTTTTCTTAGAGGAAAGGATCCAAATAGCTCAAACCATCTAGAGATCGTAAGTCTATCTTCTCAAGTAACTGCCCAAACTCACTTCAGCCAAGTCCCTAGGTTCCCTGCAGAATGGGCCTTGAAATCGGAGATCTGTCTGCCTCTGGGACTGAGGGTGTGTGCACACCACAGCCCAGCTACGCAATGGGCGGATCCTTAAGGAAACAGTGCTGGCAGCACCAGGTAAGTGAACATCTGCCCAGGGCCTAATGACATCAGGTGATAAAGAGGGAGGTTTCTGGGTGCTGTGGGCCACTGGGATGGACCTTGCGGGAAGAAAATCTGTTTCCACTTCGCATTCCCTCCAGCATCTACGACCCCGCACAGCATGGGGGTAATGGGGTGTGAGCTAGGTCTGGCGTGTGAAGTACAAGGCGGGATAGGCCCTGCCTGGAGACTGTCCAGGGCTGTTGATCTGGCCTCATGCTGATGGGCTATGGGAGTTAGTCTTCACAGAAATTCCCAAATGCTTGACTCCACCCCGTCGGTCCCTAAGAGTGTGTGGGCAGAGGAGCCCACTGGACCCCAGCAGCTTGTTCACATATGGGGTGCTCCTGGAACACGGTTGTTGCCCTGCGTACCCATGGCTCTGGGACCAGAGTCTCATGGCCCTTTGGTCTTCTTGGGTAGGCTGAGGGCTGACCTCATAGTTACCTAGCTCTTGTCTGTGACATCGTACATGAGGACGGTATCAGCCCTGTTTCATGGGGTGCTGGATGTAACCCCCTGAAGCCCCATGTGGACATCTCTTCCCTTTCCTCCTGCCCTTTCCTCCTACGTCAGCCAAGAGCTCACACCTTCCTCCTTCAGGGAAATCTCCAGCTGTTCTACTGTGAAGGCATCCTGACGAGGAATGAGCCCCTCCACCCCCTCAGGTTAACTCTGTCTCTGTGTGTGCAGAAGAGGAGGTCCGATCCCACGTGGTTATGAGCTGCCTGATGTGGGTGCTGGGAACTCAACTCTGGTCCTCTGTAAGCAAAGGAAGTGCTCTTAATGGCCGAGCTCTCTCCAGATCACCTTCCTTTTAAAAGTAAGATGGTCTCATGGAGCCCAGCATGGCCTCAGGCTCACTGTGCGGTGGGAAATGATCTCTACCTACCAAGTGGCAAGGACTACTGGCCATAGCACCACACCCACCTCTTACCCTGGACCACGCGGCCTGGGTCTCTTGTTCACTGCAGCCCCTTGGCACCAAGCAGGCTGCTGAATGAGTGCTCTCCAGACACCAGATCAGTGGCTACCGACTCACTCGCTCAACACAGGTGAGCCCTTTTTAATGGTGTCCTGGTGAAGGGAGGGTTGTACCCAGGCCTAGAATGTCCCTAAGCCCCTCCCTAGCCTGCCTCAGCAGCCCCTGCTGCGACAGGACCAGAGGCTACCTGGGCAGAGACAGAGGCACAGTGGAGTGCTGCTGCTGGCGGGTAGGCGGTGGGCGTGGTGGAGGGCGCCCTGCCCTGGCGGGCCTCAGCTCTTGGAGTAGCGCCTCTGCAGGGATTCTCGGTAGAAGCGGAAGATGTGCTGTGAGGCGGCTTGGGCGGCGGCCAGACACTGCTGGAGCTGGGAACGAGAAGCAAGTTAACCCCAAAGGAGTCCCCGAACCTACGTCCTCCCCGGCCCTGCTATCACTCCTCACCACCAGGACAGCCATGTCCTTCCTCAGCATCTCCTCATTCCCACCCCACAATGAGACGCTTACATCATGGTGGCAACAATCACCCTGCCGCAGTCACTGTGCGTCACTACTCCTGGCTTTGTATTGTGCCGGGGATGCGTGGGACAAACCCTCTACCAATTAAGCCACATCCTCAAGCCCCTAAGCCTGCTCCCTCTTTAATACATAAATCACAGTGCCCGAGCATGCCCTGTGGAGATTAAAGACCAAGTTGAAGGCATTGGTTCTCTCCTTCTGCCATGGTGGTCCTGGGGACTGAAGTCAGCCGATTAGGCTTGGCAGCAAGCATTTTTAATTTAGACCCGTCTTCCTAGCCCCTAAGTTTTTTCTTAATGAAATGAGATTAAGGGCTTTGGGGACCACACTCTTCATGAAAGCAACAGGACCTCAAATCCCTGAGATCAGAATCCTCACACCTTAGAAGAACTCAAAGAGGGGTTGGGGATTTAGCTCAGTGGTAGAGCGCTTGCCTAGCAAGTACAAGGCCCTGGGTTGGGTCCCCAGCTCCAAAAAAAAAAAAAAAAAAAAAAAAAAAAAAAAAAAAGAGAAGAACTCAAAGAATTGGAGAGCCTGAGAGGCAGAGGCATAACCCTTTAACCTTCGTGTCTTTTGCTGTTGTTTGAGACAGGATCTTGCCATGTAGCCCAGGTTGGCCTGGAACTATATATGTAGCTCAAGATGATCTCAGACTTAGCAGCTCTCCTGCCTTACGGCCTGCTGAGCGTGACTAGACAGACCTGCCTGGAGCCTCTGCTCCCTTTTTGAGACAAGTTTTTACTACATAGCCCAGGCTGGCCTGGAACTCACAGCAGTCCTTCTGCCCCAGCCTCTGAAGTGCTTTGATCACAGCTGTCAGCCCCCAAGCCCAACTCCAATAACTGTAAGAGCCATGAAATGAGAGATCTAAATCAAAAGAAATACAGGCACAGACCCCTTGGGAGCCCAGAATTCTAGATGGCACTGTTCTGTGCTGACAACTGAATTCAAGCTGAATCCTGTTTTCTGATTTAACCTTTCAGGCTTTCCTTTAAAATGCTACAAAGAAGCATTGTTTTTTTTTTCTTCTTAAGACAGGATCTCAAAATGTTGCCCTGGCTGGCCTTGAATTCAGAACTATGCCTGCCTGTCTCCCCTGTGCTGAGATTAAACTTGTGGCCCAGAACCCTGTGCACGCAGGGCAGGAACTTCAGGAACTAGGCCCTGAGAATGTGCCCTTCCCCGTCCCCTGCAGGGATATAAAGAAGAGCCTGCTCTGAGCTGGGACAAGGAGTTACAGCCAGCGATAGAAGAAAAGGTTCTGGGTGGTGCCCCGCCCCACATGGGTACCTCCGCATCAGAATAGAGCCCCTTGGTGGTGGACATGAGCAGCTTCTGCTCCGCACTATCCAGAGCAAAGGTCAGGATGGCCCGGGCCTCCTAGGGACAAGAGGTAGAAGACTGTTAAGTATCCAAGGACCCTCCTTTCTAAGATCTCAGACAGTATCAAACAGGAGTAACTGGATCCTTAGCCTCTAGGTCAACTGCAGCCCTCTGTCTACACACCACCCCATTCCTAGGTAACTGTTTACTTCTTTGCTCCTACGTCTCTATTCTGAGCAGTTTCCCTGTCCTACAGGGGAACCACAGTGCTGGTCATTTCCTGGCTGCCTCTCCAGCATCCTTCCTTGTTCTGTCCTACACAGGCAAGCCAAAGGCTCTCTTGCCATTAGGCTTTCCTGGTTATCTGATGGGAACCTGGGAAGCCTCCAGACAAGCATCCCGCTTCCCACTCAGGCAGTAGCAGTTGCAGCAAAAGCCACAAAGGTGAGGTGACCGCACCTTTTTCTGTGCCTGTATCTGCAACCCACTGCGATCCTGCTGAGGTCCAGCCACACTGCTAGGGTTTCCAATCACTTCATGTGAAGGGTGGAAAATAGGCTTCCCTGTCATCACCATTACGCCAGCACAGGGTGTAAGAACCAGAGCTCTGCTCTATGGTTGGGGAGTGAATGCTAGCAAGTTTCTTTTCTGGCTGGTGTAAGTCTGGCTTGAGATGGGTTTCTAGCACTTAAAGCTGAATGAGCCTTGACAAATAGGTCAGAACCCAACTGCCAACTGCCACGTTAGGGTCAGGCCTGGAGGCATTCTGAGCTGCAGCCCTTCACCAACACCAGCTTTCCACGCCTACCTTTTCTTGTTTGGTTGTGGGGTCCAGCACAAGATTGCCATCAGGGTCCAGGGCACAGGTGACCCCACAGAAGAGGGCTCGCATGGGCACGCCCGCATCCACCAATGCCATGCAGGCTGCATTCAGGCAACAGGCCAAGAGCTGGGCATCACGGACTGGTTAAGGAGAGTGTCTGCTGTGGGGCTGGCCGCTAGAACACGCTCACACTTCCCTTTACCTGCTGATGGCTGCTGCAGACATCGCTGACTGACCACAGAGCAGCAGTGTGGCAGGGCACATAGGTGGCACTGGCACCGAGTAGTGGCTGCTGCTGCTCCACACTGGGCCTTATCGCCTCTCTCCCAGCTGTAAGATTGTCTGGTTTTTCTAAGTCTTAGTATTCCTGTGTCAGATGGGATAATGCCAGGGAACACACACACACACACACACACACACACACACACACACACACACACACACCAAGGGATGTACCAACTATTGCTAGTGAAACAGGGTCAAGGAGATGGATTCCCAAAGTCACATATGAAAGACACTGGCAAAGCCGGGCTCACCCCCTGGGAATCTAGCGAGCAGCTGCCACGCTGGATAACGGAGCTAATGACCTCTGCCTGCTCGCTGCTCCCCAGGAGAGAGCCAGAAACTCATGTGCAAGTGCAGAGCCTCTGGCTCAGGCTCTGAGGTGGGGCAGGCCTGAGCCTGAGTCCCGCACTTGTTACCATGTTGCTCCACTGGACAAAACACTGCCCCTCTCTGAGCATCAACTTCCTCACCTGAAACAAGGCAACATGAGAAGCACACGTGCGGGAGCTCTCGAACAAGAGAGCCTGAGCCCATGTCTTGGGATTTACACAGGAATTACAGTGCTACCCAGTGCAGGTCCTGTGAGAACTGAATGACTTAACACCATGAGGTGCTCAGTGCCAGGCCCAGCAGCACACAGTGAGTCCTGCTTGCTAATTTTTAAAAATTACATTTATTCCCGTGTGCTCACATGGTGGTTAAAGGACAACTTGTGGGAGTTGGTTTTCCCCTACTACCATATGAGCCTTGGGAAGTGAACTCAGGTTGTCAAGCACCTTTAACACTGAGCCATCTTGTGGGCCATGACCCAGTTTTATGTTCTATATGAGCTGCTGCCTGGCCCAGGTCTAAAGTCACCCGAATGGAAGCCACAGGGGAGGTCCTGGGCACTTCCTGGAGGAGAGGGCTGGGGAAGGATACAGAGCCAGTGTCGCTCACCACCTGCAGCACCACGGTGATTGAGGTCCGGGGGTGCAGGGCCCCTAGGACCACGGCCTCACACGTGTTCCTGATCAGTCGCTCCCTGCTCTTCTCAGCCACGCCTGGGGAGACGGGAAGCGGTCAGGTTCTTCCCTTCCACCCTGTCATCTTGCTCTGCTCCATCCAGCCTCTGGAGGGAGACTTCAGGAAGGGGCTGTCAGCTTCGGCCCGGGATGGTGTACACACTCCCGGGAGAGTCTGAACGTTTCTGGGTAACATCCGCTATGGCTAACCTTGGCCAGGGGTCCGGCAGCCAGCCACCCAAGGAGGAAAACCCGGAAGTGGCCATGTCCTGTGATACTGGCCGTATCTACTCCCACCAGAGCAGGCCCATCCCACCACAGGTGGGGAGATGTGGTAACTAACAGGTTAGAAAAACAAGTTAGTGGGAAGGAAGAGAGAGGAAGGCAGAGACGTGGTTCAAGAGAAGGTGGCTCTGGTGGTACAGGTCTGTAATCTTGGGACTTGAGAAGCTCCGGCAGCGGGATCACAAATTTGAGGGCAGCCTGGAGAGCTCACTACCAGCTCAGAGGATTTGAGACTCTGTCTCAAAAAGTTAATAGGGCTGGCTGCACGGCCTAGCCACACAGCCTTAAATTCACCAGGGAAAGGCTAATGGCGTGGCTCTGGGCTACAATGCCTGCCTGGAGCCCACCTGTGTGGATCCAGGAGGCCTAAACTCTGCAGAGGGCTCGACCAGAATCCACCCTGGAGGAGCTTCTGCCTCACAGACGTGGTGCTCTGGACTCCATTCCAGTGCGGCAGAACCAAAGGCTGGGCAAAGAGGGAGGAGAGCGGTGCAGAGAGACTGGACACTCGAGCGAGGACTCAGGAGGTCCTGAGGAGCCGGGTTGTTTTTACGGGGTGGGGGGTCAGTGGAGTCCAGTTACCAGGCAGGCCGACCTTCGGCCTCAGGATCACTTCAAGGGTGGCTTTGTTGAAGATTTCTTTGCTGACCTTCACCTCGGCCGGCCCGTAGACTCCAGCCAGGACAGAGGTATCACCTGGGGGAACACGAGGGAGGCCTTGGTTACTCTGTGCCACCCTGAGCACTTCTTTCCTCCGCTCTCTCATCTTTAGGCGGGGATCACCACTTAAGCAGGGGCACGGTCTTCCTCGGGGCATCTCTGTGACGATCAGGTGACTGTGTCTCACAGCAGCAGGAGGCCGAGTGTCTCAGCATCGCACAAGATGAAATAAACACCGACTTTAAAGAGAAGCAGTTCCCTTCAAACACGCAGGGCACTGGCCAGCAGGGGCAGAGCTTACCTCGGACCTCAGCCATGGTGAATTGTTAGAGACAGTTGGGGCCGCAGGGATGGCTGGGGTGGTGGTGGTGTGTCAACATGCACGCCGCTCTCCCAGAGGACTAGAAATGAGTTCCTAGCACCCCCATCAGGCGGCTTACAACCACCACATCACCCAGCTCCGAGAGATCGACACCCTCTTCTGCCTCTGCCCTTCATGGGCACTGGTACACACGTGGCTCTCACCCCCGCAGTACATACACATCCCAGTGTTTGGGAGACAAGACAGGAGGATCAGGAAATCAAGATCATCCTTGGTTTCGCACTAAGTCTGAGGCCACCCTGAGCTACATGAGACCATCTCATAGGCCAACCAAACAAATCCCTTATTAGATATAATTAAAATATATTAGTAAAAGCATTTTAAAAGGACAAACGAACAAAAAAGATTGTGATGTGTAGGGGGGGGTCTTAACTTCTGCTTATTTTCCCAGAGTGCTTACAAATGGGTCTGGAGAGTAAGTCTGGCTTCTGGTCCTGTCCGGGTATTACTGGCCCTCGTGTGAGGAGTTTGCTAATGTCTGCAGGTTTCCGAGAGGCTCCCTACGACGGGAAGGCACTGCACTGAACAGCAGTCTCCACATTTCTGACATAACTCCCGCTTTACAGCACAGCTCCACACTGATAAAACGTATGTGTACAGTGGATCACAGGTTGGGGCTGGAGAGATGGCTCGCAACCATTTGTAACTACATTCTTGGAAAGTTCACTCTTCCGTCCTGCTCGGGCACTGGGGACATCCATAGGAAACCAATCATTTAAAAGTCGAGGGCTCGGGGATGTCACTCTGTGGTGGGGCATTCATGCTAAATCCGAAGCAGAAAATAGGACAGCAAACCTACACGGGCAGCTTCCGGGGCTCTGTAGGTTTCCACTGGACTTTCTTTTCTTTCTTTCTTTCTTTCTTTCTTTCTTTCTTTCTTTCTTTCTTCCTTTCTTTCTTTCTTCCTTCCTTCCTTCCTTCCTTCCTCCCCCCCCCCCTCTTTAAAAGATCTATTTATTTTATTTATATGAGAACACTGTGGCTGTCTCCAGACACACCAGAAGAGGGCATCGGAACCCATTACAGATGGCTGTGAGCCACCATGTGGTTGCTGGGATTTGAACTCAGGGCCTCTGGAGGAGCAGTCAGTGCTCTTAACCACTGGGCCATCTCTCCAGCCCTCCACTGGACTTTCTGTAATCAGGTTCTGTGTGGTCAAGGCTGGCCTCGCCCATGCTGTGCAGCTGAGTGACCCTGGCACGAGCTGCTCCTCCTGCCTTTATCTCCCTGCTGCCAGGATTAGGAGTTCGGTACCATCGGTTTTGTTTTTGTTGGGTTTTTTTCTTTTTATCAATTTTGCTTGTAAGGTGAGACACTGTGCTGGCTAGTTACTTCTTTTGCTTTGCATTTGGTAAACTCAGCACGAGTTTGCCATACCTGGAAAGAGGAAACTCAACTGAGGCAACTGAGGGACTGCCTCCATCAGACGGGTCTGTAGGCAAGTCTGCAGGGGAATTCACACACTCCCCGACCCAAGGCATTTCACTGATTAACAACAATGGAAGGGCCCCACTCGCTGTGGATGGTGCTGCCGTTGGGCAGGTGGTCCTGGGTTATATATGAAAACAGGCTGAGCAAGCCATGAAAAGCAAGGGCTCCTCCATGGTTCAGTTCCTGCTTCAATGGACTTGGGGTATGTAGGCCAAACGAACCTTTTCCTCCACAGGTTGCTTTTGGTCATGGTCCTTATCGGAGCATGAGGAGCCTAACGAGGTCAGCTATGAAGTAATAGGGTTAGTGTGTCATTTATCACATCTACCCATCATTTGCACTGCTCACCGCTGCCACGCCCCCTCCCATAGGGTGTTCTTGCAGGAGCCTTTGAGGTCAGATGTGTCTGCAACATTTCTTTTTAAAAGATTTATTTATTTATTATATATAAGTACACTGTCGCTGTCTTCAGACACACCAGAAGAGGGCATCAGATCCCATGACAGATGGTTCTGAGCCACCGTGTGGTTGCTGGGAATTGAACTCAGGACCTCTGGAAGAGCAGTCAGTGCTCTTAACCACTGAGCCATTTCTCCAGCCCCATCTGCAACATTCTTTTTGAAAGTCTGCAAGGTCTCCAATTTGCACCAGGGCCCCGTGGTTTAGAGTTTTAGAACATGGAAGGTTCTATTTCTTTTTTTTTTTTTTCTCTTTTTTTTTCCAGGCTGGGGACCGAACCCAGGACCTTGCGCTTCCTAGGCAAACGCTCTACCACTGAGCCAAATCCCCAACCCCCCCATTCTATTTCTTATATCCCGAGAAACAGGAGACGCTGAGTTTAGCAAGTGAGCGAAGCCAGGGGCCAGCCTGGGATGAGAACACTATTACATCTGCGGGTACTTTTCCAAGGAAAGCCAATGGGACAGGCTCTTAGCGCCAACATCTGCCCTGAAACCAGAGGTGACCCAACTAGACTCGGGTGCTCACTAGAGCTACGTAGTAGCTGTGCTCTCGGCAAGCAAAATAGTCTCTTCTTCCCCACCATCTCTACAACGGAGCTATAGAAATTCTCTCCTTTTCAGTCCCTAGGATTTATTTTATTTTTATTTTTTATTTTTCTTTTTTTTTGGAGCTGGGGACCGAACCCAGGGCCTTGTGCTTGCTAGGCAAGCGCTCTACCACTGAGCTAAATCTCCAACCCCCGCCATAACTGTTCTTAACCACCAAACCATCTTTCCAGTTCCCAGTTGTCTCCCCTTTTTTTTTTCTTCCCAAGACAGGGTTTCCTGGAACTCCTCTCCACAGACCAGGCTGGCCTTGAACTCATAGAGATCCTGCTTCTGTCTCCCGAGGGTTGGGACTAAAGGTGTTATTTCTTTTCTTAAGCTCCTGTCAGTCTTCAACTCTTGTCCCACCTACCAGATCCCTTCTCAGGAAAATGCCTGAACAGTTGTCTTAACTGTCCTTTCTTGCTCTCTCTGACCCACCACTACCCCACACTAACTTACTAGCCATAAAGTGATCAGCTCTTAATATCTCAAACACAACTCCCCATTGTCAACTCCATCTTTGTCCTCTTCATTTGTCTACTCTGGTAGTTTCTTACCCTCCCATGACCTCTCAAAGTTGGTTGGCTGGACTGGGATACAGGGTTATGTGGGCCTCAGCCTCGAGATCGCTCTTTTCTTTCTATTCATTTACCCTGATGAGACGTGTATACCAAGGAAAGGCACGTTTTCTCAAATGATGGGACCAGAGAAGGGGAGCTACTTGTTAGCCCAGGATGGGAGGATCACGTTCAATTTTCAGAGCATTTACTTAGGTATATCACCTGCCACAGTAATTATATTTAAACCAGTAGTGGTGATGTGTCTGTCTCAAAGGGTATTTATGCAAATAAACACCTTAGCCTCAACCGATGATGTATGGATCCAGAAGTGTTTTTTAAGAAATCTAGTCAAGGGTAATATTGCCTTGGTGAAACACCTATTCTGGAACATTCACTCTTACGAGAGGGGTCTTGCCCTGGATTTCTTCCAAGAGGTATTGACCAGCCTGGCCAAATCATTTCTTCTCGAGTCGGGAGGTGGGTATACGCAATATCTAGAAATAAATTCTCCAAGGAGGTGGGCGTACTTGGTTGCACACTACACAGTAACCGCTCTTCAAAAACCCTTCTTCGGTGAGGATGGCGCGCGCTGAGTTAAACCTTGTTAAAGTCGTACCTTGCAGAAAAGAAGCAGATCCATCCGGCCGGGACAGCAGGTTTTGCTCACAAGCAAAGTGCCGGAGGCTGCAGACTGGACTTCGAGGGCTGGACTCTGTTCCGGTGTCAGTGAGTACCTTGGCGTCTGCACGCTTTGCTCCCTCCATAGCCGCTGACCACGCGCGCTGGGGCTCCTACCGTAGCTTCCGCTCAGCCGCACGCGCAGTTCTACCGGCCGCGTACCTACCGCGCAAGCGCCAATCTAGGGCACTCCCGAATTGGTCCTAGCACGTGGCTCGGCGTTTACTAACAATCTGGTCCCGCCCACCTCCACCTCCCAATTCTGGCAAAGCCATTGGACAATAGTGAATAAGGGGCAGGACTTGGACTAGGCCCATTTTGCCCAAGGCCCCGGGCCCTGAACCCTGGAGGTTCAAGTGAGGTTGTCCTTTTTGTTGCCTGATATTGGAACAACTACAAGCAGACGACTGGAGCAATTTTAAAGAATAAAAATGGCCAACTTACTTATTTCTACGTCTTTGTTGCTAGGCGGTTGGAAGCAGATAGTGCGTTGGCCTAGTGGTGCTGAGATTTGAATAAGGCATCTGATGGGACAGACGCATGTCTATCTCCTGAGAAAGGAGGAGTGGTTACTAGCCAAGATGGCGGTAGCGATGTCCGCGGCCAAGATCTGGAGGCCGAGCCGTGGCCTGGGCCAGGCTGCCCTCTTGCTGTTGGGGCGACCTGGGGCTCGGGGCTTGGCTAGATCCGTGAGTACCTGGCCCCCACAGTGTCTTTCTTGGGGAGAAATAGAGACGTAACTGTTATTTTTACAGTGTGTGTGGGGCACCGCGGGCTGTGAAGGAAGAGCAGTTCAGAAAGAAAAGGACCGGGAAACTTTTTGAAGAGAAATTCAAGGGAAGACTCCCTTTAGAGCAAAAGCAAGGCAGCTACTTGCGGGCTTCGATGGAAGGAGACGAGTAGGGGATGAGACGGGGGTTGAAAGGACAGATCAGGTTTTCATAGCGTTCTACATTACTTAAATTCCAATTGTAAAGGGAGTCGAGCAAGAAACTCGTTTGTTTCCTATGTCCCCTGACCAAAATTCAAGGCAAGGGACTTTGCCATGACTGTCATTTACAGAAGATGATCATGAAGGGAGACAGAGCGAGAAGTTCAAACAGGACCCTTTGCCCACGTTATTTTTTTGAGACAGGATCTCACCCACTCATCTGGGATGGCCTTTAGCTCACCCAGATGCTTAGATAGGTATCCGAACTGGAGATAGTCCTGTCCCAGTCTCCCAAGTCCTGATATTACAGATGTGCGCTACGGTGCTTGGCTGCCCACTTTTCTTGAAAACACTCGAGAAAACTCGGAATCCCTTTTGATCTATTGTTGATAAGGGCAGGATAACACTTCCAAATGCTGTTGCTATCTGGCGATGTACCACAGTGCAGAATGCTTGCCTCACACTTGCCACGTCCAGAATTTGGCTCCTAGCCCCGCGCTTTTTGTTTATCTGGATATGGCGACATGTGTCTGTAATTTCAGCGCTTGGGAGGTGGAAGGCAAGGAATTTGAGGCCAGTTTGAGCTGCATGAGACCCTCTCTCTCAAAAAAAAAAAAAAACCGAAAAGATTTTTGAAAATGCTTTCCTTATTTTTTATTTCATGTGCATTGTTGTTTGGTCTGAATGAAGGTGTTGGATCCCATAGAACTTGAGTTAAATACAGACAGTTTTGGGCTGCCATATGGGTGCTGGGAATTAAACCCAGTTCCTCTAGAAGAATAACCAGTGCTCTTAGTCATCACTGAGCCATCTCCCCAGTCCCCTCAAAAAGATTTTTTAAAAAAGTCTAGGGCCTGGTGTGGTGATGTGTGCTTCTGATTCCAGGCAGAGGCAGGCGGATTTCTGAGCTCCAGGCCAGCCAGAGCTACATCGTGAGACTGTCTTTTTTTTTTTTTTTCCATTAATTTATTTATTCACTCCACACTCTGAATATCAGCCCCCCTCTCCTCCCAGCTACCCCCACAACTCCTCCCGTTCCCTTCCCCCGCTTCTCCTTCGAAAAGTGGGGAGCTCCTCTCACCTCCCCAGTATATCAGGTCACTGCAGTACCATGCACCAAGGCCAGACAAGGTGGTCAGCCAGGAGTAAGGAATCCACAGGCAGGCAAAAGGTTCAGAGGCAGCCCCTGCTCTAGTTGTTGGGGGTCCCACATGAAGACCAAGCACCACACAAGTGTATGTGGGCCAAGGTCCAGCCCATGCTCATTCTTTAGTTGGTGGTTTAGTCTCTGAGAGCCCCCAAGGGTCCAGGTTAATTGACTCTGTGGTCTTCATGTGGAGGCTCCATCCTCCTCCTGGGCCCCCAGTCCTTCCCCCAACTCCTCCACAAGACTACCCAGGTTCAGGTTAATGTTTGGCTCGGGGGAGGGGGTGTTTCTCTGAATCTGTTTCCATCTGCTGCTGGGTTGAGCTTCTCAGAGGTCAGTTAGGCTGCATTCCTGTCTGCAAGTATTAACAGCATCAGGGATTGGTTCCATGGGATGGGTCCCGACCTGAGCCAGTCATTGGTCAGTCACTCCCTCTGTCTGTGCTTCATCCATGTCCCTGCACATCTTGTAGGCAGGACATATTCTGGGTCAAAGGTTCTGTGGGTGGGTCCCTCCACTTGGAGTCCTGCCTGGCCACAGGCAGTGTCCATTTCAGGTGCCATATTCCCCACCGCTGGGAGTCTCAGCTAGAGTCGTCCCTATCAGCTCCTTGGGGCCTCCCCATCCCTCCCAGGACTCTGGCACATCAAGAGACAACTCAGTCCCCCACATCCCCTTCTGTACTTGTTCCCCTCTGTGAATTACAGGCCAGCCTGGTCTGTAGAGTTTCAGGATAGCCAGAGCTATATAGTGAGATCGTCCCTTACAAAAGAAAAATTTTGTCGGCAATGCCTGGTTAGAGGGTTTTGACATAAATTTCCAGTGGAATCAGGTCTGGTTAAGTGGCTGAAGTCTAGAGCTGGACCTCGTGATTTTGCCTCTCTGCTCTGCCACTTTCCAGTTGCGTAGCCTTGGGCAAGCAACTACCTACACCTGGAGCCTCTCCATACACTGCCAGTGGTGGGCACGTCATAGGGCTGCTGTGGAGATACCAGCTTGTGGGCAGTGCAAATTGGGCCCAGCACAGAAGGGCAGTGGGAATATCACTCTGAATATCACCCTAACATAAGGGGTGATAGGGGTGAGGGCCGAGACCACAGAGATTGGGAGAGAAAAAGGGTGACCTGGGGGGTGGGAACTGGATCCCCAGTTCCCTGGCGAAGCATCTCCATCTTTTATGAGGCTGTGTTTGCTCCTCTGTGTATTTCATAGGACAGAGAAGATAGATAGAAGCTCTGGGGTGAAGAGAAGGGGACAAACAGGTGAGCTGGATGAGGAAGGTTGTCAGTGGAAGCCGGCAAATACAGAAAGGTTGCTGGAGCCGGTGGGGGAGGGGCAGGCTCCTGCCTGCGCGCTGTTCTCCTTGGCTTTTTTTTTTTTTTTTTTTGGCAATCAAATCCTTCACAGCTGACTTCAGTCCCTGGACTCATTGGCTGAGCAGGTAGGCTGAGCTTCGAGCAGAAGTGAGGTACCCCAGGGAAAGGTCATTGTGGCTGATTAAATCTGTTTTCCTGCTGGCGCAGTCTTCTGTTATTGTTTATTGTCCCCGGATTTCTTTACTTATTTGAGAGGACATTTGGAGGAACAGCAGGAGGGAGCAGTCTGTATCTTTCATTATATATTTCATTGTCTATTTAACTTTTTCCATCTCCCCCCACTTTGGCAGTGTCTTCTGTAGCTCAGGCTGGCCTCCCACCTCGCCGTAAAGCTGAGGATGACCTTGAACCCCTGTCTTCCTGCCTCCACGCCAGTGTTAGTTGTGCACCACCGTGACTGCTTTTTTCCCCATTAATTTATTTATGTATTCACTTTACACCCCAATATCTGCCTCCTCCCAGTGCCCCCTCCTCAGTTCCTCCTCCTACTGCCCCCCCACCATGCCTGCTGGGGATTGAACTCAGGACTTACACATGCCAGGCAAGCACTCTACCTACTGAGGTTCATCCTCAGCCTCTTCTATCTTCTCTCCCTCCTCCTTACACCCTCCCTCTCTTCCTTCCTTCCTCCCTTTTTGCTGGGGGTGGCTCTAGAACCCCTGATTCTCTTGCCTCTATGTCTCAGATGCTGGGGTTTCAGGAATTTGCTATCATGTCTGGCCTTATGTTCTCTCTCTTGATTTTATTCTTTTTGTTTTGGGTCTTTTTGAGACAGGGTTTCTCTATGTAACTCTGACTGTCCTGTCCTGACACTTGCTTTGTAGACCACACTACCCTCAGATTCACAGAGACCTGCCTGCCTCTGTCTCCCCAGGCTGGAACTAAAGGCTTACACCAACACACCCAGTTCTGGCTTTTAAACTTTTTTTTTTTATCAATCTTCTTTTCATACAGTATGCTTTGATCACATCTCACTGTGCTTCCTGTACCTGTTTTTCTTTCACTAGGTTTCTGATTTTAGACCAACTCTTGAGGTGCAGTCTGGTTCACCTAGAATTTTCTAACCCAGGCTCATACTCAGGATCCTCCTGCCCCAGCCTTCAGAGTAATCAGATCGCAGGCGAGTGCTGCTGTGCCCACCCCTTTACCTTCTGAGTGGTAGCAGCAGGCTTGGGGATAGCAAAAGAAGATTTTTAGATCCACGGTCATCTGACCAAGCTTTCCCAGACAGAGTAGATGTCTTATCTCTGTGCTGTGCTGTCCAGTACAGTAGCACCAGGCATAGGTGGCCAGGACAGTTTTAGAACTGTGGGGTTTCTTCTTCATGAAACAAGCTTGTCCTATGTGTAGTATAATTCAGGCTGACCTCGGACTGGTGGTCCTCCTGGCTGAGCTTTGAAATGCTGGAATTACAAGTGTTTGCATCTGTGTTCAGTTTGAAGGTTTACTGGTGTTTTAATTATTATTTATTCTTTGAACATTTTATACTTGTATACAGTATATTTTGGTGAAATCCTCTCCACCTTCCCCACTTCCAGTTCTGCCTAGGATCCTCACATTCCTCGAGACTCTGTGTCCTCTTAGACTTGTTTGTTTGTGTGTTTATTGAGACAGGGTCTATCTACAGAACCGCAGCTGTCCCTGGAACTTACTATGTGGACCAGACAGGCCTTGCACTCACAGAGATCCACCTGCCTCTGCCTTCTGAGTGCTGGTGAGTCCAGTTAATATTGCCCATACATGAATGGGTGTAGACTCATCCACTGGGGCCTGGGGAATCTACCAGGGGCCTAAAGGAAATGGTTCTTCCTTCCCCTGCAGCTGGCAACTGCTAATAGACCGTTAGCCAGGAAAGGGGTCTTGAGAGCACCTCCCTAAACCTTGCTGGAACTTCTAACTGTCTTCATCTTGTGCAGGTGTTTATAAGTTACCATGACTGCTATGAATTATGTTTACAATAGCTGTGTCACCAGAACAGAGATTCTGCAGCAGTTCCTCCCATCCTACAGTAGCTCCTCCCATCCTACAGCAGCTCCTCCCATCCTGCAGCAGCTCCTCCCATCCTGCAGCAGCTCCTCCCATCCTGTAACAGCTCCTTCCATCCTATAGTAGCTCCTCCCATCCTGCAGCAGCTCCTCCCATCCTGTAACAGCTCCTCCCATCCTATAGTAGCTCCTTCCATCCTATAGTAGCTCCTCCCATCCTGCAGCAGCTCCTCCCATCCTATAGTAGCTCCTCCCATCCTGTAGTAGCTCCTCCTATCCTGTAGTAGCTCCTCCCATCCTGCAGCAGCTCCTCCCATCCTGTAGCAGCTCCTCCCATCCTGCAATTCTTATGTTCTTTCTGGCTGCTCTTTCACAGGGCTTCCTGAGCTTTGGATATTAATGTCTAGTGGTGATGTTAATGTCTCATTTACAGCTGAGCACTTACAGTCACTTATTCTGAGCACAGAGCAGTAATGTGTCTGCATTAACCACTACCCACTTCAATAAGAAGCTTCTCTGGTTAAGGTTGGGAGAATCACAAATCTATGGTATAGACATCAATATTTAGAAGACAGTTTGATAACATGGCCATTTAGGAAAACAGCTCCTAAGAAGCTCAGTAGATTCTACCTACTGTAGCTCAGTAGGTTCTTCTCTAGTTCTTATGGCTTCCCTAGTCATATGTTTTGACCTGGGTTACAGTACCAGGTAAGGAGTCCTCCCTGTGGAGCAGGTATTCAATCAAGAGAACAGTCTTGCCACAGATGTGTACCAGGTTGGCATTGTATTGTGCAGAGGTCCAAGACTGGGTGGGTTGATGTCTTTCCCCCCCAGCTGCCTGCACAGCATCTTCTAGCACAGTGAGAGAACCCTCATGCTGTTGGTGGGGATATAAGCTGGTGCAGCCACTCTGACCATGAGTCCGGATAGTCTTAAAACTATAAGCAGAGGCTGGAGAGATGGCTCAGCAGTTAAGAGCACTGACTGCTCTTCCCAAGGTCCTGAGTTCAATTCCCAGCAACCACATGGTGGCTCAGAACCATCTGTAATGGGATCTGATGCCCTCCTCTGGTGTGTCTGAGGACAGCTACAGTGTACTCATACATGAAATAAATGAATAAATATTTAAAAAAAACTATAAGCAGATCTACCACATGACTTGGCCTGCTATTGCTTCTGAGCAGATATCCAACAGGTCTGGGCTCACTTTAGAGACTTGCACATCCTTGCTCATCGCTGCTCCATTCACACTAGCTAGGATCAACTTAGATATTCATTGATTGACAAATGGATACTGAAAACGTGATCTATATGTATATGTGTATATATATATACATATGTGTACATGTGTATACATATATGTGTGTACATACACATCACACACATATATACACACAATGGAGTATTACTCAAGTGTGAAGAGAACTGAAACCATGAAATTTGCAGGTGTATGGATAAAGCTGGATAATGTGTATCAAGTAAGGTCGCCCAGGCCACAAAAGATAAACACTGTACATCTCCCATCCAAGTACTAACCAGGCCGGATCCTGCTTAGCTTCAGAGAGCAGACGAGATTGGGTGTGCTCAGGGTAAACATTGTACATCTCATGGTTGTAGCTTCAGATCCTTTATGTTCTGTACGTGTGGAAGCTAGGAAGGTAAAGGAGACTATTAGCAGGGAGTGAGGGGCAGTAGCATTTGGGGAAGGGGAACCCTGGGGGCCAAAGGGCTCAAACAGGGATGGGGAACTGAGGGGCTCAGCAAAGGTAAACAAAATGAAGTGTGCACGGAGAAGCTACCCCAGAATCTGTGATCTTGTGATCCACTTGAAAAAATAAAAAGGAGACGGTAGAACACATGCTGTGAAAGAACAGGGGGAGGACACTGGGAGCTAAAGGGTTAAGTTCAAATGAGGACAGGGAGGTGGTGGGAGAGGAGAAGTAGAGGTGGGCTAACCAAAACTAAGAATATATGAAGCCCCATTACGGAGCTGAAGAGTTGGCTCGGTGGTTAAGAGCACTGTCTGCTCTTATGAATGGCCTGGGTTCAATTCCCAGCACCTACAAGGCAGCTCACAACTGTCTATAACTCCAGTTCCAGGGGATCTGACACCTTCACACCAATGCACATAAAATTAAATAAATGAAGCCCCATTAGTTTAGCAAGCTAATTAAAATTTTTTTTTCTTAAAAAGAAAGTTCAAACAGAAGTACTTCACAGTAGTAACACTCTTGCTCCCAGGATACAGGGGCATTGAGTGACAGTCTCAGTGCCAGGCCTGGCTGTTATTGGTCAGGCCCTTGCATTGCTTTAGGTGGTCTATTGTGTCTGTATAGTAAGGCCCTGTTGCTGAGGCTACCAGACTGCAGTTTGATTTGAACACAGAGAAAACTTTTCTTTTTCTTTTTTGTTTCAAACTCAATGTATAGCCTGTGATGGCTTCAAAACTGGTGGCATACCTCCAGCCTCAGCTTCCTAGGTGGTGGGATTGCACGCATGGCTGGAAGGTGCAGCTTTATCAGCTGGGGCTGAGGAGCTGAGAAGGGGTGGGGGGATTGTACAGCTGTGGCTTGGTTAGAGTGGGTGACCAGTGGGTCAGGAAGAGGGACAAGGCAGCCCCTCCTCTTGCCACTCCTCACTGAACACCGTGGCCCTGGGGTGTTTGTCAGATCTGCCTTTGCCTTCTTCCCTTGCTGCTATAGCAGATGTCTTTCCTGCCCAGGGCTAAGAAGAGGAAGGACACTCACACTGTGGGAGCCTGGCCTGGGTTGGTGACTGTAAATCTTGTAGGTATGCATGCAGGCCCACACAAAATAAAAAATAAATAAATAAGAAAGAAAGAAGAAAACCAACCTCTGCGTACTCTCTGGGCTCTCTGGTAGAATACACCAGCACTGCCTCAGCGGAGTACAGCAGTGCATACCTGTAATTCCAGTGCTCAGGAGGCAGAGGCAGGAGGATTGCAGGGAGCTCCAGGCCAGCCAGGGATACGTGGCAAGACTCTGCAGGAAAAAAAGGAAGGAAGGAAGGAAGGAAGGAAGGAAGGAACGAAGGAAGGAAGGAGGAAAGAATGAATGAATCACCCTTAAGGCCATTGAAATGGCTCGGAGAGTAAAGGCAGCCACCATCAAGCCTGTTGATGTGAGCTGTCCAGGACCCACATGGAGGAGAGAGAGAATCGACTCCCCAAGTTATCTTGCTTTGGCATGCATGTGCACACACAATAATTAAAAGTGTAGTTTAAACAATTAAAAGTGGCTCAGTGGTTAGGAGCGCGGTCTGGTCTTCCAGAGAACCCAGGTTCATTTCCCAGCACCCACATGGCAGCTCACAACTGTCTGGAACACCAGCTGCAGGGGAATCAGCACCCTCAGGCAGACAGACATGCAGACAGAACACCAGCACATACAATGAAATAAACCAGAAAAAAATTAAAAACTTAAAGAAACAAGTTGGCTCTCTGCAGCATCCTGGCCCTCACCTGGTAGAGCAGAGCTGCTAGGGCAAGGTCAGCTGCAGCCGGGTCTCTGCACTTCGTCCGCTTCGGTGCTCTGAAGCCTCTCCATGTGCCAAGAGGAGCTGGTTCACTGGTTTCTCTCCTGTTCTGTTTAACCTTTGGCCTGGAGGCTAAATGTAGCTAAATACAGTTATGAATATAGCCCAACGTGGAATTATAAACTTAGCTAAAACATGATGGGCTACTTTCTCTGTGTCTGTGTGTCTGTGTGTGTGTGTTTTGCTAGCTGGGGGGAAGTTAGCTAAAGTGTGAGGTTTGTAGATAACAGCACTGTAGTGCAAGATTCAGCAGTCGGACACCCCTGAGGGAGTTTTGCATATGATGAAACACTTTGTGACTGATAATTCAGCACACAAAGTGCTAGTACACTGCTATTAAAAATGGGGAAACAGGTTCAGCCATAGGAAGTCTGAGTACAGAGGCTCAGACTCCAAAGCCTAACTCCCTTCCAGTTGTCAAGAAGAGGGAGGAAGCTCAGGCACGCCCGACTCTCAGTACTCAGACACGAGCCCCATCCTGGCCTCTCCTAGCAGCTTCTGTCCAGGACACTTGACTCTGTTGGGCTGTGCTAGATTCAGAAGAGCTTAGTTCAGGCCAACACCACCCTTCCCCATATTCATCCACACCCGCCACGTTTTTGTTTTTGAGACTGCATCCCAGGGTGCAGTCCTTGGCTGGCATCTAATCCTCCTGCCTCTGCCTCTCAAGAGCTGATATTAAAGGTGTGCACCACCACACTCAGGTTTTTTGTTTTGAAATACAATATTTTTTTTAATAATTCATTTAATGGATATAAGTACACTGTTGTTTTCAGACACACCAGAAGAGGGCATCGGATCTCATTACAGATGGTTGTGAGCCACCATGTGGTTGCTGGGAACTGAACTCAGGACCTCTGGAAGAGCAGCCAGTGCTCTTGACTGCTGAGCCATCTCTCCAGCCCGAAATACAGTGTTATTGATCTAACAAGAACCTTCTTTTTTGAGGAGGAGGTGGCAGGTGCATGCCACTGTGCAGATCAGATGACAGCTTTGGGGTCCCTGAGATCAAATGATCAAGCTTCAGTCGTCAGGCTTGGTGGCAAGTGACTTTACCAGATCGAAGATCTCTCTGAACTGAGTCTGGCCTTGAACTTGTTTTCTTCTTGTCTCCACTTCCCTTGTGTATCAGCATGCCTTGGTTTGGTTCAGTTGGACGTCAGTGCTGGGAGAGAACCATGGACCTCAAGGATGCCAGGCAAGCGTGCTACAGCTGAGCTCTGCCCCCTCGCCAAACCCGGTGTAAAGATCTTACCTGGCTCGCATTTTGATTCTAGGAGAGAGAAAACTTTGTCCCATGCAGCAGAATCGAGCAGCTTTGTTTGACAGTGCAAGGAACAAAGGGTCTGTTCACACTAGTTCTTGTAGGAGACGGAGGGGCAGAATCAGTGGATTAGCTGACTGGTGGGCACCACCAGGCCCCTACAGCTTGTTTTGGCTGCAGCTAGTTCCTCAGAGCAGTTTGGGACTGCACACTTTAGGTTTCCTCGGGCCAAACCAGAGAAATACTTCCCTTAGATAGTGCTGGCAAGGGTTAAGAGAGATTGTTTTGTTTGGGTTTTGAGACAAAATCTCATATGGTCTTGAACAACCCCAAAAACTCTGTAGCTGGAGATAGCTTTGAACTCCTGATCTAGTACCTTCCCCTCCAAGTACTGGGCATTCCGAGTGTGGGCTGTCACATCTAGCTAGAGTAGATTGTGTTGTTTCCCTAGGGTCTTGCTCTGTAGTCTAGGCTGGCCTAGAACTTGATGCAGTCCTCCTGCCCCTCTTCTGGAGTGTGGGCTAAAGGTGTGTGTGTGTGTGTGTGTGTGTGTGAGAGAGAGAGAGAGAGAGAGAGACAGAGACAGAGACAGAGACAGAGACAGAGACAGAGACAGAGAATGAATGAATGAATGAATCCTGAATAGTGTGTGCCTGCTATGGCCAGAGGTGTCAGATACCCCTGGAGCTAGAGTTCTAGGTAATTTGCAAGCTGCCTTGCTGGGAACTGAACACTTCTGGGCTATCCCTCTAGCCCGAAGAGAACGGTTCTTAGGGGGTATTCCGTCTGTGTTCCAAACACTGACTAAGTCGGGGTTTTACAAATGGCAGCCATAGCTTTTCTCCAGGGACACTGACTGGCTTCATGTTGACTGATTCAGGCAAAGCGTGGAAGGAGTGCTCTCTTGGGCTTCACACCTGCAGCACTCAGAGCCTGTGGAGTTGAAAGCCACTGGGTCTCTGAGGCCCAGGGAGCCAGCTTGCTTTCCAACCTGAGCGGCAACCCCAAGGGAGCTATTGCTCCCTGGTGCCTTAGGCCCCATGCCTCAGGGCTCAGGACTCAGTAGGTGTGGATGGTTTCGGCTCTCTTCCACAGAGGGAGTGTAGAGTTAGCAGGCCCACCCCAAATGATAGATGAGTTCTGAACCCTATCTCCTTAGCTCATGCAGCCCCTGCACATGCCAGCCTTTCCACTTGTGAGCTGCGCGGCTCGGACAAGTTGTTTGGCCCTTCTGAGCTGTTTGATGGCGGGACCTCGCAAAGAGGCTGCGGGGGTTCAGTGAGCACAGAGATACAGTTTGTGTGGCACCTATGTTCATAGTCCGTTGTTTTTTTGTTTTTTGTCTCTTAAGGTTTATTTTATTTGCATGTGTGTGTACACATTTGTATGGGTGTCTTTGAAGACTGGAAGGGAGTGTTGGGATTCCCTGAAGCTGGGGTTATAGACAGTCGTGAGTCAACTGACGTGGGTGCCAGGAATCAACACCTGAGCCATTGCTCTAGCCCTGTAATTGTCTGTTAGGAACCTGCTTCAGTCATCTTGGTTTCCAGTGTCCCGAGTGCCAGGCCTGGAGCCTGTTTCTGTTTGTTTGGTTTGGTTTTTGTTTTGTCCAGCTAGTCTTACACTTGTGATCCTCCTGCTTCAGGTTCCCGATGCTGGCCTGACGTGCCTGCATAACTCCATTGAGCTCTGGAGTCCTTGTTCTTCCTCATGCCCAACATCCTTGTTGCCCTCACCTCTCCCGGCCTGACCAGCAGTTTCGATTAACTCCCTTTCAGGGAGCTTTTCTGTCACTCATGTGGAGTGGCTGGTGACACTTCCTACAAGGCATCAGTGGTGGATTGTCCCCCAGCCCACAATCCTGGTCTCTTGTCTTTTTTTTTTTTAAAGATGTATTTATTTATTTATTTAATGTATGTGAGTACGCTGTAGCTGTCTTCAGACACACCAGAAGAGGCCATCAGATCCCATTACAGATGGTTGTGAGCCACCATGTGGTTGCTGGGAATTGAACTCAGGACCTCTGGGAGAGCAGTCAGTGCTCTTAACCGCTGCGCCATCTCTCCAGCCCTGTCTCTTGTCTTTATGGGACGTGGGCTCAGGACAGTAGGTTCCTGTCCAGTATCTGTGGTGGACAGAGGCAGACCTGGGATTGGAGCCAGGCAGGTTAGGTGTAGCTGTGCTGACACCCTGCTTCTCTCAGCATCCCATACCCATGCTCCTGGGCGAGCTTCGTATCTGCCTGGTTGACGGGAACAGTCACCTACATCCCTGTTGGTGGTTCATGCTTGCCATGCATTCCTTACGTGCCAGGCACTGGGCTGAGTCGTGTACGTGTCAGCTCACACCGTGCTCATGACAGCCCATGAGAATGTACACCAGAATGAGAAACTGAGGCTCAGAGAGTGGTCGGCCTACAGCTGCTGCTCAAGGGAATGGCCATGCAGATACCTCTGCAGGCTGCCCAGGCTGCCCAGCTCCTGTTGGGGTCCTTTCACTTTAGGACTTGGTCCCAGGTGGGCAGTATTGTCATCCTTGTCACTGGCCGCCACACAACTCCCCACTTCCAAGAAGAGGCAGAGGAGAAATGTGGTCATTGGACGTGGTCATATCCCTTCTCTGTAGGATTGGGGGGTGGGGTCTCTGTAGCCCTGGTTGTCCTGGAACTTACTCTGTAGACCAGGCTGACCTTGAACTCACAGCCACCCACCTGCCTCTGCCTCCCGCCACTGCCTGGCCTCTATAGGTATTTTACCACCCACCCCATAATCCAGCATCCTCATTACCAGCCAGTTTGGAACTCATGAAAAGTACAGTGACTTCATGGGGACAAAGACAGCCCTCCTATCTACACATGTGCAAAGAGGGGGTTGGAGAACATGGCCTGGGCCTGCTCCAGTGCACCTGGGTGTCTGGATGGTTGCATCAGGTCCCCTGACAGTGTGTCCTGCTTGGACACCTTAGCTCATGCTCAGCCTGCAGCCTCTGCCTGGGACTCATCACTCCCAGGCTAGCCCTTTAGCTCTCCTCCCCTGTCTCTTCCTGTTTCTCTCTCTCTCAAGTTTGCAAGGGCAAAGCCTGGAATCAGTTTCTAATTTAAGGGGTACCGGTTCTTCTCTCCCCATTTTCCCAAGGTGCCTATCATTTCTGATTTTCCTGCTTTCTTACCTTTGTGTCTTCGTGGGGTTGGTCAGGTTTTGAAACCAAGTCCCAGCATGTGGGTCAGACTGGCCTTGAACTCATTACTCTCTTGCTTCAGCCTCCTAAGTGGGTGCCTCAGTTAGGGATTCTGTGGCAGTGACGAGACACTGTGAAGGTGGCATTAGTGTCGCCACCATGCCCTTCTCTTTAGCACTTCTCAGGCACATGTTATGCCCAGGCCCATGTGAAACCTGTGTAAATCACCCTAGGACCTTGGCACACAGCCTTCTGCAGTTTTTTAGACATGAGGAATTTTGAAGTGTTTGCAGAGAGCCACACTGTGAGCTTAGAAAGTGGAGCCCACAACCGTTTGACTCCAGAGTCACTGAATACAACCAACCTCGTTCATCTCCCGTGTACAAGGTAATTACCTATGGAGAGCTTCTTGTGGAACCCAGTTCAACACCTCCCCTGCCTTGTGGCATGTGTGGGAGACAACCGTGAAACAAAGGCTCCTTCCAGGTCGGTATCAAGGTCCTGCTGTGCCTGGAGCTCAGGTTGAGGACAGGTTGCCTGCTCCCTTCTTGCAAGAACAGGATGAGTCTGCCAGAGGGGTGCCAGCCTGAACCTGCCCTGCTGTGGGGAGCAATAATTTCCTCAGAGCCACAAATGCCAATAATCATGCACTGGAAACTTGCTGCCCGCTGGAACCTCGGCGCCTTGTCCGATGCAATTAAAAGAAGGGAGGGGACACACGTGAGATCCAGCTTGTAGGGAATCCACTGTTTCTGTGGCTCCCCTAGAGGTGAAGCCACAGCTGCTGACCAGAGAGGAATCCTGGCTGCGGTGGGGAGAAAAGACGCAGATGTGTGGGAGTGGACATGCTGTGGCAGTTGGGGTTTGGGGTCCTGGGGTTTGAATCATAGCCCTGACAGGCTGGAAGTCCATTTGTGACGCATGGGTTTAGATCTGCGGCCTGGCACAAGCTATCTTACCTCCCTAAGCTTCTTAGCTCATCTGTTTCGTAGCAGTGCAAGTAGTCACTGATTGAAGCCCATCCCAGCCTGCCCGACACGCAGCCATTCGGTCCCTCCTGAGCATGTAGGCCTCTGTGGCTGCCAGCCATGCCTTCTGTGATGCTAGCCTTATGAAGTTCTCTCACCTCCTGTCTGATGACATCAAGGAGTGGCATGGCAGAATGAATGACCCAGAAAGGTTAAATTAGCAACAAGCCAGAGTTGTTGGAAGATGGGAACCCATCTCTCCCTTTAGCCATCCTTCCCCTTGCCCAGAGGTCGAGTTGTCTCTGGGTTTTCATTAAGGGAAGACAGTGTGGGAAGTTGTGTGGGTTTGGAACAGGTGGGCATCTCTGTTTCTCAGAGTAGCCCTTCCCTATCCCCTAGTAACCTCCTCTGGAATGCAGGCTGCTCATACCCTACCTCCCTTATGGACATGGGGCTGGGGAAGGCCCCTAGGAAGTCTGCAGGCTTCTGTGTTGATTAGAGAAGTCTGAGTCCGGTTTTTGCTGTGGTCAGCTTTTTCTGGCAAGCGGCCTTTTTCCTGGAACTTGGCCCTAGGTAGAGCAGGTTTGGGGAACCCTGGAAGATTTGTTCATTCAGCGTCAGTGTTTGGTCCAACTTTTGATTTATTTTTTTATGTTTTGTTTTTCATTTTTAGACAGTCATCAATAGCCCAGGCTGTCTCAGTCTGGTGATATCCCTGACTACTACCTTCCAGGCAGGGACCACTGCTCTAAATCAAGCCCAGGGCCTCATGCATGCCAGGCAAACACTTTATCTTTTGAGACGCATTCCCACCCTATTTTTTTTTTTTTTTAATAAAGACAGGGTCTCGTGCTGCCCAGGCTGACCTTGAACTTGCTACGTAGCCAAACTCTTGACTGAACCCTTGATTCTCCTCCGCTTCCCAGGTGCTCTGATTAGAAGTTGAGCTGCCAAGCAAGCCCCACGTCATCATCATCATCATTATTATTTTTTAAAGACTTGTTTTGTTTATTATATAAGTACACTGTAGCAGTCTTCAGAAGAGGACATCAGATCCCATTACAGATGGTTGTGAGCCACCATGTGGTTGCTGGGAATTGAACTCAGGACCTCTGGGAGAGCAGTGCCCTTAACCACTGAGCCATCTCTCCAGCCCCTCACTTTTTTTTTTTTTTAAATGATCTCACCCTGAAGCTTAAGCTGGCCTTGAACTTGTGGCATCTTCTCCCCCAGGCCCCACCGCCTCCGATACAGGGACTATGAGTGTAGACCTCATACCTAGCTTTTTGTTCTCTGTCCATGGTGGGGTTCTGTGTCTCAGGGCTGCCCCAAAATTTGACATCTTTCTGCCTCCACTTTCTGCGTGCTGTGTGCTGTTGTGCATAGCTCTGTGTTCAGTTTATGTATAAAAAATAGAGCATGCAGGAGCACAGAGAAACTTCTGGAAACTAGGTCTTCACGGAGAGGAGTGTATGCCATTTTTTGTTCTGAGACAAACATTCAGTGTTCCTACAGGACTGACTCCTGGCTACTTGGAGTTCACTGCAGGACGTGTACCAGCCCTGCTTTTGGGCTTTGCCTATTCTGTCCTCTGCCTGCAGCACTCCCTCCTTGGCTGCTTATTACTCTGTGGGACTCATGGCTGTGGGATGATGGGAATTGCCCTCCTCCCTCCTGTTTGGCATATCATTTCCCTCTGGCCCCAAGGACAGATGCCTGCCGTTCCTAGATCCTGCACAAGAGCTGGGGTTAAGTGAGTGCCCAGGTATTTGTTGAATGGGTCGTTTTGGCTTTAGCATAGGTGCTGCCCTGGCAAGGAGAAGGCACTGGTTCATGGAATATACTTTTTCAGGTGAGAGAAGGGAAGGACGAGGTGTGTGGAATTTAGCGCCTATAATCCCAGTCTCCCCGAGGAGGATCATGAGTGAGTGGCCAGCCTGGGCTATTCAGAAGAGGCTTGCCCCAAAATGACCTTTAGATGTCCTTTGGGGCATTGTATAAGCATGGCTTTCTTTTTTATGTATATTTATTTTACTTTAGTATTTTTAGTTTCTGAGACAGGGTTTATTTCTATAGCTCTGGCTGTCCTGGAACTCTCTGTGTAGACCAGGCTAGCCTTGAACTCACAGAGCTCCACCTGCTTCTGCCTCCCAAATGCTGGGATCAAAGGCGTGCTCCACCACAGTGTCTTTAAAGCTCACTTCCAGTGGGTTACTTTAGGTAGGCTCTGTGTGTAGTTGCAGATGATGAGCTCCTGATGTCCTTGCCTGTGCCTCCCAGAGGACAGGATCGTAGGCTTGTACTGTTGTGCCAGCCTTCATATTTCCATGAACGACTCTTTGTTCTTAGGGCAGGAGATACATGAAGGGAAAAATCCCTTTTCCATGCCACCCTTTAAGAGATTGTTCCCCATAGCCAGGCAGTGGTGGCTCATGCCTTTCATCCCAGCACTCGGGAGGCTGAGGCAGGCAGATCTCTGAGTTCTAGACCAGCCTGGTCTACAGAGTGAGTTCCACAACAGCCAGGGCTACACAGAGAAACCCTGTCTACAAAACAAACCAAACTGGGTATGAAGAGGATTAGGACTTCAAGGCTAACCTCAGATAAGAAGCAAATTTGAGGCTAACTTGGACTTATGAGCTCCTTACCCACCATAATGTCAACCACCAAGGTTGAGCCAGCTGAAGTTTCAGCTGCTCCTGATAGCGCCCTCTTTACCTCTCTTCCCCAGCACCCCAGCAGGCAGCAGCAACAGCAGTTCCCATCCCTGGATGACAAGCCCCAGTTCCCAGGGGCCTCTGCAGAGTTTGTAGACAAGCTTGAGTTCATCCAGCCCAATGTCATCTCCGGCATCCCCATCTACCGCGTCATGGACCGCCAGGGCCAGATCATCAACCCCAGTGAAGATCCCCACGTGAGGCTGCTTCCCCCTCCCAGGGCCCCCATGCCTAGGTCCCTTGCCTGACTCCTCCAGTCCCAACTTTCCCCATCTGTCTGCCTCCACCTGCAGCTGCCCCAGGAGGAGGTCCTGAAGTTGTACAGGAGCATGACGCTGCTCAACACCATGGACCGCATTCTCTATGAGTCCCAGCGGCAGGTATGTGGGGACATACAAGGAGTGCACCGAGGAGGGGCTGGTATTGGGGAGCCTTTTGGCGGTGTCAGGAGAATTTGTGGGGTTCTGGTGGGGCACTGGAAGAATGTGGGAAGGGTTTCATCCAAGGACACTAAGAACACTTGCTGTGCTCATAGCAGAGCAAAATCTCAGAGTGCCAGTCACTGACTTTGTATGATATTTTTCTCTTCTCTGTCTTGGTTTCCATTGTATTTGACAGCTGAATACACAACTCGGTGGCTTGCCTTGTCCTGGCTTCTGTCACTAGCCAGACATTAAAAAGTCGGGCATGAGGATCCATGCCTGCAATTTCAGTGCTTGGGAGGCTGAGGCAGTGAGATAGTCTTGAGTTCCAGGCTAGCCTAAACTACAAAGTGAGACACTGTCTCAAAGCTGCCTCTCCACCCCAACCCAGTAAATCAATGAATGAGAGCTGGTGTTGTAACCGCCTTGTAGTGTTGGGATGGGAATCATGCTATCCAGAGCAGAAGGAGTTTACCAAACATGGAGAATGGCCTGTGAGCAGAAGGATTGTACTTGGGTGCAGGAGACAGACTACCCCATGCCAAAGGAAAACTGGAGAACCAAAGTCAAGAAGCAGAACTCAGCAGGTGACTAGTCTGTGTCTTGGATGAAAGAAGCTAGGGGAATAGGGAGCCTGAAGTCATCCCGGAGCACCTGCATGTCAGGTCTGTCCAGTGTCCTGCTGCCGTTCACTGTGTTGCACTAGAAGATTAACCTGCTCTAAACTCCCCGATGGCGGCTGCAGCTGCAGAGGCAGTGGAGTGCTTCCTGGCTACCACACGCCCTCATGCTCTGGGTTCTCGAATGAAAGACACACACACACACACACACACACACACACACACACACACACACACACACACACAGCCTTATATTTAATATGCCTTAAACAGCTCAGCGGTTAGGCCACTCCCAAGCTTCCATGTTGTTAACACACTCTCCCCTCCGACTTGCCTGAATTATTACTTACTAAAACCTATATTCTATCCTGGCTACCCCGGACACAGGCCTGCAGCCGTCCTGGGCCACAATCCTCGACTCATAAGTCCTAAACTCCTCAGGCCTGGACCTCCACCTTCCTCCACCCCCACCCCCCAGTCCTTGCCCGGGAATCTTAGAAGTCCTGCCTCTGTCTCTGCCCAGCCATTGGCTACCAGCAACTTTACCAATCAAAGTCAGCTGGGGGCGGGGATCTTTAGCATTTTACATGCAGATGCGTGGATTTCCGTGTGATTTTTGGAAACCCAAATAGCATCATGCAAGCATTAAACAAAATCCATAACCCCATTGCCGTGCCGTGCAGGCCTTTCTCCTGGTCTCTTACGATTCTCATAGTCCAGGTGGCTGCTGGAGTCTCTTCCAGGCAGCAAGCAGAAGGCAGGTGGGAGGCCGAACACGGCTGTCTCTGCTCCTCCCCGACTCGCGCCTCTGTGGAGCCAGCTTTCTTGGGCAGTCCCTGAGTGCCGTCTGTCAGTGTTCATCCTAGCTGCCAGAGAGACTAGCCTTACTTGTCCCTTCTTCTGGGTAGCTCTTGCGTGTGGCAGAATGGGTGCTTTGGTAACAGGAGGCAGGGAGGACTTGGAGGACAGACCCCAAGGTTGGGGTGCATCTCAGGCTCACCCACACACTGACTGAACTTGACAGCCATGAGGCCCTCCCTCCATACCCAGTACCCGCCCACCCACTTGGCACCAGAAAGTCAATTAAGTTTTAATTGGCTCCCCACTTACAGAAAGCCCGTTCTCATCACTTCCCAGGCTGCTGGGAGCTCCACAGAGGTGGGCGGTCCTGAGGGGCAGCTTGGGGAGAGCTCTTTCGTATGATCTTGGGTGATCTGGATCTCATCACACACCAGGGCTTCCCCAGCTCTGCAGCCACACCTCCATCCTGGCGGCCTAGACCAGTTGGCCTCATCTCGGCTCATACCCCACGCTAGACAGCCTGTCCGGACTTGACTGGCGTGCCCTCCTCCTCTAACCATTTCTTGGGGGTGGGCACTGGCAGTGCCCTTCTCACCTACCCTGGTCCCCAAGTCTCACCTGCTGTCTGCCATCCCCCTGCCTGCCTTCTCTCTGTTTCCTGATGTTCCCTTAGGAGTTGGTGGGCAGCTACAGCACTGTTGGGCACCCACCCTGTCCCTCTGCTTCGTCCTCTATGGCAGATTGGCCCTTGCTCTGTGCCTGTTGCCTCATGCTCACAGGATGGCTTCTACAGATCCAGGCATCCTGGCTCTTGAGTGAGGCAGGAAGGACATGGGGGTGGTGCCAGCAAGCATCTCCCTTATGCAGAATAGCAAATTCTATTAAAGCCTGGGGCTAAAACTGTCCCTGACCAATCACCTCTGGCTGGCAAGGGGGACTGGGAAGCCCAATGATTTTCCCGGCGCAGGGATAGAGAGGCCAAGTGGGCACGGATGGTCACTCTCTGAGCCAGTAATTCAGCTTTTGAGGACTCATTCATCTGTCCTTCTTTCTGTGTCCCTGGCTCCCAGACCAGGGCACCCTCTCTCTTGGCTCTATAGTCTTTCCTGTTTGCCATCCCTTCCCCGCAGAGCCACCTGAGGTGATTCCAAGACCCAGGCATGGCTGCAGAACCTCTGCAGAGAGATCTGGAGCACAGTGCGATGCACCGCTCTTCCCTCACCTCACTTGATTGACCTCGTGGCCCTCTGGCCTCGTGTCTTTCCTTGTTCTGTCTAGGCCTTCACCCGACCTGCTTTTGCCCAGTGCAGCAGGTTATCTCCACACCTGACTGCCTGGGCTTTCTTTTAAGTTCTTGACTCTCGTCTCTCACTGTCCAGCAGGAGCTCCTCGAACCCAGCCCAGCACAGTGATGGCCACAGTGGTGACTGATCATTACAAGACTGGCAAGGGCTGGGTAGCTGGGTGCGGCAGCACACCCCTCTAACTCTAGCACCCAGGAAGCAGAGGCAGGCAGATCTCTGTGAGTTGGAGGCCAGCTGGGTGTACTTTGTGAGTTCAGGATATCTAGGGCTATAGAGAGACCCTGTCTCTAAGAGTAAAACAAACAAAAAAGTAAGACAGGGTTCTCTGTGAAGGACAGCCTTAACCAAGCCTGGGCTTCTGGCCCTCTACCCCCTAGGGCCGGATCTCCTTCTACATGACCAACTATGGCGAGGAGGGGACACATGTGGGGAGTGCCGCTGCCCTGGAGCGAACGGACCTGGTGTTTGGCCAGTACCGGGAGGCAGGTATGTCTGTTGGTAGTTTGCTCTGGGGTCTCCATTGAGCTCCACAGCATGGTACTGTGAAGGCCTTGGGAGCCCAAGAAGCAGCATTGAAAGCATTGAGGCTGTGACGAGGCAGATCTCTCCACAAAGCGTGGGATGGGACCTCTTGCAAAGAAGGTTGGCTCACAGCCCTCTCTGAGCTACCACCACCTTCCCATCTCCAAGGTGGCAATAAGGAGGCACCTGAATTGAACCTGAATTGAATTGAGCTGCTAGAAGGGCCCTTGGGAGTCAGGCCTGGCTGAGGGCATGGCATACTCCGTGGATACCTGTTTACCCAGGGCAGGGCACTTCTGCACTCTCCTGAGGTGCATGTTCCCCAGGAAGCAGAAGCTGTGGGAAGCTCCCGGGCTTCTTGGCAAGGGAGAGAGGTACGGAGGAAAGCAGGGAGCAGAAAATAAGGCAAGAATCTTGGAGAGCTAGGGACATGACCTGGCAGCATAGCACCTGACTATCAGTGAGGGCTGGGGGAGAGGCCTGCTGAGCCGGGAGATGTGTTTGGGGTCTGGAGAGGAAGGTGCCCCTGGCAGTACCAGCCAGGCAGATCCTGAGCCTTGTTGGCCTGCCACATCTTAGGCAAGTTGCTTGGTCATGCTGTCCTCTATAAGGAGGTGGTAACACCAGCTGGCTGCTAAAAAGTCACAGGCAGTTGGCATAAAGCTAGCACAAGGCTTGGAGCCTTTCCCAGGGACCACTTTTCAGAAGTGGGGTTGGCCAGGATGACTACAGAGACCTCCGTGGATGAGCTAGGCATCCAGTCCACAGCCAGACCGGCTCCTGACTCCTCTTGTACTGGGTCGGGACATAAGTCTGTGATAGTTGAGGCATCAGCAAGGAAAGCCAGGTTTCCAAAGCACTGGGGACCCGTAAGCTCTTGTCTGTATGGAGGCGACAGTACAGGAAGAGGACTGAGGCCACGCTACTTCACGTTGGGAGGTGGAAAAGCCTGGCACAATAGCATGTGCTTGTAAACCCAGTTCTCAGGGAGCTGAGGCAGGAAGACTGCAAGTTTGAGGCCAGCCTGGGCTACATAGCAAGAATCTGTCCTTAAAAACAGCAAGCCCAAAGAGCAAGGCGATGTGCCGTGAGGAGATGAGAGGCCTTCATAGCAGCAGGCGACCGGCCGCCCTGGTCTCTGACTGCGTCAGAGCTCCCTCTCCAGTCCCCTGCTGCAGAGTGTAGGCACTTTAGAGCTGGTTTGGGTGGCTTGTGGAGGTCCCTGTCGCAGCCAGTGAGGCAGTTGTCCTTGTTAGTTGTGAAAGCCAAGCAATCATCAGGGAGAATGAGGTTCTGGGATCCAGGCCATCTATCTGCCTCCCAAGGAGCAGGGCTATTCACTAAAGTCTGCACCAGTCACTGCCCTCTCTGTCACTCTGGCTGCCCTCCCATGACCATATTGGCCATTTCTAACTGGGGTGGTGACAGGGTGTGGTGTTTGTTCAGGACTGTGAAGCAGCAGCAGGTGCTGAAGCAAAGCGATTCCCATGGGACCTGCAGCTTCCTGGTGCAGGTTAGATCTGCCTGGGTGCCGTGCGCAGCCAAGGCTGTTGGATTTGTTTATGTTTGGCGGTGGTGGAGATGGAACCTAGGACCACATATGAGGCAAGCACTTACCACAGATCCCACCCCAGCCTGGGACTGTGTGTGTGAGCACCTTCTTCCTGTCCCTTCCTGGTGACTGTCGTGTACAAGCCCCAGCGCCTGGGCCTTGTGAGTTTCTGGGAAGTCTCAAAGCAGGAGCTCCCCGTCCTCTGCCAGAGCCCCTGCTCCATCATTGCCTATGCAGTGTAGCAAGGCCTTTTTGAATTTATTGTGCCCATCCAAAGTCATCTGGCAGATGACTAGGAAGGCCAAGGCATGGTGGCATGTATGGAAGCAGAGGCAGGAGAATTGCCACAAGTTCAAGGCCAGCCTGGCCCAAGTATGTAGAAAGTCCAGGCCCGCTGGGTATGGTGGTGCACACCTTTAATCCCAGCAGCTGAGAGGTAGAGGCAGCAGATCTCTTTGAAGTCAGCCTGATCTACATAGTGAGCTCCAGGACAGCCAGGGCACCAAGTGGGGCCTGTCTTAAGAGACAAACAAGCTGCTTATCACGTGACCCTGTTGCCTTGTTTTTTGTTGTTACTGTTTTGAGACAAGGTCTCACTATGTAGCCAGGGCTGGTCTGGAACTAGCTTTGTAGACCAAGCTGTCCTTGAACTCACCTGCCTGCCTCCCAAGTCTCATTAACTTCTCATATGAAGAACAACTCTGCAGTAGAGGGTTGGGAACAGACAGACAGCTGCTTCAGAGTGAGCTCATGCTCTGGGAGACCACGGGGGTTGTGAAGATGCTTCTGGGTGAGTTCAGGCTCTGCTGGACTATAGGACATCATGACCCACAGCGTTTGCCCAGGGCTGTGCACTGTGACCCCTTTCAGTGATGCTGAGAGAGTCCCAGCGTGTCCTGAAACAACCACAGACCCTCCAGTGCTCAGGCTTAAGTCACCTTCGATGGCGATCTGACATCATTCGGCAGAGCCTTTTCTCCAATTAATTAACTAACTAACTAACTTTATATCCCAATATCACCCTCCCCCTCCCCCTCATCTCTGAGAAGAGGGAGATCATCGCCCCAGAGTATCACCCCACCTTGGCACATCAAGTCACTGCAGGACTAGGCACATCCTCTCTCACTGAGGCCAGACAAGGCAGCCCAGTTAGTGAACAGGATCCACAGACAGGCAGCAGACTCATGTCAGCCCCGATACTAGTTGTTGGGGGCTGCATGAAGACCAAGTGCATATATGCAACATGTGTACAGGTTAGTTGTGTCTGTTGGTTTTCCTATGGAGTCCCTGTCCCCTTTGGATCCCTCAGTCTTTCCCCTGACTCTTCCACAAGACTCTCTGAGCTCCATCCAGTGTTTGGCTGTGGGTGTCTTCATCTGTCTCAGTCAGGGTAGAGCCTCTCGGAGGACAACCATGCTGTGCTCCTGGCTGCAAACACAGCAGAGCACCTTTGCTGGTGTCAGGGATTAGTTCTTGCCTAAGGGATGCATCTCAATTTGGGCCAGGCATTTCTTGGCCATGCCCCACCCCTCCCCACTCCCACCCCCCACCCCCCGTCTCCTCTCCATCTTTGTCCCTGCATATCTTGTAGGCATGACACATTTTGGGTCAGGTTTTGTGGGTGGGTTTGTGACCTTATCACTCCACTGTGAATCCACTTCAGGGTCCATATCTCCTACTACTAGGAGACTCAGCTAGAGTCACCCTCCTAGACTCCCCGGGGCCTCCTCCCCTCTGGCACAGCTCTCTGGCATGTTCTAGAGGCCTCCCTCAGGACTTTTATTTGAAGAAAAGGTTTTATTTCTATGAGTAGATGGAGGTGGATTAGTTCAAGACACAGAACTCACAATTTCTCATTGGGACAAAAGCCTTGGGCTGGGACTCTATCAGTGGTAGAATATTTGCTGGCATGCCTGTCTGAGGTTCTTGGTTCCAGGTCTAGCACTATGAGAAGGAAGGGAAAGGGGGATGCTGACACCCCCCTCAGTGTTGTGGCCCATGGGCCACTGGATGGCTCCCTGTATCTATGAGCACAGGGGCAGGCACATATGGACTTAGACAGCGGCTCACTGTGCGACCAGGCTGGCTTTAAACTCTCTAAGATCTGCCTGTCTCTGATTCAAGTGCTGGGATTAAAGGCTTGAGCCACCGTGCCTGGCCCGTGAGTTATGAAGAAAAAAGAAAGAAAAAGAAAACAACATGAAGGCTGAAGGAAAATGGAGGATGGTCTCAAAAGAGTTGGAGGTGGGGATCAGGGTGAGGGTGGGGGCATGGGCATGACCTAAGCATCTCATGGTCATGGATGAAATCACTATTAATTTCTGAAAAGCCACATATCGAGTGACGGTTTGATGGATCTTCTCTCACTGACCATGGACCTTGAAGGCTGAAACAAGATTCTTACAAAGAAGACCTCACCTGCCATTTTCTGTGCAGGGCAGCCCTGTCATATGCAAAGTTCAGTTACACCTCTTAAAGACTAGTGTGGATGATGGCTAACACATAAACCATTCACCCCTTGCTGAGTTACCAAGGGTTATCTGGGCCAAACAAGTCTCTCCTGAGATCGGTCTATCTGTGGACCTGCCTGTCCTTGTAACCCCCTGAGTTTGCCTACCTTCTACCGTCTGACTCTTAGTTATCTTTTAATCCAATTCATCATCTTGTTACATAGCCCTGGCTTCAGCTTGCAATCCTGCTGCCTTAGCCTCCAGAGTGCTGGGCTCAAAGGCCTGCCCCACCACACTGACCTGGCTACGGCCTTCGAGGTGGGGAGCTCGGGGAGGAGGGCCTGGTTCTAGGTTGTGCACAGGGTTGGCCTGGCGCTCCTCCCCACTGCTCTGCTTCTCAGACTCACAGTCGCCTCCTCCTGCCAGGTGTGCTCATGTACCGGGACTACCCGCTGGAGCTGTTCATGGCCCAGTGCTACGGCAACGTGAGTGACCCAGGCAAGGGACGCCAGATGCCCGTTCACTACGGCTGCAAGGAGCGTCACTTCGTCACCATTTCCTCTCCACTGGCTACGCAGATCCCTCAGGGTGAGGACGTGTACTCTGAACCTCATGCATGCCATACCTGTGGCATAGCTCTCTGTGGGCCTGGGCTTCCAGCCTGCTAGTTGAGTAGTGCCGTTAGAGCCTGGCCTATACACAGGGCCTCTCAGAGACGGCTCCGTGGTGTCCTACCTCATCAAGCAGCCTTGGGTCATCATGACCATACTGACCTTCCCAGACTGCTCCTGCCCAAGCCAGCATGGTCAGGCATTGTGTCCTTGCCACACTCAAAACTGTCTAAGAACACTGGTGGTGGTTGTGGGTGAGCCTGGCTTGTATCATTATCCGTGTTACCAAGAACGGGAAGTTGAAGCTGAAGCAGGAAGTGACCTACCAGGGAGGAGGGCAGGAAGTCACTCATGGGTACCTGTGACTGCAGAGACCACGTTCTACCCTGCCCTGGCTAGCCTTGGTCTTCAGAGCCAAGTGCACTCCCCAGAGCTGGGCTGCTCTGAGGCTCCTGCATACCACAGAGACTGCCAGGATGCTGGGCCTGTGCCCACACAGCACACAGACCAGGAGTGGCTCTCTTGTGTCCTCCTGGGCCCAGAATCTGATGGAAGGCATGTGTCTCAGTATAGCCTGGCTGTGGAGCCAGTCCCGGTGTGTGGCGTGTGTGTGCAGACCTGGGAGAGTGGTGGGAAGCAGAGCTCTGTCTGTTGTGTACACCAGAGTCCCTTATTCGGCAGAGGTATGCAGTGGCCACCATGTGCCTACAGTCACCCTAGGCTTTCCAAAAGAGAGAGACACATGTCAGCCCTGTTGATACTGACATTGGCTTGGGTGAGAGCAATGGGGAAGAGACAGTACCTGGAGTGCTTTGTACAGGACATAGGAAAGGCAGCACAGAGCCATGTCCTGGGGGCAGAGGCAGAGGCATCACAGGTGACTAAAGGAAGTAGTGTGGACCAGTCGGGGGAGGGGTGCTGGGCAGGCGAGGCCTAGTGGCCTTTCCTACTGCAGGGACTTTGGTCCACAGTGGCCTGAGAGCCCAGAGTTAGGAAGAGTCTGCCAGACTCACACTGTAAGAGTTCCCTGGCTATCCCTTGGATGACAGATTAAGGGTCAGTGGGCTACTCAGTAACTAGGATATGAGGTGCTGGTGGCCTGGCCCTGGTGTGGAAGGTCCAGTTCTGGCTGTCCTTTGAAGATGGTATAAATGTAAGCCTGACTGGAGTCGGGGGCCATGCATCCTGGGAACCTAGACAACTTTCTAAGCCTGAGGGCGTACATGCATGTGTGTGCACGCACATGTGCCTATGCCTGTGTGCGGGTCAGAGAGAGGAAGGAAGGGAGAGGAGGGCGGGCTTATTCCTACTCACACTTCCTCATCTGTGTTCCCATGCAGCGGTAGGGGCAGCCTATGCTGCCAAGCGGGCCAATGCCAATCGGATCGTGATCTGTTACTTTGGCGAGGGGGCAGCCAGTGAAGGGGATGCCCACGCCGGTTTCAATTTTGCTGCCACCTTGGAGTGTCCTATCATCTTCTTCTGCCGGAACAATGGCTATGCCATCTCCACACCAACCTCTGAGCAGTACCGTGGGGATGGCATAGGTAAGGGCCCTTCTCTTCCTGTTCTCTCCTTGGTGGTGTCTGACCGCGAGGTCACGGGAGGCACAGAAGAGCACACCCTTCACTCTGCTCTTCCCCTTCTTCTCCCTGAGGCCTGACTGGCATCCTCTCTGTCCCGCAGCGGCTCGGGGCCCTGGGTATGGCATCATGTCAATCCGTGTGGACGGCAACGATGTGTTTGCGGTGTACAATGCCACTAAGGAGGCCCGACGGCGGGCTGTGGCTGAGAACCAGCCCTTCCTCATTGAGGCCATGACCTACAGGTGCCTCCTTCCCATCCCTGGAGCTCACAGCTCTGTCAGCTCTGTCAGCTCTGTCAGCTCTGTCAGCTCTGTCAGCTCTGTCAGCGCCCTCAGACATGCTTGCTGCCCCATTTGCACTCCCTTCCTTGTGCCACATCACTCCTGTGTCCTTTTCTGACACACCCCAGCTGATCCACACTGCCTCCCCTGAGCAGGATCGGGCACCACAGCACCAGTGACGACAGCTCTGCGTACCGTTCGGTGGATGAGGTCAATTACTGGGACAAGCAGGACCACCCGATCTCAAGACTGAGGCAGTACCTGCTGAACCAGGGCTGGTGGGATGAGGAACAGGAGAAGGCCTGGCGGAAGCAGTCACGAAAGAAGGTGAGGGCCCACTGGAGCCCAGGGTGTGCTCCACTGCACAGGGAGCACTCCAGGAGAACAGGAGTACAGGACCTGGGTGTTCACACTGACCAGGGCAAGCCTTATCCATAACCTTGTGTGGCCCCTGGAGCCAAGCCACCTGCACCATATGGCCTCAGTGAGTTCACAGTGGAACCCAGAGCAAGTCATCTCTAAGTTCCCGAGATACTCACTTCAGACATGTGCAGTGCCCCACCTGGGCTGTGGCTGAAACTAATGTCATCCTCTGTGGGGTTATGACGGCCTGGTCTGGCCTCAGGCTACACCATGGTTACTAGCTCAGCCCTGGCTCCATCGCCCTGAGGAGTCCTTTCCCTTCTCTGCATCCTGCCCCTGCACTCTTGTTCCCTCCATTGTAGAGCTGCTCAGGGCAGTGCCAGGTCCCTGCAGGCCAGAGCTGGGGATCTGGAATCTTCGCTCACATCAGGCTGAGGCCTCAAAGGGGGAGGCTGAACCATGGGTCGTGTTTGGGAGAGGGCAGGGTGAAGGGGACAGCCACTTCTTACTCTCTTGTGTCTCCCAGGTGATGGAGGCCTTTGAACAGGCTGAGCGGAAGCTAAAGCCCAACCCAAGCCTCCTCTTCTCCGATGTGTACCAGGAGATGCCCGCCCAGCTGCGCAGGCAGCAGGAGTCCCTGGCTCGGCACCTGCAGACCTATGGGGAGCACTACCCCCTGGACCACTTTGACAAGTGAGGCCCTAACCACCACAAGGTGGTCCTGCTCTGAGTGGAGCTGGGGCTGCGGCAGGACGCTGCCCCCCGCTGCTAACCAGTGCTGCTAACGTGCTGAGCAGCCAGGGTGGCACTCCGGCTCCCCCAGGCTACTTCACTGGGGCATCACATTTGCAGCCATTGCTGCAGCTCCATCACTCCCTTCACCTGTTACAGTGCCTTTTAGGGGTGGGGAGGAACCAGGGCCAGGGCAGACCCTTTGGGCAGGGTGGCCCTGGATTTGCTCAGAGAAATAGCTGATTGGCAGAGTAAGTAAACCACAGCTCTGCCTTTGACTCTGCTTCCTCTGGTCTCTGTTTCATCAAGTTTGGGGGCTGGGGTGTGTGTGTGTGTGTGTGTGTGTGTGTGTGTGTGTGTGTGTGTGTGTGTATGTGTGGAGGGGAGGAGCCCAGCATGGCTGATTTGGTTTGGAGGGCTGTTGTCTGTTTGTGTATCTACACAGTAACTTACTGGAATCCATGACCCTGTTTAGCCTCTGGTTCTGGGATTACAGGAGTATCCACCGCACCAGCCTTCTATAAATGTTCCCAAGCTAGAGGGCAGTGGAGAGGCACGTGGCCCCTCCAGAGAGAGCGCTCCATGGGCTGGCAGATGCATGATGTCCAGTGAAGTGTCTAGGATACCCCTGGAACCTGCTAGGCTAGGCTGGGAAGTGTCGTGTGTGAGGGTAGAGGGGCAGCAGCATCTGCCTTCCCTGCAGGAGTCCCACAGAAGAAAAAATAGCTCCTGACCTCAGAGTAGGAAGGACACATTTTTTCAAAATCAGAAAGTAGATGAACATAGTCTGCCACCTTGTCTGGCCTGCCCATTCTTGGCTGGGAAGGGTTTGGGAGGGACTCAGTCCAGGTCAGCACCCCCACCCGCACCACCACCACCACCCCAGCTTGTCTCTGGGGATCAGCACCGGAGCTCTGGAACCCACAGATGTCTCCAGAGCCAAATGGTGTCCTGGGGGCTGACTGGATGCACCAGCAGCAGGCCTCGTACAGCGCAGGGGTCCCTGGTACGCTCTGCTGGCCAGGCTGTGAGGAAGCCTGGATGGGCACGGGGCGCTAAGCCCAGGGCACGGAAGCAGAAACCAGTGTAGACATCATCAAAGGGGAAGGGTGCTACTCGGGCTGCTGCCTGCAGCAGCCAGGGAGCCAGGCGCCCCGAGATGACGTAGCCACCCCCACTTGCATAGGCTGGGTAGTCACCTTCAAAGAAGGTCTTCGGCATGTAGAAGGGTCCTCCGGGCTTGCGAAGTGGTTTGGCCTGGGTGAAGACCTCACCCAGGTAGAGGCTGCGGGCCCAGGTAGGTGGCAGAGCCTGCAGGTGCTCCAGCAGGGCTGGGATGTGGACAAAGGCATTGTCCTGAACCTGCAGGACAAAACTGACCTTGGGGCAGTGGTGGCTCAGCCAGGTCAGCAGCAGCAGGTCTTTCAGTGTCCGGTTGTAGGGAACATCCAGGAAGTCCCAGAGCAGTAGGTCACCATAGCGCCGGCTCTCCCACGTCACCAGTGATCTTAGGTCAGGCCCCCCCATTCCTAGTGGGGACCCCAGCAGGAAGAGTAACCGGGTCCCAGCAACTGGGCTGCCCCAGGTCTCCCTCACAGCCTGCCTTGCTGCAAAGTGTCCTGGTTCTGATTTGACAGCCAGTAGCAAGTAGGGTACATCCTTATCAGAGCAGCTGGCCACCGGGCTGCCTTCTCCTGCAGGCAGCCATAGCGGGAAGCTCCTACAGGCTGCTGACAGCAAGAAGCGCCGAAGGTCCTGGGGGTACAGGATGAAGTCCAAGATCTCTGAGGCAGCAACACTCCCCCAAGTCTGACAGTCCGAACTCGGCAGGACTCCCAGTTGCCGCTGCTGCTGGTTCCAATAAGCAGAGGACAGTGGGCCAGTCTGACCCAGGCGTGCTGAGAGGTTGGTGGGCAAGGTGGGCTCAGCACTTGGTGGCGTGGGACTGGGCAGAGCGCCCCGGGGTTCAGCCTTTTTAAGCCAGGACTCAGATGTCCACTCGATGTATACTTTGAGGCCTAGGAGTGTGAGCAGTGCTGACAGGCAGAGCTGGCACTTGCGGCAACGCATGACCCGGCCCAGGGAAAGGGCCACCGGTGGGGCTGCAAGAGTCACAAGGAGCCACAGAAGTCTTTAGGGTGCAGAGTGGATCTCCAAAGAGGGCCCAGCAAAGTCCAGTCAAGCAGCCTAGGTCTTACCCAGTTCCAGTAATGACTTCTGAAACCCTGACCCTAGGCAGACTGACCCACTGTACCCAACTGTTAACATTATCCTAGATGAACACTGCCTCCCCCGCCCCCTTCTTCCCCTTTCCTGTAGTTAAGGTGTTGTATCTGTTTGCAGTATCGCTCCAACGCTGTTCCTACTCCCTTTCCCTCACTCCTCGCTCTTCAGGAGTCCCAGTTCCCCGGGGAAACTCCTTTTTACCTTCTTGGAAACCTACCTACCTCCCCCAGTAACCCCACCCCAGGGCCTGGGGCCCCAGGTACCTCTGAGTCCAGCTTCCGCCAGCTCTGGGGGTCCTCGGGTCAAGCTCTGCCCGGACTCCCTCTTCGCAGCTGTGCGTCCTCGGCTGCCGGCCCAGCCCGCGCTGCGAGTCTGGAGGGGCGGGCGGGAGGGCCCCTGGGGCCGGGAGGAGCCGGGGCGGGGCCGGGAAGGGGAGGCAGACAGGGAGACGCGTCCTGGCGAGTTAGGGCTGGTTTTCTGGTGAGACAGCGGGAAAGGTTTAGGGGTGGTCAAAGCCGCGGACCTGCAAGGGCGGTCCCAACGAGCAAAGAGAAGAGAGGCCAAGGGGCTAGTTCGAGGCCACCGCCCGAAAGCGTCGTGACTGTGCTGTGAGCGGGGTGGGGTGGGAGTGTGTGGTGTTTGCAGGGGCCGCGAGGGGGTGGAGGGATGTCGAGGGGGAGAAAAACGTGGGAGATCTTGGCAGGCAACTAGAACAGAGAAAGGGGAAGGCAAGAGAAAGACGCACAGGTGGAAGAGGTCGGAACAGAACTTGACTAACCAGGGAGTGCTCAGAGGAGGACCCAGAGAGGAAAGGACCAGGGAGAGCGAGGAGGCAAGGGGGGCCACACGAGAGCAATAGGCGATGAAGTGAGGTGCACTGAGAGAACCCCCTAGTTAGGGCCTGCACCTCCTCCAACTTGTGCAGGAGCCACCAGCAGTCCCTTCCACCTCCATCCAGCTGGGAGGGGCCCCGCCCTATGATGCTCTGGGCTTTATGCCCCGCCCCTGGGGCAGGAGGGTGTCTGACTGTGTTTACATCCCGGCCCTAGGGCCTCAGCTATTGAGTCTTTGCCAGCAGTCTGGGGAGGCCAGCAGGTAGGGCCTTCCCATATCTCCCGGGACCTGGGTTGGGAGGAAGCCCGCTCCCCACCCCGAAGCCCCGGTTGACCCTTTGCAGCCTACCTGGTTTGGAAGACTGTCCAGATATAAAAGGAACTCAGTGTACCAGAGTCCAGAGTCTGTTATCTTTCCAGCCCCGATTTCCTCCCTCCAAGTTTGAATAATGGAGCCCGTGGGAACAGATGGAGGAAGAGAGTGGGGAGGAAATGGTGAACGTTAATGGAATAAGTGCGAGCTAGAGTGAGGAAGATAGCCAAGGGCCAGGCCCGGCCAAGCCCAGCCTAGCCTAGGGCCTTGGGAGAAGCTGTCAAGGCCTCAGAGCACTACTGGCTCATCTCCCTCAGGGCGCTGAAGGCTCTGTGGCTGATACCGGTCTCTTGGGGCCTTATAGTCTCCCAGGAAGCAGGACTGGTGTGCAGCCTAGGCCCAACCAGAAGCCGCCACACAGCTACTGGAACCAGGAGGGCCCAATAGAAAGCTGTGATGTACAAGGACACAGGACAGAGTAATGAAGGGTTGGGGGTTGAAGATTGCTTTGGGGGAGAGCATAGTTTGGGGCATTTTCATTATCTGGTCCCATGTCTGACCTGGGCATTTCTCGTTTCTTGGCTTTACCAACTGCAGGGTATTGGCTGGTCCATGTTCCAGTCAGTTAACCAACTAACCAGAGAGAAAGTACTGATTAGTACCGGTAGCGCTGTGCATGCGGTCACTGAGCTTTGCTACCCCTATCTTGTTCTTATCAGCTGGAGCCCAGCAGGCTCCTCTCCAAGCTCTGGAGCAAGTCGGTTTGTCCTAGGTTTTGTGGATTTGTTAGCAATAGAGGATGTGTGTATACATTCATGTATGAATGCATAGATATTTGAGATGGCATTTCATACTATGTAGCGCTAGCTGTCCTGGAACTTGCTATATCGACAGATCTGTTTTCTGGAATCTTAAGAAAATGGACATATAGGACTGAAGAGAGAGCTCATCAGTATTTAAGAGCAAGTTTTGCTCTTGCAGAGGACCTAGGTTTGATTCCCAGAACCCACAGCTCATAACCACCTGTAACTTTAATTCCAGGGATCCAATGCCTCCTTCTGGATCATGTGGGCACTGAACCCAATGTGGTACACTTCCATCCAACACACATACAAATGAACAAATAAATCTTTAATAATGGGCATTCCTTTCAAAGCTGGGGCCCAGTCAAGGCTATCACTAGGATGGTTCTGGTGGTTCCTTGTATTGGCAAAATAGCCTTGAAGTGGGTGGGGACAAGGGACAAGGCCTGATTATGAGTCCGACTCCATTCCATGAATGAGCTTCTGGGGTTATCACAGGAGCTCTGACACATGCACCCCTCCTCCAAATGCCAGCACCCAAGCCATCTCTTCAGCCACAGCTGTCGGCTGGCACATGCTGCAGTTGGCAGCTTGGCATCCACCGCAGGTCGTCTGGGATGCCCTGCATGACAGGATTTATGGCATCCTGTGTTTATTTTTTCAGCAAGGAACTTACTGCTGTGCCCATGCATGAAGACCCAGACCTCCCAGACCCATCTTGACTCTTTATCCCCAGAACTTTGCATCTGGGGCCATCTGGATCCAGCTGGGAGGGAAAGCCACAGGGTAATGTGAACAGCGGAAGTTTAAAGAACCACACATTTCAGTGGTGTGTTGGAGTCATGACAGAGCCACTGGTAACAGGGGTGCCAGGGGAAGCTGCTGGCCACCCAGCAGTCTGGGTGCTGGGGAACTGCCCTGCTACATGCTGTACACTTTCTGTCCCTGCAGTCCTCTTCACTTTGGATTCTCTCCAGCGCCCTCTACTGACCAAGTCTGTTGTGCCAGGTGAAGAGAATATTTTCTCATCTCCATTTCGGGGTGGGTAGGCAGACACACTTGGACACCCACATTTGAAGGTGTAAGTCAGTAAATCAGTGGGTAATGCCATGGGGCTTGGGTGCTGCTGGTCCTTAGTCAGTGTAGGCAGCGGGAAGAACTACCACAGTCTCATGTTAGCCTGTCAACATGTATGGGGAGAGTGGGGGAAATCTTGACAAACAGGAATAATGGGAAAATATGGAGCTGCATGCAGCTGAGTCCATCTTGATTCAGTCTTCTTATCTGCCCGTGCTCCTCTGTGCTGAATGAACTATACCAGAAGCCAGAGTATGAGACTTCAGACACCCCACAGAGCCCAAAAGACTCTTCAAGAACCAGGCCACAGGCTAGGAAGAGAGAGGACTAGATGTGTCGGGAGGTTGATCGTCTGGCCCCAGCTTCAGACTCTTGGCCCAATCAACTCCAAGGACCTCACAATGGGGCAACATCTCTTCCACTAGGATCTGAGTGAGACCTGGGTGGGACACGGCAGGGAGGTCTGAGATGTCCAGCCTGCGGAGGTTCCTGAAGGGGCAAGAAAGACAGACGTGAGTGGCATCCATGCGTGTGTGCGCTCCGACCCTAATTACAACTGGTAGCGTCTCTTTTTATTCTGTGTGTCTGTCTGTCTGCGTATGCACTTGCTAAGGAAGGAACCCACAGATTAGTGGATTCTACTGCTGACCCACAGCCCTGGCTCTCCAGGAAAACTATACCTAAGTATGAGGAATTCACAGCTAACAATAAATATGGTTCTTTGGCTTCTACTCTCCCACAGCAGTGTGACTAGCGAAGTTTCATCCTTATACAAAGGAAGCAAAGCCAGGAGTCACTGAACCCTTCTCCAGACACAGTGCTCAGTTGTGCTCACGTACCCCGAGTGTGAGATCAGGGTACAGGCAGGTGGCTAGTAGCACCAAAGACCCCCTCCCAACTGTGCCCTGTGCCAGCCTGAGCAGAGATCTTACTGGAGGTGGTGGAGACAGGCAAGGCCTCGTTCTGAGATTCTGGGGCACCCAGCCAGAGAGAGCTCCTGCAGTGAACCAGCCAGTAGGTAGAGGCGGCTGAGGCACCAGTCGTCCAAGTTGGGGCAGCGCTGAAGGGACAGGGACCGTAGCTCCTTCAGGGGCACTGGTGAGTAAGAAGGCAGGTGGCACCAGGGGCCTTTCTGAAGCCCAAGGCCAAAGGGAAGCCCACCCATTCCGGCCACTCACAGAGGTTACTGAGGCCCTGGTAGTTGATGGCACAGCCACTGGCATCCACAGCCTCCACAGGCACCTTCTGGAGCTCGGCAATAGAATGGCCACGGTCATTGGGCCGGATCCAATCTCTGCCCTGAAACCTAGAATGAGGAGTCAGCTGAGGGTCACTGCCCAGCTTCCCATGGGGTGGTCATCTGGCAATGGTGGCAAGATGGCACTCTACATACCCCTTCACACAGGACACCACAAGCCCGATATTGCTCAGCATTAGAGCCGGGGATGAGGTGGGCACAACCGCATGCCTGAAAGCCCAGTGTTTGGGAGGCTGAGGCTGGCCTTGGGGATTCAGGGCCAGCCTGGGCTTCAGAGTAAGACCCTCCAACTCCCCCAACCCAGCACACACGGAAAGAGCGAGCCACGTGCACGAGATGTTGATGACAGGAGTCTTCAGATACAAGGATGTGGGCACAGGCACTCAAACCCTACAAGAGTAAGTAAGGTGTACGGAAACTTTGTATTTCCCCAGAAGAAAGCAAAATAACCAGGGGTCTGACAGGATGGCTTAGTGGGTAGAGCTGCCTGATGCCAAGGCTGACAGCCAGTTAGAGCCTCGGCCCCAGTGGTGGACAGAGGAAGTGTCTCCTTCCAGTGAACCTCGGACCTCTACACAGCAGCAGAAGCACACTCCAGACACGGAATAAATGTTCATATGTATGCGATCATATACATCTATACAAAACAAGGAAGGAAGGAGAAGATGCATAAAGACTTTCTCTTCTGAGACAAGGTCTTGGATCTTGTTATGTAGCTCAGAATTTATAATTCTGCTTCAGCCTCCAAAGCAGCCAGGCTCCCAGGCGCATGCCCCATGTCCAGCCAGGAGACACTGATGCACCTGCAGCTGTTTTCCAGCCCTGGGGTCACAGGCACAACCACCACCCAGCTGAGAAACCTTCCTTCTACCTTTAGCCCTGGCTGTCCTGGAACTCACTCTGTAGACCAGGCTGGGCTCAAACAGAGATCCGACTGCCTCTGCCTCCTGAGTGCTGGTTTTAAAGGCGTGTGGCACCATGTCTGGCTGTATATAGTTTTTTTAATTATTTTTTAAATAGGGGGTTTTAAGATGTAGCCATGGCTGGCCTAGCACTCACAGGGAGCCAGCTGCCTCTGTCCCTGTGCACTGGGGTTAAAGGCTGCTGTTAATTTAAATGTATTTGTGTGCGTGCGTTTGCAGTCTTTGTGCATATCCGAGTGCACGCATGTGAGCCAATGGCCAGCAGGGCGTCTCCATCAGGTGCTTTCCCACTGTGTTTTGAAACAGGACCGCGCACTGAATCCAGAGCTTGCCAGTCTGGCTAGGCTGACTGCCAGCTAGCTCCTTTCAAATGATAAACTGAGGTCAGCCATCAGACAGCAGAGGCCCCCTGCCCCGCTCCCACACCCCATCACCACTGCTGCCGTACTTCACTGCGCCTCCCTGCTTCAGGATGAAGTGAGCACCTGTGATGTATGGGCCGTATCTCTCCTGGATCTTCCTGTAGGATCTGCAGAGAAAAATGAGAGCAGAGGTGAAGCCTGGGACCCCTCACGGTGCGCCATTGTGTTGAGGGGCAGACCACAGGGCACCAAGCAAATACAGAGCAGCCTGGCTGCAGATCTGCACACCATCAAGTGCCATGTGCCGGAATCACAGTGGAGACCAAAGCTGACAACTGTCTGTGCCTCTGTTGAACAGAGGCCAATCCCAGAGCACCCGTTCTGAGATGTGGATAAACTGGGCAGCCTGACTGCGGAGGCTCATTTAGAGTAGATGTTAAAGTCACTTCTTGGCCAGGTGTGGAGGATCAGGAGCTTGGGGCCAGCAGGCCCAAGCGATGTGACAGCCTCTCTCAAAAACAAAACAACAGTGAGGCTGGAGCTGGCTCTGCTCGGCAGTAAAGGGGCCCTTGCAGTATTCCCACTTTGATTCCCAGCAGACATCATGACTGCACTGGCAGGAAACAGAGCAGCACCCACGGGCTCATCTTTGAATGCTTGCTTCCCTGTTGGTAGAACTGTTTGGAAAGGATTAAGAGGCAGGTGTGGCCTTGTTGGAGGAAGTGTGTCACTGGGGTTGGGCTTTGAGATTTCAAAGGACCATGCTAGCTTGTGACCATGCTCCCACCAGGACAGTCACAGACGAACCTTCTGAAACTGTAGGCAAGCCACCATTTAAATGATTTAAAAGCTGCCTTGGCCCTGGTGTCCTCTCACGGCAATAGAACACTAAGACAATAACCTTAAAATGAAAGATATCAGAGCAGGCCACGCGGTGAAGTGGTGGGAACCCAGGAACTGACCCTGGGAATCCTCTAGCACTGATGGACTAGATGTTAAGGCAGAGAGAGGCCAAAGAAAGGGCCTTAAAATTCACCCTTAACAACTGGGTGGCCGGTGGTATCTACTCTTTGGATGGTGGCAGCTTAAGGGTAAGATTTCTTCTAAATGGGAGAAATCTGAGCTGTATGTCTGAGAAGTCAGCTTGACCCCAAGCACAGCTGCGGTGGGAGTGCCTATATAGTGAGTCTTAGAGAAGGAATGGGTCAGAGATGATGAAGATGTGAACTTGTAATGCCGGCAGTGGAAGTCAGAGCCTGGCCTGGGACTGACTGGAACAGGAGCTGGGGCTCTGGCTGGGAGGTCTGGCCAGCAGCGTCTCCCCGGGGTCTTGTCAGCCATAGGTTCTCACCGATTCTCCATGTTGACTTTTGAGATCTGTTTCTGGAGCAAGTACTCTCTCAGAGTCTGGACGTCATGGAAGTGGTCTGAGAGGAACTGCAGCAGTGTCCTTTTCTTCTCCTGATTGCTGTCTGGGGTCGCCAACCCACTCATGCTGTGGGTGCCCCTGGCTCTCCCATGCCATTCTCGGGCACCCAGGTGCAGGAACTGGAGGAGGGGAGAGGGAAAGGATAGATCTTTAGCCTAGAGCTGGCTTCTACCCCTAACTCTTACATCATGACTTTTAATCTCGGCCTGTGCTTCCTGAGTCTTGTAAAATCCTTCTGGTAACACCCCCGCCTTAATTTGGGGGTGTCGCTGAGGACTAGTCTCTGTTTAATATTCATAAGGCACTACAGTCAATGCCCATCATGCCCACTCCCCCAATCCTTAACCTTTGGGATTCAAAACCTTTCTCCAAATTCTTCCACTTAACCAAACCTAAATTCTTTCCTTAATGGAAAAGAATTCTTTCCTAATGCAGCCAGTCTTGGTTTTCTCAGGTTCTTCTAACTTTCCACCAGATCCTTACTTTTTCTACCAAACTCCCATTATACCTTAATTTCTCACCAGTTCACTCTGGGGGGAGGGGATACGTGCATAGTGGCATTCACACGTGTGCCCACATGTATGGGTGTCCTGGCAGGCATGTGCCCATGTATGGAGGCCAGCTGTCTTCCTCAGTTGCCCTTTCTATATGGAGGTAGGGTCTCTCACTTGTGTAGCATCCCAACTCAGGTAGTCTAGCCAGTCAGTTCGATTGTCTTTACCTCCAGAGTGCTGGGACTACAGTGGGCTGAAATGCCTGTCTTTTACCAACTCTGCTCTTCATGCCTCGAGGGCATGTGCTTTAATAATGAACCATCTCCGCAGCCCAAATTGTACCCAGTTCTCCCTAGGGTTCTGTCAAACGACTAATTTCTTTGTCATCCCATCCACGAAACCTTTATCTTTACAGGTAATGCTGGGGATGCAATGAGTAAAAAAAAAAAAAAACCAACAAAAAACAAAAAACAAGAAAACCCTCTACTACTAAATACATTCTCCAGTTTAACTAAGTTCCATGAATTTCCCTTAGGTTCTTCCTCGGGCCGCCCAAATAACTTCTTGGCTCCTGTCTGCACGCCCTGTTCACTGATTGGACTTCTGATCCTCCTGCCTCCACCTTCCAAATATTGGGATTACAAGATCCTTAAATTAGCCAGGAAATTCGCGCAAAAGCCTGCTTAACTCGGCGTCCTCCAAACCCTAGTCCAGTCCCTTCTCCAGAAGAGCTGTCCTATTTCTGTTTGGTCAGTCTACCCTCATCCTCTGTGGCCCTCGGCAGTCCCAGGCGGCGTTTCCCGGGGAGATGTCCCGCAGGAGACGCTCCGTTCCCGCAGGCTTTTGCTTCCCAGGAGGCTGACAGAGGTCTCAAGGGCCGAGCTGCAAAATGAACTATAGTTCCGAGGCTCCGGGTCACCTACCGCTCTGGGCGCCGCCATCTTGCCAGGTAACGTAAACAGAAGAGGCGGGACTTCCCCATGTAACACGTGGTTCAGAAACTAAGGACTTGGCTTGTGGCCACGCCTCCCCTGTTTCGTTTTAGCCCGCCTTTTAAAGGCGCGCACACACACTTTAGTCCAATTGGATTCAGAGCGCCTTTTCCTTAAAACGGAATCTTCACACTCTCTAAGAGGAAGGGGGCGGTCTTTCCTGTTAGGGATCTACTTTTCCTAAGTGCGGTGGCAATTATCTTGAATTCATTGGTTTTTCAGTTTTCACCTGATATCTCTTTAAAACAGATTCAGTACAGCTGATTATTACTTTTTGTTTATGATTATTGTGTGTGTACACGTATGCATGCCGCGGCGCAGGTGTAGAGATGAGCAGAACCTGGGCCCAGGAAGCGAACTCAGGTCCCCAGGCTTGCACAGCAAGCACCTTTACCCACGGAGCTATTTCGCTGGCCCTATTATTAGGTTTTTAAACTTCATTTTATATGTATGTGTTTGTGTGCATGCAGATCTGCACCACGTGTGTTCAATACCTTGGAGACCAGAAGAGGACATGGGATCCCTGGAATTGGAGTTGCCAGCCCTCATGTGTGTGTGCTGAGAATTGAACCCAGGTCTTCTGAAGGTGTAGTCGATGCTCTTAATTGCCACTGAGGCTTCTCCCCTTATCGATGATGTAATGGCCAGTTTAGATTTGAGTATAAGAGACTGTTTTTAGTTTGGAGTTCACATCTAGACTTATTAAGAGTTATTAATTTTCCATGGGGTCTCTCGTGTATGGGATACTTGCCTTGAACTTTTTCAATTAAAAAACATTTATTATTAATGTGTGTGTGTGTGTTTTATGTGTATGAGTGTAGGCACATGTGTGCTGAGGTGCTGGGGACTAAACCTCCTGCATGCTAGGTAAGTGCTTTGTCAACTGAGCCACATACAGAGCCCTCCATGTGAAGTCTTGGTGGATTCATTCATTCATTCATTCATTCATTCATTCATTCATTCAGTGTTTACTGAGCTCTCAAAGAGACAGTCCTTTTCTTAGGTAGTCACCATTCTAGGCAGAAAGGCAATAGATAAGAAATGAATAAAAAGATTAAAGCTAGTGTTTGATAAAAAGTAGGTAAAAACAGGCAATATATTAGGATGTGGTGGGGCATTGGGTAGCATCGAAGGTCCGTAGAGCAGGTGCATTTAACTGCCATGAGTGATAAGAGAGGGACACCTACCCTAGGGCTTGGAGTAAAGGTGTTCAGGCAGAGGTAACAGCCAATACAAAAGGCCTGAGGTAGTAGCCAGCTTGCAGACAGGAGGAGACTTAACCAGAGGTGGGCAGTGGGGCCCAGCAACGTTTCATTCCAGTCACAGAGGGAGAGAGGAGTTTCAAAATCTGATTTACGTGCTGCAAAGATCTGAAGGATGGCTCTGAGAGGGCAGGGGTGGCCTTGAGACCAGCAAAGAGGTTACTGCGTAATACAGGCAAGTGACGAATGACAGGTGGGCGGCCACGGTGAGGACTGCTAGAGACAAAACCCTGAGAAACCGAAAGGTGCCACTCAGGGAAATGGAGAAGCAGGGAGCGGTGGGAGTGTGGAGGTGTGCTGCTGGTAGACTGAACGGCCTCCAGCCACAGATATCCTTGTCCTGTAATCCTTAAAGACTGTATGTATCTTGTCGATGTGATAAAATGCTGTGACCCAAAGTGGTTTACAGAAGGAAGATTATTTTGGGCTTGCCGTTCCATCACAGAGGACACAATTCGTAGCAAACAGTGGGGGCGGCCTCCGGAACAAGAAGCTGAGAGCGTACATCTTCAGCTGCAGGAAGGGGCGGAGACAGCAAACGGAAATGGGAAGGCCTTAAACTCTCAAAGGTCAAATGCACCAAGGTCCCCCTAAACCTCCCCAACCCACTACTGACCACTCTACTGTCTGAGCCCATGGGGGGCATTTTCCTTCAACCCCCCACATTCTATTATTTTAAAAACACTCTACCTTCTCCTCCCCTCCCCTTGGGGCCCCACCCCCTTTCTTAGCAGTATATTGCTTTGTAGTTCAGGCAGGCTTGGAACTTGTAATCCTCCTGCTTCAGCCTCCTAAGGGCTGGGATCATAGATGTGTACCTCAAGGCCCAGTTAAAGGCTCCTTTTTTGCAGGAGGGGTTCAAGACAGGGGATTTCTCTGTATAGCCCTGGCTATTCTGGAACTGGTTCTATAGACCAGGCTGGCCTTGAACTCAGAGATCCACCTGCCTCTGCCTCCCCAGTGCTGGGACTAAAGTCATGTGACAATACCAGCTGGCCAGTTTAAGGATCTTGAGATGGGGTTGTTTGTCATGGTAACTGGGTGATGAAGCAGGAGGGTCCTATCAGAAGGATGGCCAGCGGAGTCAGCAGGCATCAGGAGGCCGCACGTGAAGGATTGGAGTGACACAAGGAAAGCAGGAACTTCTAGAAGCTCAGAAGAGTGTGGATTCTTTCCTAGAGTTTCTAGAGGCAGCCAAGCCCAGTGCACCTACTTTATGCTTCAGAATAGCAAGAGAGTTATCTTTTCTCTTTTCGGTGCTAGGGACTGAAATTGTGTGTGTGTGTGTGTGTGTGTGTGTGTGTGTGTGTGTGAGAGAGAGAGAGAGAGAGGACATCTTGCAAGAGTAAGTTCTCTCCTTTCACCTGTGGGTCCTGGGGATTGGACTCAGGCTATTAGTCTTGGTGGCAAGCACTGTTACCCTCTGCACCCCCTTGCATTGTTTTAAGCTACCCGGATTATGGTTGTTTCCACATCAACAGGAAATGCGTCCAGGGGGTCCAAAGTGGGACTTCTGTGCTGACCACACTGATGTCAAGATGTGGGAGTTGCAGCATCGGAGTCTGGGCTCAGGGCAGTGGGCAGTTGAGGTCTAAGCCCGGGGCCCTGAGCCACTGGTATACCTAGCAAGACCCGAGCGCTTCCCAGTTCTGACCACTGTACAAGGTAACAATGCTGGCAAGTCCGTGGAAAACAGAACCAGCTTCTGTACGGTAGCCTGCGGCCTCCATACAGGGGCTCTTCAGGCACACTGACGGCAAAGCCCTGGCAGGGGACAGACAAGGACCAAGTTGGAGGCTGACCAAAGTCATTCAGCTAAAGAGGCTGAGGGAGATTGGTAATAGGAAGAACCTAGGAAGGCAGACAGCTCGGCCCCTTCAGGTACTGAGTGCCAAGCACCATGTACCCTAAGTGGGGATGGGGGGGGGAGGGTGGGACAGTGTCAGTCTGAGAGGCAACAGGGTGAAGCTGGACCCTGTGAGATCATGGAGGTTGGACTCCAGAAAAAAAAAAAAAGAAAGAAAAAGTGTGGCCAGCTGATTCACAGTGGAGAATGGACTTTGGGATGTCTCTGCCAGCCCCTCCCTGCCTTCCCTGCATCCCGCAGCTTCCCAGGGGACTGGGTCACTTGGACCTTGCTACTTCCTGCTCTTCGGTCCATGGTTCAGACTATGGAGCTGTGGGCTCAGCTGAAGCAGGCTGGACTGGAGCCCAGTGGATTGGGCCCACTCCCCCAGGCCCTACGGATGCCCCCACCAGAGGGGAACCCCGGTCAGGCCCTTATGTCTTCAGGGGCCGAACTTGGGGGTGCCAGGGAGCTGTTGCTGTGGATCTGGGAGGAGTTGGTGAGTAAAGGGGCTGTCAAGAGGGGAAAGAATATGAGTGGATAAAGGATAAAGGATTGCCAGGCCCAGGGCCTATTATGCCTGTAATGAGGCACACAGAAGCCCGAGGCAGGAGAATTGCAAGCTTATGTCCAGCCTGGGCTGCAGATTGAGATCACACATGAAAATAAAATAAATAAGGACAGACACAGGTAGGGGTGGGGCCAGACACAGGTAGGGGTGGGGCCAGACACAGGTAGGGATGGGGCCAGACACAGGTAGGGATGGGGACAGACACAGGTAGGGGTGGGGACAGACACAGGTAGGGATGGGGACAGACACAGGTAGGGGTGGGGACAGACACAGGTAGGGGTGGGGACAGACACAAGTAGAGGTGGGGACAGACACAGGTAGGGGTGGGGACAGACACAAGTAGGGGTGGGGACAGACACAGGTAGGGTGGGGACAGAGCATGAGAGACGGGATTGGAGTCAATCCCTGAGAACAGAGGTAGAGATCAGAGACCGAGAGCAGGAACTAACAGGGCCCCAGATGGAATGGGGACTGGGAGAGACCAAACGCAAGGAAGAGAAAACAGAGCCCGAGGTGTGGAGACAGAGAGACTAAGAAAAGGAGCCACAGAGGTGAAGGCACGGTGACAGGCAGAGATACGGAGATCAAGAGGCAGGAGGAGAAGTAGGTGGTGTGGACGGCCCAGGAATCAGTCAGGGCCCTGGACAGGCAGGACAGGACTTGAGGTGAAACCTGCCCCAGTCAAGCTCTAGCAGACTTTCTTGCTTGTGGTTATCTCCACGGTTTTCCTTTTTTTCCACAGGGGAACCTGCGCCGACTGGATGTTCAGCTGTTGGGACAACTGTGTGACCTGGGACTGGAGATGGGGACCCTGCGGGAAGAGCTGGTCACCATCCTGGAAGAGGAGGAAGATGACGATGAGGAGGAGCAGGAGGAGGAGGGGGAGGGGAAGAACTGTGTAGAAGAGAACAAAGGGCTGTCGGGAAAGCAGGGGGAAGGAGGTTCAGGGAACTCCTATCCAGCCCAGCGCCTCCCTGACTTTGAGATGACCATCTGAGGCGATATCGGTTGATATGCAAATGAGATGCAAATTCACGCAAACCCACGCAAAGTTTGAGAATCCATGGTGCTCCTTCAGCAGACTGCCCCACCCGAAGACGCGCAGTTGGAGAGCCTGGCATTGGCCTGGGTGCTGTGAGCAGGTTTGACTGTAGATTTGGGAGGGGCACAGAAGCCACAGGTCTGTCTGTAGAGAAGTCTGCAGCGTGGCCTGGAGACCACGTGCTTGGCAAAAGTGATGGAATCTTGGCGGGCAGGACTGAAGACCAATTCCGGGTAGTGTGGTAGGCGCCACGGCCAGTAAGCAACTGAAACACGCTGGGTTCGGACTGAGATGTGGAAAACGACAAAGGTCAAACGTTTCTGTGGTAAAACCTCGCAACAATTTAAACAACTCAACGACTATATGTTGAAATGGTATTTTGAATATATGAAATAAAATATTGATTTTTATATGCTTTTATCGTGGCTATATCACATAAAATTGATTATTTTAACCATTTTTCATGTGTGGTGTGTGATATGGGTGCACAAAGGTGTGCAGGTGTGTGGGGGTGTCTTCCTCTATGGCTCTCCACTGTAAACCCTTGAGACAAGGTCTCTGGACTGGAAGCCATCCCATTGTGGCCAGACTGGGATCTGCCTGCTCCTGCCCCTGCCCCCAATGCTGGATTTCAGGCCCACAAGGTTGAGCCTGGCCTTTTCACTTGGGGGATGGGGGTCTGGTGTGCACCTTTAGATTTGCATAGCAAATGCTCTTGCCCAGAAACCGTGCCCTAGACTTGAGCCCTTCCTTCCTTTCTTCTCTTCTCTTCTCTTCTCTTCTCTTCTCTTCTCTTCTCTTCTTCTTCTCTTCTCTCTCTCTCTCTCTCTCTCTCTCTCTCTCTCTCTTTCCTCTCCTTCCTTCTTTCCTTCTTCTCCTCTTTCACCTCTTCCTCTTCCTCTGCTTCCTTTTCCTCCTTCTTTTCCAAGGTAAGGTCCCCGTTTAGTCCTATGGAACAGGCTGGCTTGGAACTCACAGATTCTTCTGTCTCTGCCCCATGAGCTCTGGGATTAAAGGTGTGCACCTCTGTGTTGGGTATTCTCTCTTTTCTCATTCTGCTTATATGTGTGCCAGTGTGGGTTTGTGCACGGTATCTGTGTATGTGTGTGAGTGTGGGTTTGTGCATGGTATCTGTTATGTGTGTGAGTGTGGGTTTGTGCACGGCATCTGTGTATGTGCGTGAGTGTGGGTTTGTGCACGGTATCTGGTATCTGTGTATGTGCGTGAGTGTGGGTTTGTGCATGGTATCTGTGTATGTGTGTGAGTGTGGGTTTGTGCACGGTATCTGTGTATGTGTGTGAGTGTGGGTTTGTGCATGGTATCTGTGTATGTGTGTGAGTGTGGGTTTGTGCATGGTATCTGTTATGTGTGTGAGTGTGGGTTTGTGCACAGCATCTGTGTATGTGTGTGAGTGCGGGTTTGTGTGTGTCGCGGCATCTGTGGAGATCAGAGGACGAGCTCAGGCATCACTTCTTGGTTTCTACCCTGAGATAGGGTCTCTCTTGTTTATAGCTCTACACCACCTCACGTGGCCTGAGAGCTCTTTCCGATTCTTCTGTCTCTGCCTCTCAACTCTCCATGGAGGTGCTGGGATGACAAATACTCACTATGCTGCTGTCACTGGTTCTGGGGATTCAAACTCAGCTTCTGGTACACCCAACGGCAAGCACTTTAGCCACTGAGCCATCTTCCAGCCCTTCCTCCCGTCCTTCCAATTGAATTCTGTGAGACAGGATTTCTTTACGTACCTCAGTGTGGACTGGAACTCACAGTTTCTGTCAGCAACTCACTGCTGGGAAGACAGACACACTGCTGGGGTGACAGACACAGGTGACAGACACACTGCTGGGGTAACAGACACACTGCTGGGGTGACAGACACAC